>NC_137427.1:4617500-5052500 GCF_964374335.1 Astatotilapia calliptera
AAAGGAAGTTTTTGAAGAAATCCTGGAGTGAAAGAATTGCCTTTCAACAACAAAATTTACCAAAGCAAATGACTAACTCAGTAATATTATCAAAGATTCAGATGTTCCAGAATAAATATTTAGCCATTGTGTCATTTAGCTTGCAATCAAACTCAGTGGCTCTCCACTTCAAAAACAAAAAAAGTGTGTACTCTGTAATCCACCCAATTTGAGAAAATTCAAGGAGAACCTGTTAAAGGTTAGCACTGCAGCATCATCATTCTGTTTTTAAATCATCCCCACTTCATATTTTTCACCTGATGGTAATCATCCCATCTTCTGTGGCTCTGCACACTTTGAAAACCCCAGAGGTACTGGGAATATTTTGTGGTCTTTACTAATAAAAAAAAAAAAAAAGTCAATTAATTGATTAATAGTGCAACTTAATAAATTAGAGAATTGTATGTGAATCCAAAATGGAGCCAGCTGCTAATGATTTTAGAAGACTGGTAGTATGAATCAAGAAAAAAAAGCCCAAGAACACAAAAACTCCATGCAAAGCCAAAGATGGCTCGAGCCTTTAGAAGGTTCTCAAAAATAAATGAGTGCAGACACTGCAAGCTAAAGCTAGCGTAACAACTATTCAGGCACTTGAAAGCTAATCAAGGCAAATATGAAGCACTATTTTGTTTAAAATGCTGATTCTTAATACAGTCATACCAAGTGTGACATCTGTTAAAATGGTCAGTGTCAGCTGATGTTTGGAAACTATTGGGCTAAAAATAAAGTGTACATCCTGAGAATCAATAACGCCCTGCACTGCAATCCATTATCTCTACAGGTGGATGTTCAGGTTTTTGTGCCATCAAGATAAAGGTTTCATGCTCTCTGTTCACTGTGGGGGAGGGGAGGGACAAAAATAGATATGAAAGTGCTGACAGCACTAGTTTAGGTTTTTCAGTTTATCGATGGGAGTCAATCAAACCCCTGAAAAAAAAGAAAGAAAAAAAAATCACTGCAAACCTAACCCCGCTCATTAACGCTCAGTCAGACTAAATGCTCGACTTCAGGTCTGACAGCTCGATAAAAGAAATGTGATCCTTCCACCAACCTAACTACTACCACGACATGCTTTCTGATCAAAAATGACATGGCGCTTTATTAGTTAAAGTCAGCTGCTCGTCACCTGACTTTGCCCTGTACTGTACAAGCGTTCTTACAGGATATCTGATAGCTGTTATCGTGATTCTACTTGGTAGGTTCAGCAGCTGTACACACAATCCTGCTTTGCTCCGAGTGGCTGCAGATGACTGCAAACACACAGATGACTCAAAAGCTGTGACTGAACCAACAGCGGACTAAACACACAATTTGAACCAATAAGCCTAGTAATAGTGCAGGTTACCTGTCACCATACCGAGTCAACTCAATGTGTCTCACAGAACAAGACCTCTGACTGACCTCTGTTAGAGTCATTTGCCTTTTTCTTCTCTATAATACGCTTTGGTCTTGATTTTAAGATGTAAAATGCCCAGACATTTAACACAATGTTATTAAAATTGAACTAAATCATGAACTTTCTTCCCCAAAGTGCAGAAAGAGTTTTTTTAAAAGCCTTCTCACGGCATGCCTCTTTTGCCAGCCTTAACTTTTTGCTGACCAACTTGTTCTCTAAGCAAACTCCTATCGATACTGTCAGTCACCTTAAATCAGCCAAAGCACTACATGTGGTCTCAACTACCAGAGGTGAAAGTATGTGAAGCTGCAGGTCTAAACCTTCATGTCATTAAAGGGTTTCTACTAAAGCACTCCACATTATCAGAACTCCATCACCATCATCATCATCAATCAACTAGATAAAAATTCTGACGAATGCAAAACTCACTGGTAAAATGAACCTAAGAAGCACTACAGCCTCATCTGTGTCCTTTATGATTCTGCTCTAAGATCAGAAAAATAAACAGAATTAAACAAAACTGGCTAATGTACACTAGCAGCAATCAGCAGCAGGACTTAAAGTTAGGTGTCCGTCCGGTCTCGCTGCGCTGGACCTTTTTATTTATTTTTATTATAATGGAAATGGTGGTGTATTCAACACCACGTTTTCTCAATGTGTCCACAGCAGAGGATTTGCTGTTTCTGCTGCCTTTTAAAATGTTAGCATTCATGTTCATGTCACTTCTGACAAGATTACGATTTCTGACACACACGAATTTCAGTTTTGCGTGTGCTCTGAGTGTGCTCTGCGAGTGCCGACACAGGCGGGTGTAGTTGATAGCTGCCTGCTATGCTTCACCTTCACTGACGCGACGCCAACTGCCAGAAATTGCAATTCTACTAATGGCCACTTGAGGCCTGGTCCAAAAGTGAGCCAATCTGCCTAGACTCCCATATTAACACAACTTTACAGCATTAAATACATGGTTCAGTATCAAGTTATAAAAATTGTTACAAAATTGTTACAACCTACATGGAGACAATTACAACAGTTTTTTTCAGCAGGTCGCCAGTGAGCATCTGCTAGGATTCACCTCACCTAACCAGAGTCACTGACCTCTCAACCATAACTGTGCCGTTGTGCCCAGAGTATGTTTAATGAAATTATCTGACAAATAACATGGGATTCCATGTGGTACAAAGCTTCCAAGCAATCTGCTGTTCCACTTCAGTTGATTAAATAGTGGTTCTTCTAGAACTGATGATTTAAAAACTAATTAGCAGGTATCTGTGTATCTAGGCTGAGCCAGCAACTTAGTACTTGCTGTCTCATCTACATACGGTCACTTCTTGCTCAAAAGGAAACAAAAATGGACAACCAATCTACGAACCAGAAGATGACTTCAAAATGGCTTCAACCACCTTTCACATACTGCGTACAATCGACATTGATATCTTAATCATGTTTTTCAGAAAAAAAAAAAAAAAAAAAACATTCAAATGCATTCTGAATTCCCCAATCCCCAGGCTACAGTCAAATTCAAAGCTAAATTCTGTTCTGCATAAGACACACAAATAAAGCTCTCGTAGCCCAGACATGTGAAAGGACACATTCTTCTTCCAAGTTTACAAATGAGGACGGAGGGCCTGAAAATGCTCTGAGCAATGAAAGATTTAACACGGTTGATTTAGCATGACTTCCTGATAGGAATGTCCATTTCAGCTAGCCCATATTACCTCTTTTAAATCAATAGCAGCTCCACATTTAATGATGCCTTCATTTCCCTGCAGCTTGACACCTCAGCGGGCACTGCGGAGTAATTCAACTCATGTCCTAACAGCAGCGAAGTTTTAAATTTTCATCTGGGTGAATTTCTACAATCGGTGCAGAGTTTCTGAGGGTTATGTACAACTAAGTGACATTTGCCATCATTATAATGGCAGTGCTCTGTAGCCGTGAGGCGATAAAATAATCAGGTTGGTAGCACTGCAGTGGATCAAACGGCAGCTTTATGGGAGCTGAAACACACGGTGACCATTCATGTGGGAAACCCTTTTAGGTTCCCCCTGAAAGCGTAGCATTGGTAGCTGGTAATCAAGCAGAATGAAATGAATTGGCAGAGTAATAGAGACGAGGGTAGCCAGTGATTTGCTGCTGTTTAAAGACTGATAAGCTCTTGAAGCACAGCATGTAGCATCAAGGAATTTGATTTGTCTTTTTAATGAGTTGAATTTTTGAGAACTGGCCCCGTGGATAACCATTTGACCCACCCTGTCCTATAAAGCAGGAATTTTCTGCTGTAGTTACAAACCACAAGAAATCCTTCTAGGATAAAAATTAATGCTCAATCAATACGTTACAT
Source organism: Astatotilapia calliptera (assembly GCF_964374335.1). Classification (NCBI taxonomy): domain Eukaryota; kingdom Metazoa; phylum Chordata; class Actinopteri; order Cichliformes; family Cichlidae; genus Astatotilapia; species Astatotilapia calliptera. Next base: position 4,621,280 of record NC_137427.1, read on the forward strand.
GAAAGATGATATCAGAGTTTGATCTTTTTGTGGGAACTGCTGATTAGAGGGGGAAAAAAAAAAACATACTATAATATTTATCTTTTAAAAATAACAGTCTTTCTAAAGCTACATCTAAAGCATCAAAACTCATTAAATTAAATCAACAATCTTAGATTTCCTGTTTTATTGGTTCCTGCTTAAAACTAACAGTCCCATCAGATATATGAGCATGAAAATGCAGCTATACAGGTCGCTATGAGCTGAGATAAAAGGAAAAACAGCCTCTGTGACCTCAAAGCAGAGCTCACACAGGAAACATCCTCAGGCTCTTGATTTACTCCTGTACATGGATGAGAAGAGAAATTACCCTGTCCTTCATCCGCCAGCTCTGCGCCAGGGCCTTGGAGCCCTCAATCTTCTCTGAGTGCCTCTTCTTCATGAAGGCCAAGGGAAGTTTCCAGTCATTCATATCGGCCTCCTCTTCCTCAGCGAGGCCCACAGCCGGTGAATGAAGCAAGTCTGAGTCCATTTTCATCAGGGCCCTGCTGGGAGAGCGCTCATGTTAATGTCACTGGTTTGATTTTGAAGTGTCTTTGGCTGTAGCTACTGGGTATCCACAAAAAGATTGGCAGGCTCACTTTAGCCATTTAATTGCTACATATAGTCGATATTGACATTAGTCTCAAAAATAAATAAATAAAAATCTTAAAACATAATTTGGAGACATTTCCAGTCCAGATGCAGCCAAATGTGCTACTGTGCAGCTATTTTATTAAGTAATGGATGATAAATAATAAAGAAAGAAAGTAAAAACAGAATATATACACAATAGATGTAAGCAATCCTAAATACATTTTTGATTACCAACTGAGATATTCATAGGAAAATTTAAACAGCAATAAAAGCGCACTGTCAGATAACTGCAGGAGGCCTGTTCAGAGAGCTCGAGACTTAGATCCAGATTTAGATGAATTTATTCATTCAAACGTCTTCAGTGTTTAAACAACATGTAAAAGAACTTTTGCTTCCTTTTTCAGTAATAAAACGTTTCATTATATTATCTTAGCACAAGTATAAAAAAATTAAGCATCATGACTTCGATCCACGTCTCTTTGTGCAGCTGTTGAAGTTCTACAGGATGAAGACGTGACCTGAGAGGCAGCCGCCCCTGTTTGTACATTATTGCATATGTTTGTCCCTCTTGGCCATGCTATCATCACAGATACAAGCCATTTCTTTTGGGCCAAAGTCTGCTTTGTCAATATGGATCACCAATCATCTGATAAAGTTCCGTCCTCTTAAATGCTTCCTATACAGGATTGGTGAGGGTTTATCCAAGCTAGCATTAGAAAGCAGGGGTAACACAGTCAATTTATAATTACTAAAACACTTAACAAGCATTGTGGGAAGAAGCCAGAGTACCTGCTACTGTCCGATAAAGTAAGAACAGCTCCATCCCTCCTTGTACTGTTGTTATGGGCTATACCAAGCAGACTGTTTCTACACTCAGATAATAATCTGATTATCAACACTGGCAGCTGACTTTTCCACTTTATGCCCTTTAAGTCATGGGATGGTGGTTATGAGTCATTTTTATGCCGTGTGAATCTGCTGCTGTGAATCCTGTTTGAATGAAACCCACAACAGCAACTGAAACCAAACACACTCACATCTGGCTTCCTCTACTTTATTTGAACAGGCTAGCTGCCTGACTCTGTAGCAAAGCAACAGCTGTAGAGATGTTTCAGCTCTACAGCTGGAGCCACGGGACAGGAGGTCGATGGGTTTTTATCTTTACTGCCTCTGCATTCGTGCTAAAACGGCCCAGCTGTGTTAAACTTGGCTGCACGGATGCTGGCGAGCAGCAGGCTCAGTCCAGTCCAGCTAGCTAAGCTAAACTAGCGCGGCTAATGTAACAGCTCTGCTGTCAGGTGTCAGACTGCACCGAGGCCAGTAATATTCACTTAAAGCCTTTTTAAAGCGAGTCTCTGAACCACACACGCGTGACAGAGATAAGGAGACCGATCAAATGTGCAGAAAAGGCACCTAGAGTGTCAGCGAAGCGTGCAGGTGCAGACCTTGGTGCGGTGGGATTATCAGCCCGGGCTGTGGAAGCTCTCCTTCTCCGGACAATGACAGACACGGTCGCACACACAATCCTGGTCAGCAAATTGTAGGGCAGCGTCCAGAGCCTGTAGAGTAAGTCAAAGCCGTCAAATCCGAGCTGCACGGGCGCGTGTTTGCAGGGGAATCTGCGGCTCCTCTCCCCACGGCTCTTCGCTATGGGAAGGGGCTGCAGGCGAGGCCCATCTTCACACGGACAGTCTGCCACAGCCACACGTAACGGCGGCCGCACTTATCAATGACTGGGCTCGCGTGGACTCCTTCTACGTACCAGCGGTCCTGGTAGTCGGCTCCGAGCGACGGTCTTCGAGGAAATCTCAAATAATTCCGGGAATTTCTCCGAAGAGGCACTTCTTCAGCACTTCTGCAAGGGCGCAGCCATCTTGAGTTGAACCCAGAATGCACTGTTGGGGCGGCGAAGCTGTCGTGAAACGTCACAGCTGTTGTTCCTGGCGTCACTCACCAAAATATAAACACACGTACTCACGGCAGCCTCCAAAAAGCATTTACGATTTTGTAAATACTTTTTTAAAATGATAATGGCCATTTTTTGTGGGGTTTTTTTTCTGAAATCTTAAATTTTATTTCTTACATAGAATTTTTTATGACTTTTTCCTCCCGTATGTTGCTCTGTCACCAGATTACTTCAGCTTGACAATGTGGTTTGCTTTGCTGCTTCCTTTGGAGGAAGTTCCTCTGTTTAGGAAAAGGTGCTTTGGAATTAAGAAAACGAGGTTATTATGGTTTTGGTTTTCTTTCTTCTCCTGACATTTTTCCCTTGAATTTAATTGTAGTATTTTTTATAAGTATTGAACTTTATGTTCTGCGTCTTCAATTTACAGTAAAGGTCAAAGAAATAAAGAAAAACTTCAGCTTGACAAAGTGCTTTACAACGTCATTTGAGAAAACAAATCTCATTATTTAAGAAAAGGTGCTTTGTTATTTTTAAAATGAGAACGGAGGTCTGGAAACAAGGACTTTTCCCCCCCAACATATTTTTTCCAACTACCCGTTTAATGTAGTTTGTAGTAACAAATTTAGATTAAAATATGACTTCATAAAATCCCAAATAGGTTGTGATGTTATCTGCTTGGTTATTAGCTTACAGAAATAACATGTACCACATGCGTGGTTAAATACATCTCACCACAGCTACACCAATTATTTCCAGTAGGCTTAAATGTATTGAATTGCTGCCATGCGATTGGTCGATTAGATATTTTTGTTCATAAACAGTTGAAGGGGTGTACTTAACAAGCGCCGGTGAATCTGGTCCATATTTTTGTACCAAATGTCCTTATTTTTCCTTATTAAAGGGAAAAGGTTTAACAAACAAACAAAAAAAGAATACACTTACACAGGTTTGTGGCCTTATTTATTCAGCGATAGTGGGGAAAAGCACTGACATGGATCCTTCCTTCCTTTCATCCTAAACACCAAAGTATTTGTTTTAATTGTGAAACTATTTCAGGATATTTTGCTGTCACTTAAGGGGACATTTGCTAAATGTCATTATTTTTTTAATCAGTGCCAGCTAACATTAATTTAGTTGTTACACCACAAGCCATACAATACAATACAATCAATTGACTTGTTGTATGAGTAGGACGTCAATACTATTGAAATGGACTGACATTTATACAGAAGTTATCTTGCTTAATAGTCATCAGTGTGCTTTAAATTACCAGTGACATGCACACAAGTTAGAATAATCAACCAACCTAACAGGCATGTTTTTGGACTGTGAGAGGAAACCAGAGCACCTGGAGAAAACCCATTTAGTCACAGTTTGAAAACATCGAAAGTCTGTACAAATAAAATCCTCAGGAGGGCTCAGTTTCAGAGCCCTCTTACTGTGGGGAAATAGCACCAACCACTGAAATCTACAGGGTTCCAGTAACCATATTATCCATTTTTTAAACCACTCATCCAATTCTGAGTCATGGGTGGTGAAAGAATCACTTGTTAACCTTACATGTATGTCTGAGAGAATCCACACACAGTGGCGCAATGGTTATCCCACTGTCATCCCACACCAAGAAGGTTCCTGCTTTTAAACAGCTGGCCAGCTGAAAAGCTGGAGCCTTTCTGTGTGAAGTTTACATGCATAGATTTTATTAGCATACTGTAAGGTTCTCTGTCCCGGTCGTTGTGTCCTTGGGCAAGACACTTTACCCTACCGCCTACTGGTGTTGGCCAGAGGGGCTGATGGCGTGATATGGTAGTCTCGCTTCTGTCAGTCTGCCCCAGGGCAGCTGTGGCTACGACCGTAGCTGCCTCCACCAGTGTGTGAATGCGAGAGTGAATGAATAGTGGAATTGTAAAGCGCTTTGGGTGCCTTGAAAAGCGCTATATAAATGCAATCCATTATTATTATTATTATTATCCCAATCTCCCTTTCAAGTGTTACCAAATTGGATGGAAAGTATGAACTACTAACTGAAAGCAGTCTGACAATTTCTGAGAGACTAAAACTTGCTTCTATCTGACTGCTGTAAAAGTGACTGACAGCGAGCTGTTGGGATGCTCATCCTTTTGGCAGGCTGATTTCTTGGTCAACTTTCTACTTGCTTGTTTACTCAGCTTGTCCCAACAGCCAACTCTCGGAAAGGTCCAGATGGTTTCAAATGTCTTCCATTTGATAAATATTTAGACCATATTCTCCCCAGAACACTCAAACCTTTAGAAATGATTTTCTACCCTTGGTCTGATCTCTGCCTCACCACAGTGTAACCACACAGATCTGCAGAGAGTTCTTTGGATTTCATTGCACTGATATTACCCCGATAAGCAGTGTGGATTGCAGGCAGGACTTTTATGTGCACATGTGTATGCCTCACTATATTATCCCCAATCAACTCAGTGTTCCACAAAGGGAATCTGGTGCCGTTTGAGACACATTTCAAGAATAATTAAAGCAGAAAGAATAAACCAGACCGAAAATCTGGAGCAAAATCAAGAAGATGTTTGTAAATGAGAGATTTATTTAACCTGAAAATGTGCACATCACCCCTCAGTGAGATTAAGTGAATCTTAAGCTAGTTCATAAGGAGTGTTGTGTTATATGTAAGTCATAAATGTGCCCAAACCCAGCCATTTAGACTGGCTTTAGCTGTGCTTTTTAAACCAGTATAGCAAACTGGTGGTCATACATAAGCTACACATCCATAACATGGTGTCTAACCAGATGCTGGCCACACATTTTCGACCAGGATATGTCCTTCAATGCTTATATCTCTAAAATTAGAAACAGTCTCAGAGTGATGCTGAAAAATTAGTTCATGTATTTATTATTTCTAGGCTTGACTATTGCAATTCATAATTATTAGGTTTCTCCCATTGAATACTGCAGGTTGCCCATTTATTGCAGCATTTTATGATGACTGACGCTTTCTGGATGTTTGCATCAAACTTCTGATCACACAGTCTTCTAAACTGAAGGCAGTTTCAGAATCAGAATCAGAATCAGAAAGGGGTTTTATTGCCAAATGTTGAGCAGGTTTACAACATTAGGAAATTGCTGCGGTGCTTCAGTGCAAACATACTGTCATAAATTACGCTTAAATAGACATGAAAATAAAAATAAGAATAAGAATTAAAAGTGCTAAGTAGATAGATATATACATGAGTGCAGGTGGTGATCAGTGCCAAACATGGAATGATGCAGTGAACACAGCGTAGGGTCATGTGTTAGTGGTGGGAACAGTCATATGGTTATTGTTCATGTGTCCAACAGCAGAGGGGAAGAAACTGTTCTTATGGCGAGAGGTTCTGGTGCGAATGGACCGGAGCCTCCTGCCTGAGGGGAGCAGGTCAAACAGACTGTGTCCAGGGTGAGAAGGGTCAGCTGAGATCCGAGCTGCACGCCCCAGTGTCCTGGAGGTGTACAGGTCCTGCAGAGATGGGAGTCTGCAGCCAATCACCTTCTCAGCAGAGCGCACAACACGCTGCAGTCTCTGTTTGTCATCTGCAAACTTGATTAGCTTGACAGACTGGTGGGTGGAGGTGCAGCAGTTGGTGTACAGGGAGAAGAGCAGAGGAGAAAGAACACAGCCCTGAGGGGAGCCGGTGCTGATGGTCCGGGAGTCCGAGACATTTTTTCCCAGCCTCACATGCTGCTTCCTGTCCGTCAGGAAGTCAGTGATCCACCGGCAGATGGGATCAGGCACATTCATCTGGGAAAGCTTGCCTCGGAGATGGTCTGGAAGGATGGTGTTGAAGGCAGAGCTGAAGTCCACAAACAGGATCCTGGCGTAGGTTCCTGGGGAGTCCAGATGCTGCAGGATGAAGTGTAGGGCCATGTTGATGGCGTCGTCTACAGACCTGTTGGCTCTGTATGCAAACTGCAGGGGGTCCAGGAGGGGGGCCGTGAGGGTCTTGAGATAGGAGGGAACCAGGCGCTCAAATGACTTCATGACCACAGATGTCAGAGCCACGGGTCTGTAGTCATTTAGTCCAGTGATCCTAGGTTTCTTGGGGACAGGGATTATGGTAGAGGACTTGAAGCAGGCAGGCACATGACATGCCTGCAGTGAGGAGTTGAAAATGCCAGAAAACACTGGGGCCAGCTCGTTTGCACAGTGTCTGAGGGTGGCAGGAGACACACCGTCTGGGCCGGGAGCTTTTGAGCATTCAGACTCTTAAACTGCTTCCTCACACCTGCTTCATGAATATGAAGAGTTGTGGTGGGAGGAGGTGGTGTGAAATCCTCCTTTGTGTGGGGTGAGGAGGGGGGTGTTGTAGGTGAAGTGTTTGAAGGTGGTGATGGCTCTATGGAGGGGGGAGAGGTGCTTGTTTAAGCATACAAATGCAACATCTCATGTAATGTAAATCAGCACTTGTTAAAATCTGTTACCTTTGTAAGTTCTGTTATTTTTCATTAAGTTGGTCTCAGAATCACAATTGAAAAAATTAAGTCAACTGTGAAAATTCACATAAATAATAACTCGGCTCAGGAGAATAATTCAAAGTTCCAGTTTTTACACAAATTGCTGAATTATTGATGTCACAGTCAAGATATGATGGATGAAAGGTAAATGTTTGGTTATTTGTAAGAAATTGTTGATCAATGCTGTAAAGTCATGTTTTTCAATCATTTTCCTTAATATTTAATTACTTGTATCAATAAGCTTCCCTGCAGTGTGCCTTTGAAATATTAGTTTAACTTAGAGATTAGTTCTGTGTGCACGTTCATGGTTATCCAGGTGATTTCGCGAACTCGGAAATAAGGCAGCTGGACCTTTTTAGGTTTTCATCAAAGACGCATCTTCTGTTCTATAACAACTGGTGGAAAGTCCCAGATAATAAACCCTTAGTGGGGGGCTATCTACTTTGGAGGTGATTCTAAGGGTCGTTACACTCCTATTCATCATGTGAGTTGTGATGTGAGCTGAGGTGTAAAAAAGGCGGTTATTGCCACCACTGGGCCTGACAGGTTAAACCACTGTGAGACATTGCTCCTCCCCAGCATTATATGAGCTAATGAGGTTACATGACACAAGCTGTGAATGGGGGTTGAAATGTCTGGGGCTCTCTGACTGTGTTGTAGGTAGCTGATAGCCGGTGTCGTAAGCCCACATTTCTGCTCAACGATAGTCGTTCACAGCGAGCATAGATGGCCTCTTTTACTCTTCTCTCCAACAGACTTCCTTCTCAGCCCAAAATGTGAACTTTGGCATCATCAAAAGAGCGACCTTTGTCCTTTGCTGTAGATGTACAGCTCAGTCTTGTCCTGCTCATCTGTGTTGTGCCATATTTTGTGGAGTGGATGTTTGGTATCTCCTGTTAAGAGGTCAGAGCTCTCCTCACTGCACTGCACCGTATACGAGCTTGTTGAGCTTTTGTTTGGATGCTTTGTCCTTGGGATGAAACAGTTTTTGTTTGAGGGTGTTGCTGGGTTTGAAGTGCACTGAAATGTCATGCTTGGAGAAAATTCTTCTGAGTTTCTCTAACAAATCTGTAATGTTGTTTTGTCTGTTGGTATTTTTCTCCCTGGTTGTTATCTGACATTTCTTTAATTGTTTGTGTTCCACTGGGTGCCGGGAGTGAAAGAGCTGGCATCAGTCTCTGTGTGTGGATTTCAGGTAAACTTCATTGTTGAGGCTTCCACCCTATATAAATGAACACAGCACATTCCAGAAATGGTAACCTTTTCCTTTGTATCCTCTGTGGTGAACTTGATGTTTTTATCCACTCAGTGGAAAAACATCAAGTGAAGGACTTGACCTCTTGGGTTCTGATTTTAACCCAGGCGACGCTGACATATCTGAACCCAAGTCTTGTCCCTATCAAAGAGCCCAGAGCTTTACTTTCCACTTCCTTCGCTTAAAGGTTGGCTGTGTTGGTGACAATCAGTAGCCCATGGCACATGCATGTTTTTACCAGTAGACACCCTCATTGTATCTGAAATATGGGATGGTAAGGCAGAGGTCCGACAGGGTGCAAACCTAAACAGGGGTGAAGGTGGTTTGAGGAGCTGTCTTGCTGTTGTGGTTTCCTGACAGCATCCACTGCCTTGATTGCCTTGATACCTAAAAAGTGAAAAAAAACACATCACATGACTGCATGGTTTAACCTGGAGTCAGCAGATGAGTTTATACTGGTAACAGTGGGTCAGAAAGGGACTCCTTCTTTTTGGAGATTATGTATCAGAATTTCAGGAGCAGGACCACGCCTCCAAAAACAAGCTGCTTCCGGTTCTCATCTATATAGGTTCTCATCTATATAGGTTCCCCTAGTTCTGCAAGCTGTTCATTCTCGTCTACGTGCCCCACCCTCCCTCCTTGTTTTCAATTCTTTGACTTCTTCACTTCTATTTAGTACATGGGGATCTGCCAGGCCCGGGAGCCGTCGCCAGTCCCCTTTGAGGCCTTCCCCAAACCGCAGCTCAATTCATGTCCAAGCATTCACCTTTACCTATTAAAATGCTGTCAAAATGAGGACGTAGGCTCAGCTAGTGAAATGATTCTTGGGAGGTCCATATATACAGGGTGTAGCATTGTTGGGGTATTGATATGGCTTCCCCTGCCTCAGGTTTTCAAGATGTTATAGACAATGAATTACTTTCTTCTTGTAGCTGCTGTGGGGTCTCGCCTCGAGACCTTGTAAGTGCTCCTGTCGCTGAGGAGTGTGGTAATTTTGGAGTGTTAATCAGTTGAGTTGAGAAGAGGGAAGGCCTGCCCGGACCATGATTGTATCTCCTCTTCCTCCAAGTGTAAACCCACGTGTTCACAGAAAAGTGACCAAGTGCAGTATATAAATATACAAGTCACAACACAGTTAATGTATATTTTTAACAGAGAGCTGCTAAAATGCTACAAAGCAGCATTTGCATTCATTTTTAGTAATATTTATTAGAAATAAGTCTAATATATTCTCCATGAGTTTTTAGAGCTTGTCTGCTAAACACAGCTGCCTGCTTTGGACATTTAATTACGCTGACATCAAGCTACGAGTGAATTAATAAAGTTGGGATTGAACATTAAATGATTAGTTAAAAAGCAGTTTCACATTGTCTCATTATTTTCACACAGTCATTTTTGCCGTACAACTGCGGGTCGTTCTAAAGTCAGGCGTGTCTTTAAAACGAAACACTCGTTTTATTTGTTCTTGTTCAACAAAATAATGAGGTTTGGTGCGCACAGCCTTGCTTTTCTCATCACCTGCAGGAGTCAGGTGAACAGTGCGTCTTCACACATGATTTGTTCCAAACATCCTTTTGCTGTAAAGCTTCACACTCATTTCTCAAACAGCGGGAGCTAAAGGTTTGTTTTTGAAAGAAGCCTCGTGGAAGAGAAAAAAATCAGTAGTCTGCGTACTCACTCAGGCAGTCGGTCGTGACATTACTGAGAGCTGTTTAATTGAGGGAGTACAATCAACATGTTTATCAGTTTGTTCTAAGTCAACAAATAGATTTGCTCTGAGGCCTTGATAACTTTAATCAAGCACAACATGGTCTGTCTTGGGCACAAAAGACAATGCCGCGCTGTGATGACTAACAGCTTTCTTTGGGCTGTCAGCTCATCAGAAAACATGAAAATGCTACACCAGATGGATGGAGCATGAAAATATCCCTGTCTTTGCATTCGCGAGTGCGACAATCATTGCTATGGCCTCTTGGCTTACCGCACTAGCAATCTGGTGTGCAAGAAACTCATAGGTATATCTGATTCTCAGCCACAGTGTCCACTGCAGGGGGGAACCAATCCAATCTCCCAGGTGTGATAGAGGTTGGGACCCTGGAATGACTGATATCTAATGGTGGTGAGAAAAAAAAGAGGAGATTAGTCTACTTTTTCCTCATGTGCTTTTCTGCCATGTAGAGAATAAGGTGACATGATCAACTGGGCTAGATCTCGGGAGCTGGTGCCAAATAAGGCTGGGGCAGGAAAAGGCTTATAATCCTTTTTCCACAGATTGATTTCTACAAGACCAGAGAGAAAAGAGACTAATGAATGTATAGATTTGAGTAAGTGAGTGTTCATCGGAGGAAGCTTTGCTATCATGTGATCCTCGAATATGATGTCAATATACGGGTGACTCCTGTGAAGGAGGAGAGGTGTGCTGGAGCATCGATCGTTGGCTCGTCTGCAGTCATATTTTAGAGAAATGTTGTCCCTCAGAAACCTTTTTATTTGCCCAGCACTTTAATAAATCAAGTTCAACAAGAATTAAAATGCATTACTAAAACATCAAAATCATAAAATATGAGTAAGTTGTTTTTTTTTTTAAGTGTTTTAATCCTGCATCTATTGCTGTTTAAGCCAAGTTTACAGCACATCAATAAAAACAGCTACAGTGATTAATGCTTTGTTCTAAGTTGCATTATGATGATCAGTATTTACCCTCTGAGCAGCTCCGAAGTGAGTCTCAGGCTTCATAATTCACATTCAAGGTTGACTGAGAATATGAATTGTAAATCCATCAAGTCCCCAACTGAAATGTGAAAGACAGGCTCACACTGTTTGCCTCAGTGTGGGCTTTAAATGATACTCACAGGAGGTTGATATTTACATAGATATCAGATTATTTTTTTATTGTTATTATTTTGGTTGTTGGAGGCTGCAGGCACATAGTGGCTTATCCTCGCTGCATGTTGAAAATGAGAGCTGCATAGACTCTGGGGTGCATGCAGGGTGTGGCAAATTGGTGACAAGAGTAGAGCTGCTACTAATGACTGTTTTCACTCCTGGCTGTTGATTGCAGGAAATAACCAGGTGAGTAACTCCAGAATGCAAGTTTTTGAAATCTGATCTCTTTCATTTACCAAATAGACCAAGACTCAGCAAATACTGTGGTTACTATATGCAAGACAAGGCCCCCTCATCAATAATCAATATTGTTTCTAATTAAATTTCTTTGGACTAATTGCTGCAGTTTTGGTTAGGAGGTATAATTAAAATGCCCTCCTAAATTAATGCCATAGGCAGGTGGACACGGGCCGAGAATGTTTTACCAAATGAGGAGCGAGCAGGCAGAGATTAAAAAATATCAAGCTACCAGTAACTCTGCAAGACCCACAGACTTTATCATGGCTTAGCAAGAACTCACTGGCAGGGCACACTGAAATAATTCACCATTCTTTAATAGGAACAATCAGGTAAATACACGAGTTAAGGTTAGCCTTAATATTCAAAGCTTGGAATGAAGAATTGTTCTTTTGCACGTTTGCACAGGCCAATTCTCTGAAGGTCCAAAACAAGTAGAATTTTTCAGAATTGTTTCCAGTTGACAGTTTTTCTCTTGGTTTTTGCAGGTGTGTTTCATCAAGTGCAAGAGCCGTCAGACTAGCATGTCAGGGAGCCATCTAGCACGAAGGAGGGCACGGCAGGTAAGCACAGCTTCACAGAGTTGCAGAAGCGTAACATCAAAGGGCAGCCTGAGTTTCACTGCAATACTAAAGGAGCAACAAGCAATGAGAGAAGAGTTGGAGTTAAATACTGTTGGTAAGTGGTAATGAGCTGCAAGTGAGCTAACCGGTGCCAGAAGAAGTAATGCCAAGCACACCCACACAGATGATAGAGGGAGGCAAAGGGAGGAGAACGTAGAAGCACAAGAGTTTTCAGTGTGAGACGTGATCTCTGACTGTAGTCTTTGTTATTATAATGTGGTTGTTAATTCATTAAGTTTGTTTTAAACCCAGATCCTGTCACAGTCTGGATGAAGCTGACTGTGTGAGAGTGAGAAGGAGAACCCAGGTTCAGACACGGAAGGAGACGGAACTGAGTTTATACAAAAGGCGAGCCGTTTATTAGGCTGAGAAAACATGAATACAAAAACGAAGCAAGGTGAACAGGGGGCGAGAACTAAAACTAAAACCTGACAAAAGTTACACAAACATGATTCTGAACAGGTGCATGCGAGGAACTATGAATAGGAAACATGAACCATGAAAGAATTTAAACCTGAAGTAACATGGAGGGAGGAAAACGGATGACCTGACAAAGACTGAATGAAAATACACAGACTAAATACACATAGGAGGTGATCAGGGGAAGTGGAAACACATGGGGAAACAACTGATTGGGATTAACACCACAGGCGAAGCAAAACAAAACACAATGAACATGGAAACACCAGACTCTTCAAAATAAAACAGGAAACACTGAGACATAGACATAACAACACAAGCTTGACACGGACATAAAACACATGAGAACCGATAAGGGAGATGAGAGCATGGGTGTAACTAAAAGTAAAACAATGAGGACAAGAAAAAGACTCATAAATCAGGAGACAGAGATGAAACAAAAACTAGAATAAAACTCGACTAAATCCCGACTAATAATACAACACAAGAACATAACATATTTTCAATATAATATAAGAAAATCAAAAATCCTTTTCTGACTTTAGTTGGAAAAAAATATGCCCGTCCATGTCAGTTTAGGTGTACATAGTGTGTAGTCTTATGCAAACAATATTTGAACCTGATGCACTAGAAAGAAAAGAAAATCAACTACAACTCTTTTTCACACGCATTGTTTTATTTGCAAAATACATTTTCCACATAAAAAAAAAACATCTCAAGAAAGTGGAGATGATTATGCTGATTATCACTACAGGTTGCAGAGTGAGTGCTTCCCAGAGCAGTGATTTTCCCCCAGAGACTGTACATATGTCTGCTGAGCTACACAGCAGGTTGTCCACTTCCTCGAGCTGCAATTCTGGTCCCCAGACTTCAAGTCTGCTCAGTGATGTGGGGAGCCCAGGCAGCAGCTTGATGTTTGGTTAAAAACATCCAATCATCATATCAGAAAAAAAGTGAAAACACATTACATATTCATCATGTCGAGGTAAAACCTTAAACACGCTGTCGTCATTTAAAAGTTATCTCACACTCAGTGGATGTGGGATGCAGGCTGACGGTCAGAGGAGAGTGTTGTTTGCTTTCAGAGCCTTTACATTGAGGGAGAGGGAACATCATTAAAAAAAAATCCTTCTAAAGGCTACAGGTGAAACTGCACAATGTATAGATGCTGCAGACACTTTCTCAAGCTTCAGATGGCACAGAAGCTTGTAGTTACACCTGGAGGTTGAAGGTGGAGGACAGGGATCTGAAATAGTTTGTGATGCTGCGACAGACTATCTGAATCTTCAGGCAGATGTTTTAGCCTTCAGGCAGCAGCTGCTGGCGGAGACTGAGGATTGTTGGAAAAGACTGCAAGAATCAGGGTTCACGCTGGATGCTGCCATTTAAGGCTTGAGTCTGAGCTGGTGGCATAAAGCTGCTGTAATCAACTGCGGCTGCAGACAAAGGTGGAAATTGTGCACTGGGAGAAGCCGCAGGTTTTGGGTCAGGCTTCGGAGGCTGCTGGATGGAAGTGGCAAAAACTGAGGCTGTGGTTGGCTCCTGAAAGATGTTGATGGAAGGCTGGGTTCACTTAAAGTTCAGGATGCATGAGGCAGAATGTGGAGTTTGCTGCTGTAGGTGGAGACTGAGATGTAACTCGATGTCAGAGGTCGCAGTTCAGTTTTGTGCCAGAGTTTTTTCTTGCATCAAGGTCAAGCCTGTGTCTGTTTAATATTTACAGCTGAGTTCAGTCTTTTTGAGTCTTTTGATCAATATTTACAGTTTGATTTTTTGCTACATGTTTGTATTTAGCAATGTTTTGCTTTTTTCCCCCGAGAAGGCTCCCGGGGATCCGGTTCATGTGAGATGTCCACTTCTATAAGAGGAGGATAAACTTCGTCTTCATGTAATTCACTGACCATCAGTAGTCCACTATCACCCTCTTGTAAACTAATTTGTGGACAGTTAAGTTTCTCCCAGAGGCGCTGTTTTATGATACGGCCAAGCTGAACAGTATATGGCCGGGGCCGCCCATTTTTATATCTGTAAGACAGGAACACACACAAATTTATTGTTTCAGATTTGAAAAAAATATGAGAGAATTTGTCTTAGTTAATTTTTCACAAAAAATAAAGAGGAATTTCCCATTATTCTTATTTTCTATTTAAATTGGGTAAAGTATCTATGAGACAGATTTTTAATTATTTTAATAAAAATCAACTTACTTGAGCATATCATCCACTACAGAGTGGTAGATCTTCTGATACTCTTCTACGGTGTATCCATGGATCAACAGAGGTGTCTCCCTCTGCTCCAGGACACCACCGGGGCTCAGCTCAGTGGGAGAGGCCTGAGGAGTGGGAAATAGATCCTGGACAGGAGAAGTAGTCGATGGCTCAGCGAATCCTTGGGTCTGCGCAGGTGTCAGAGCAGCAGTGCTCAGTTGTGTTACAGTGATGACCTGATGGAGGTCAGGACAACTGGAAGCTTTGGCCTCTGGGATGAAATCCTGGACCTGGAAGAAGCGAAGAGCAGATTGTGTCAAATTTAATGACTTTGTTTTATTTGTTTCTATTCTAAGACCACATGGGTGTTTATTTTTCCAGATTTATCTGAATTTAGAATGCCCACTCTGTCTCAGTCAGTAAGAGCAGCTATTACCTTGTTACAGCCAGCTCCAGTGGTTTCCTGACAAGAGGATACTCTTTTCCTCTTCCTGCAGCGGGTATTGTCCTCCAAGTAAAAAGCCTTGCCGCACTGCAACAGCACAAACAGGTCCATGTTAGAATTAAGGGTGAATAAGGTTAAAGTGACAACAAGTGTTGAATAAAAAGGAATTTTAAAAAGAATAATAATCAAATAAAGAGTGTTTTGTCGTGCAAGCCTGGTCACATATTATCTGCATCTGTTGGAAGTAAATAATATTAATGAATCCTATATTTTAAAAGTATAAAGCAATGAAGTTATTATATTGGGGTTTTTTTTGCACTTTTTTATTTATTTAGATATTTTCACAGCTGGAAAAGATGCTCAGATCTTTTACTGATCAGTGTCCCGGACAGTAAGCTCAAGCGTTACCTTGATAAGGGCGCATCCAGGCTGAACAGAGCAGACTCTTTTTCGCTTCCTGCAGCGGCTGTCATCCTCCAAGTGAAAAGGCGTGCCACACTGTTATAACACACAGACACCGATGTTAGAACAAGGGTAAAAAGAGCAGCTGGTAAATTTTAATGAGTATTTCTTTAAAAAAAATTATTTGAAGAAGTATTTTGCTGAATATGTCTGCATCTAGTGAAAATAAAGATAGTAAATACTCCTGCACTAGTCTAATGAGCTTGGAAAGAAAAGCGACTGGACTTTGTCAAGTTTCTTTGAAGATGTTTCACCCGAGAAGCTTCTTCAGTTCTAAGAGCAATTGGTTGAGAGTCTCAGATTTTGAGCCCCCAAGAGGGTCATGGAGCCCCTATTGTTCCTCTTGCCTAATCACACGATCCAAGGTGTGAAAACTCGTCTAGGTCACAATCAGCCAAGGTTTAGGGTGAACCCATGGTGAAACCTGGCCCCACCCTATCATGTAATTTACTGAGGTCAAACGGCCCAGGATGTGAGTGGGCGTTAAAGCGTCTGGGAAGGATCCCAAAACTGGATTATTGATGCCAGACCGTTGGTGTTCAAAGATGGTCATTCACAGCAGACATAGATGCTTCTTTCACTCCTCTTTCAAACCATCTGTCTTGGTCCAAAATGTGAACATTGGCATCATCGAAAGAGTGACCTTTGTGGACAGCCGAGCCTTGTCCCGTCGTGGTGGCTCTTCCATGTTGTGCCATGCGTTTATGAAATTGCTGTTTGGTCTCTCCAATGTAGAGGTCTGAGCATTTCTCGCTACACTGTACAGCAAACACTATGTTGTTAAGTTTGTGCTTAGGAGTCTTGTCTGTGGGATAAACCAGTTTTTGTCCGAGTGTGTGGCTGGTCTGAAACGCCTTCAAGGAAACCTAAAGAAGTCCAGACGCTTTTCTTTCCAAGCTTCTTAGACTACGATGACCTGGGTGACTCAGAACCTTCACAGACATACTCCTGCACTACATGACCACCTATTATTTTTTTGATGCCAAATCATACATCACAGCAGGTCTCACTACCATTTTTTTAACTTTCCCGAAACTTGTCCGTTTCATTCAAAAGTGGGCTAATTTTAACAAATGAACACGTGTTTAACCCTTTAAGACCTACCATAGAACCAAGGCCGCCAGAGCTTACTTTATATCTTTACATGCTGTAGTGCCATTCATTTTTGGGAGCATTTCAAGTTGCTATACATCAATACAACTGTTACAGCCCATATTTTAATAATATGTATGCATTAAGTCCATAGTAACTACATAAATTGCAAAAAAGTGCAATAAACTACAAAAAAATTGAAAATCGTTTTTGTTTTGTTTTTTGCAAAAAATAGTTTACAACAACAGGAAATTTATTTTGAGTGTCTTCATAGTTTTATTTTTGAGATACTCCTGCAAGCACTTTTTATGCAATATTTGCAAAGCTATATGTAGAAGGAAACCGTGACCTAGGACAAGCTGATGGCATAAGATGTAAGTACAACTCCTCCGGTTTCATATGCAAAAAAAATTATTGCGCTAACTTACGCGGTTCCGGTTTTACAGGGATTTAAAAATAGTTACGCAAAACGGAGCGTGCCCGCTCTGACCGGCTTTAAAGGGTTAATAAATCCATTGTTATCTCCATGTGCTGCATAGAAGGGTGATTTCTGTGATATTGTTTTGTAGATTGTTAAATACATTTGGGATGAACAACCAACTACTTACAAACAAGTCAATTTTGAACTGTAAACATAATGGGGGGGGACCATAAGCTAATTTTTGCCTAGGGCCTTGTTTTGAGTTGATCCGGCCCTGCTCTAACAAATAGAAATCACAAACTTTCAACTTGCATGTCCTTGTTAGAAAAAAATTGTTTTCCTTTTCTTTTTATTAAATTCCTAAAAATGTTGCTTTTTTGAACGAAAACTATTTAAATAGTATACTATTTAATGGCGTCATATCTACATTAGATATTTACAAGGTTCGAATATATCACACATGATGCAGCTCTGCGCGCACTGATCTGCGCTGTCTGTCTCTTCTCAGACAGTGGGTGGGGTTAATTGAGGTCTAAAGCACTCACAAGTAATTAATATCACCCAACAAACTTCTCTCATAGCCTCCTGGCAGCACATTTCGATGCTACCCTTTTTTTTTCTTTTCTAAAAACCTTGAAACCTCACATGCGCCGTGATGAAAGCGGTGTTCTGGGAGTCAGCATGGCTTTCAGTGCAGGTCATGCTGAAGAAAATAGTCAGTGGATGTGCTGCTTTGAAAGAAATCGTCGAGTCTGTGAAAACCTGGCTTTTCTGCACCGCTGAGCCAGTGGAGCTGAAGGACGAGGCCCGTCTTTATTTGCATAACACTGAAATGTGTCAGGCTTTCTTTTCACCTCTTTTGTCCAACGTTTCATCCGGATTTCACTCAACCAATCACTCGCGTTTACTGGAATTACTCAATTAATTACCCTAACCCCGATGTAAACGCTCATGTTCATATTATAATGACTCTGTAATAGGGTTTTGGTTAGTAGGACTGCTGTATCTTTACGCCACAAATAGTTGCATTTGGGTCTTTTCCAACATTACAAGGAAAGTGAATTAATGTATGAATAAAATAAATTCATCTGTTTTTAAAGTACTACAAAGTTTGAGTATGTAGTTCCTAAGTGTGCCTGAAGGGGGCAGTTATACAAAACTCATTTTTAAAATTTCAATAATAACAAAAAACAAACACATAAATATGTACGTAGCTGTTAAAATCCCCACTTTCCTCCATTCTTGTATTAATCCAGACGGTCAAAGTTAAACACTGATTTCTGATGTTTCTCTGCACCTCACATAGTTTTTTCACCAAAATTACAATGTAACTAACAAATGAATGTATACATTAATGGCTAAATAAATGCTTTGGTTTTCGTTAAAATGCACCTTTTTGTCTGATTTACGGGATATGCTTCATCAACTAATTCAAAAATAACAAATTAAGCAATTTACATGTTGATTAATTAAATTTGTAAGTCCCCGGAAGAACAAACAAACAAAACAAATCTGTTTGTATAAAAATGAATTTTTCTCTCACTTTTCAGTGAACAGCAGTAAATAAAGCAACACTGGAAAAATTCACTGAGGAGCCCAAAAGAGACCTTACTGTAATATATCCACATAACATTATATACCGGTACCCATCATTTTGTTGTATTTTGTCCCTGCTGAGATCACTTACCATCTCTGAAAAATTAAGCTTCGACGGTGTCAGCAGTCCAGGTAGATAAGAAGTTAAGCTCGTATGTGATGACCCCGAGTTTTAGCTCCTTGTTGAGTCCGCCTCTCAGGTATTAATCTTTGGCTCCTCCCACCTCATTGAGGAACTGACGTCACCTCGTTCACCTTAAGTCCCTGGGCAGGGGACTAAGACTCAATGGCAGCAGGCATTTAAATAAATGAAACATTATGGCCTTAGATGAAAGTAAGTGTGAAATGTAGCACAACTGCACCTTCTATTGTTTTTTTAACATTAACTGAATTGACTGACGCACAGTTCCCCCTGATGCCCCTCAGCCCTGGGTAGGTTCTGCCCACTTGGCCTCTCCATTTCTGGAGGAGGATTGAATGGACACATAAAATGAAGTGTTTAGATGAAACAAATATAGTGCTGTATAAATATGTTAGCCATCTTAAGCATGTACACGGATTATTCAGTGCCATCTTTACGGCAGCATTTAGTCACTCACGCAGAAGTTTGGCACCTGGGCTACAGAAACACTTTAGAGGCAGGATTTTAAATGTGACTCCATCTGACATAAAACCTACTAAACAGCTTTGTCAATAATTTGAGGGATGTGTGAATTACCTCTGTGTTCATGCAGCTTCTCTGTAATTGCCAACAGCTTGTGCTGACAAGATAATCGATCACCACATACACGGATACCTATTCATTCATGACCGTATGCAGGCATCATGGAGCACACATCCTCCAGACATGTCTCCTTTTCCCCGTGATCAATGAGTTCATGTGAAATCAGACAGCACTCGGTTAACTGAATGAATGTGTGTGTCTATCGTGTGTCCTCCGACCAGCAAAAATGAACCTGATATTTGGCATCAGCAGTTTAAAAAATGATATTTCACTCTCAGGGGAAGTTCATTTATTTTTCTAGAATTATTTTTGCTCCCAACTATACGCACTGGGAACAACACAACTCTGGCGTCACCATTTTCTGGATACTGGATGATAATTACTACACTGAACAGACAACGTGACAGCATGCACACGTGAAAAAGAGAGTGGGAGAAGAAGAAGAGGGAGATAAGGGCCAATTGACCGTGACCTTGAGTTTTGAAGTGATGTCTTCAGTAATGGTGATGTCACTTTGTATTTGACAGAGCAGCCAGTGGAAAGATTTGTGCCACTTCAGTTTGGCACTTGTCGCATCCACAGAAAAGGCAACTTTGACCCACACACGCACACACACAGGCAAGCGATGAGCACTCAGAGCCACATGTTCATACTTGTTAGCTGAACGAACTCACACAACAAGCGTGAGGAGCATTTACCATAACACTGAACAACAGTGAGCTGCGGCTCACCTTCCCCAACACTGTGAGAGGTGTAGGCGGAGTGGAGTACTCGGGTCTGAGAGCAAAGCAGTACAGACCACTTCAGCTGACTGAGATGGTGCTTGTATTATGAAAGGGCACTGAATCATCAACTGAACTGAATGAATCTAACAAAGCCATACAAGCAGCAATAAAAGGATGGATGAATGCAGACGGGTGACATATTAAAGGGAAAATGAATCTGGGAGGAGATCGACTAACGCTGTTGGGCTGTGGGGGGCAGTTTGACGGCATGGTTTTGGTCACCAGTTGGGGGGGAAGAGTCATTAATACAGAGTTGTTGTGAGTCTGCATGAGCATAGATTTCTTCAGTTTGTACCTTTACATAATATAAAAATTGGTAACAATTCAGCATATACTGGAATATAAAGCAGTGATTCTCAGTCATTCTGTGCATCTTTCAAATAATTATTTTAGTCTTTTACATTTAATACAATCCCATTTTCTCTACTGTCCTTTCTTATGATTGCCTGGTTCACACTCGACAATCAGAGCTTAATATATTCACAGTTCTGTCTGACGTCAGGAAATTAATCTTTCTAAATGTGAAGGTGTTCTATGTTCACAATCAAAGGGAAACAAAGTAATTTGAATCAATCATTCAGTCCTGGATTTGTATTTCAGCAAGATGTCATGCACATTTCGAACACAGCACATGTAAACATGTTTGTATTTTGGGATAATTTTGGAAATTAAGTACAGCTCAACTCTGATAGCAAACTGGCGCACAAACATCTCCACACTAGAAAAAATAGTGGTGTCATTGTTCTGGGTCATTCATCCCAGCATTTTTAGTTTGTGTTGTTTTTCTGATTTCTTTGTAAAGTGAGTTTAGTCCTTAGTTTTCATGTCAAGTCTATCATGTCTTCTGTGTCGCGTCGTTGTTGTGTTGTGCTTTCATGTGTGCTCTCTTGTGTTCCCTCGCTCCCGCTCTCATCTGCCTTTCCTCCTGTGTCAAGC
Source organism: Astatotilapia calliptera (assembly GCF_964374335.1). Classification (NCBI taxonomy): domain Eukaryota; kingdom Metazoa; phylum Chordata; class Actinopteri; order Cichliformes; family Cichlidae; genus Astatotilapia; species Astatotilapia calliptera. The sequence goes on from NC_137427.1 coordinate 4,642,363, forward strand.
TCGCGTTAGTCTTCTTCTCAGCATTTCACGTTTTATTTTGATAGTCTTGTTCATGTTCAGTGTGTTTAGTTTTGTTTCCTCCACATTTATTTTTATCAGCTGTGTTTCCACTTCCCTCATTGCCCTTTTGTATATTTAAGTCCTCTGTTTTCCTTCGTTCATTGTCAGGTCCGAGTTTAGTTTAGCTGTTGATTTTGGTTTATCATATTTTGCACTTTCGTGTTCTACCTTCAATAAACCGTGTGTTTTTTGTTAAACCTTATCCCTGCCTCGAGTGTCTGCACTTGGGTACCGCTAAAAAGAAACACAAGGTCTGTCGCTGCATACCCGTGACAGTTGGCTGAGAACGGTCTTGGTACTCTTATTTTTCATTTTATTTGCTCTATGGTTTAAACCTGCCTGTGCAAATGGTGCCAGAGGAGATACCCTGCAGCTGTTGACTGACACCAGAGTAGTGTGTGTCTCTGTTATGGGTCTGAATGTGGTGGGGATAAATATGATAACTCAAAAGATTCGGGGCATTATCATGGGTTAATAACCGGATTGACGGGTTATTTTTAAACAATCTGAAGTTGGTGATTCTACAGTGATGAAGATTGTTCAGAAGTTGAAAACATTCAAGGCGGTCTTCCTGGGAGTGAACATCCCAGCTTACCCCAGTGTCAGACCGTGCAACACTTAGAGAAACTGCAGACAAACCACAAGACTTCTGGAATAATGTCTGCACTGTGCAAACATCTCCACTTTGATTTGTCCACCAAAGTTTGGAAAAAAAACTCTCTATACCAAAGTATTCCAGAGTCAAATGTGAGGCCAGCTGTCTGATAGCTAAAGCCTGGCTGAAACTAAGCCATGCAGCAGGACAATGATTCTGAGCACAGCAGCAAATCTGCAGCAAAACAGCTGAAAAAGAAAAGAATCAGGATGTTGTGAAGGTTTAGTCAAAGTGCAGACTACAACCCATTTGAAATGCTGTGGCGGAACCTCAAGAGAGCAGTGCATAAATAAATGCCTGCAAATCTCAACGAACCAAAGCATCGCTGAAAAGAAGAGGCGGCCAAATTTCCTGCAGAACAGTGTGTGAGACTCATAAAGTCAAACAGAGAAGATTAAAGTTAATGCAGCTAAATGTGGTGCTACAAATGACTGAATTATAGGATGAACTTAGTTTTTCACACACTTCTTCTTTCAACCTAACAGCACACTGCAGCGTGTCACCTCATACTGTTCATCTGAGGTTCTATTTAGCTAATTTAAAGACCTGCGAGGGACCAAATGAGTTCTTTTTTTTTTAGTATGCTCTTTTCATAAAACCTTAGAATTGTATGTGACTGTAGGTAAATGAATTGGTAGATAAAGTTGTGCCTGGCAGGCTGCAATAAAGGCTAATGAGACATGCATCATCTAACAAAGCAGTCAGCTGTCCTCTGTTCTGGGCTTCAGAGTGAGCACTTCAGAAAGAAGGAGGGAGAATGTCAAGTGGCCTTATGTGCAACATCAAAGCTACAAAAAGGCAACGAATCACACTGATTCAGGAGACGCTGCTTCACACACTCAGGTGGCTCTGGCTCACTTGTATTCACTGGAAGCCTCAAATGCTCATAAAGAGAAAATGTACATTTACTGAACTTGGAGGGTTTAACAGGACATGCTGTGCGCAAGTGTAAAATGTGAGAAATGTTAAGCAGAACTGGCATGTATTAGCTAAAAAGGATTGTTACATGGTTTATTCCCTAAATGTGTGATTTCCAATGAAAAGCAGCAGCATCTGGAGATCTCACTTTATTTGTACCGAGAATTAATGAGACATTCTGGCTATTAAGCAGGAGGTTTCTGAGCCTGAACGTGCCTACAGCTGACAGTAGCACTCATCAAAAACCCTATGCATATATATTATTCATGTGCAGCACAACGCCACGGCTGATTTGCTGTATATGAATAAACCGTGTGGTACAACGCTGGGATCTCTAAGCGTTGCTTCAACATCATGAATAATTTAGACTAGAAAAATCCAGCCAAACCAAATATGAATGTAAAACACTGTTTTAATTCACAGTGTAGATAACGATCTCCTTACGGAGGTATGATATATAATAAAAGCTCCTAGTTCCTCTTTGGAAAAAATATGCACACTTAAGAAAAGCAAACTTGTACACCAACTTGACAGAAAACAACATTGCTAAGAAGCTTTTAATTTGAAAGAATTTTGTAACGAAGGAAAAACAGGTATTGCATTTTTTTTTATTTTATTGTTGCCATGTTTCATTCCTCTCCTAAATTAAGTGTTGATGAAATTTCCTTCTCGCTATTTTCCTTCTCTGTAAACTAGGTTCCTTTCAACCTCAGTCAAAATTTAATCTCCTCTGGGGAGAAATAACCCAGCACAAAGGAAGGCTAGGGCAGAAAATGTTGTAGTTTACAAGGAGATACTTTGGTCACTTGATATAATTGAGAGGGGATGTGCAGAGAGCTCGCTCTCCCTATTACTCACTTCCACTTCAAACCCTTCTGCTTTACAGGGTTTCATCTTCACGATGTTATTGAGTCCTAAAACACACCTGCTCCCACAGAGTGATGTCCTTGCTCTGCCACTAAACACTAAGTGCTTCAGCTTGTCTTTAAGGCTGTGAGAACTGTTGCTCCATTATGGCACTGTGTAAAATTTTAGAAGGCTAAATTTTTATTTCTACCTGGATGATGCCACCGTACACTTGAAAGTCGGTTAGATTTAAAAGCATGTGAGCTTTGGAGTTGTAACATTTTAAAACGCAGAGAAAAAGTGACCTCTGTGAGGGGAAATACAGTGAGCTGTAATAAAGGTGCAAGCCTCCCTCGTACATACTCTTCATTTTGGTGCTGTTTTGAAACTCTTATTGAATCTTTTTTAGGAAAAATGTGCACATGTGGATGTAAACAAGATGTTGAGATATAGATGAAAAAACTCCATCCATTCTGTCCCTTGACAATTTTATTGAACTATAATTTTTGTCCCAAAAGTTGATTCTGTTCATCTGGATGTGGGGGAGAAACATTTCTTCAGTCTCAGCTGACTGCAGGTTTCCCCAACCGTGTAAACAGTACATTTGCATAATGACTGAAACCAGCACAGCTCACTAACAATGGGCTGTGAGGTCAGTTTCATGATCGTTAATATGCAAATGATCATGACCACTGATCAGTGGCCGTGAGTACCATTCACCTGCTCGATGCAGAGATGGTCTTTCCCCTTTGATGTAAATTTTCTCCTTGACTCCTCGTTCAAACAAGCATTCCTCTCTGTCCAGGATGTGTACATCCCCATTACTGAAAGAGTGTCCATAGACTACAGAGTCCTGGCCTGATGAATTAGCTCTTCTGTATTGTGCCATCCGCTTAGTCAAAGGTTGTTTGGGTTCCCCGATGTATAAATCCTGGCAATCCTCCTGGAACTTAACAGCGTACACTTTATTACTCTTTTTGTGTTGGGGGACCTGATCCTCAGGGTGGACCAATTTTTGGCGCAGCGTGTTTTGGGGTTTAAATGCAACAGAGACTCTGTGTTAGAGAAAATGCATTACTGTTAACAAATAGGGGATCACTGAGGGTTTTCGGTTAGGCAGCAGTTGTCCTTCTCTCCTGGTGCCTTCCCAGCTTCGATAAATGTCCAGCTTTGATAACAACATTTACTCAAGTCCTTCTTGATATGATGTTCTTTTGTTTCCCTGACAGCTGTGTCTGTGGCAATGGTGTTTGCTCTGTGCTGTAGCGTCCTGATGACATTTTAAAAAAAAGTTTGCAAATGGTGGAGCCAGCACCCATGCTCCCTGTTTCTGCTGTCTGAGATGGGAATTAAAGATCTTCCACACCAGGACTTCTACCAGACAAATTTGTGCAGCATCCACCCTTGACCTTGTCCTCCAGCCCTGCTCCTGTCTTTACCAAAGTGTCTGCAACATATGACTCCAGGTCTGCTGATATGATTACAAAATCAATCATAGATCTGTGACCTCGGTTGTCCTGCTGCCATGTGCACTTGCTTGAACATGGTGTTCATCACGGTTCAAAACTGTGGTTAGTGTAGAAGTCCAATTTTAGAGATTTTTATTCTAGAGATTGGACGGTTAATAAAGCATAGAGGGCAGTGAAGCTGTTCTGCCTGCATGGGCGGTTCCAACACCCTATCAAGACGCTTTGTTTTTGCTCTTGTTGTAGTTTGTTTTAAGCACACGCTTTAAAATCCCTCTGCCCAATACAACACTGGAAACAGAAACTCATCTAGCACCTGAAACATCGCCCTCTTCCCAACCTATTTTCTAAAAATAAAAACAGGACCATCATTTCAGTCTGTCTTATGCTGAAGACTAAACATCCCCTCCCTCCTATTTTGGCCTCAGTCTTGTCGAGGTAAAGGCCTAATGGGGTAAAATGTTGTTTCTGGAGCAAGTCCAACGAGGCCAACGCAAGCAGCTTGATGAACAGCACTGTCATAGCGAGAGCGTTAATGTGCAGGCTTTGGAGAATTATGATGAGATTAGCTCAGAGCCCAGTGGAACGCCTTGTGCCCCCGGTATTTGTTTATGTCACTTTGGATTTTAGTAAGAGAGGCGTAAGTTACTGAACGACCCTCCGGTGTGTGCGAACGTCAATAAAACAATGTTATAAGAAGTAGATCATAGAGCTGAAGGTCAAAGCCAAATTATTTAGTCCTGTATTTCATCTGCATACAGGCATGCGGAAGAATTTATAATTTGCATGGTTTATAATGTTTAGTTTGTCAGTGTGTGTGTGTCTGCATAAAATAAAACTACCTATGTTAGCAGAGACAGACTCTTTGGCATTTTTCTGCTCCACTCTTGTCCTCCACTCTTCCCAGCTGTCCTGGTGGGAGTACATGCATAACAGCAGACTACTCCACAGTGCAGGCATCCCATCAGAGAGCCCCTACCTGGTGGGATGGTGAGATGTGATGAAATGGAGACATCAGTGTAGCAGTGGCAGAGACACTGGAGTTTCAGCACTGAGGCTTCAGTTAGCTGGCAGCACATCTGAATTCCCCACAGTCAGAAGGGATGTAGTGGAGTGTGCACATGGAGGGGAAAAACAAAGTTTACTTTGGGAACCTGGACAGAGCAAACAAAGGAGGAAAGTTAATAGATTTGCAACTGAAAATACACTTCCTCCAAGCTGTGAAATGAGAATTTTGAACAAAGAGAAGCAGTACAAACAGTGCTCAGATGTGGCACAGAGGTGACAGACAAATCATACCCAACACACTCAGATTGCACCAACATGAACCCCCCTTGCCTTCTTGTTTTGCTTGTGCTGCACTACCACACCCACCCTCATGCCACCCTCCCTACTCTCTGTTTTGCTATTGCAGATGCTGGATAAATAAGCAGGCGTTTTGCCTGCCAGTGTGCAAAATGGTCCTTATTTATCTCTACCATTAGAGAGTGGGTTCTATTATAAAGCTTTGCATTATTCAGTGAACCTGAGAGACTGATCATTATGGATTTCAGCCCTTTTCCATACCGGCCCCTGGAGTCCAGCTTGGTCTGCTGGCTCATGCACTGCCACATCTGACCTTGTGCTCAGAGCAAGCTGCAAGGAAGAATGGGTCAAAACTCCTCTTCAAAAACTGAAGAAAAGATGTAAATCTAGCTGTGAAATATCAAGTTCCATCTAAATGCTTCACTTTCAGGAAGTATAAAGTAACAGAAAAAACTAATTCCACGTGCTACAGTTTCGTAGGTTTTGGTAAGCTCAATGAAAAACTAACTGGACAGCTAGTTAAATCAGTTTTATGGGAGTTGCAGCAGAGTAAGTGGCAGGCACACAGCGAGGATGGGGGGAATCATAGCTGAACATATGGTGCTGCAGAATGGTTTAATGCGTGGGACAGGAGATGAATACTGAACAGATAAATGTGATAAGCAGTCGTCTCTTCTAGTGTAACCTCTCAGTACAATGGGAAGAAGCAGCGTCATTAACATTAACTCTTGCACATCAAGAGCTTTTAAAGCTGCTCAATCTGCTCTCATTTGGTAAACAAGCACTGCGTCGCTGCTGGTGGCTGAAAACACTGAATGAGGCATTACTTGTTGATCCGCAGCCACTCTCACTCTGAGCGCTAATAAGCGCTCGGTCTTTAATGTGCATGTGCTGAGATAAGGAGAATTTGTTACTCTGCTTGTCCTGCAACTCAGCAATTAGACCCTGCCATTAACCATTTGTTATATCTGCTCTTTCTCTCCTTCAGCTTGGCACCTTGCTGATTACAACGCGTTGGATCGATAATTAAACAAATTAAAGGGGACTGTTGGGTCAATTTTCATCCCACCTTAGCCGGCGGCTGCCGCGGCGTCATATAAAAGTCTGAAAAAACCTCTTGAAATGCAGCAGAGTTCAAATTAAAGGCTGCTTAAAAAGGCTGCGTTTTACGCAGAGCTCAACTACACCGATGCGACAGAGACGGAGCGGATATTTGTGTCGGAGCAGGCGGGTTGGAAAGCAAACCTGCGACTTGTGCGTTTGGACTCTTGTTTAGTTAGTCGATGGTTGTGACCCGGTGTTCTAACCAGATGTGGGAAAAGGCAGCGAGGGGCGTTCAGGTGCGAGACTGGGCTTGTTTTTACTCACACGATAGTTTCAAAAATAGTGAGCTTCTAAGATGATCCTTTTATTTAATAAAAAATGTCATCAAGACCCCGAGTTTCACTTAAAATGCAAATTAAGGAGAGCCTATATAGTTGATAATAATTGTGATAACAAAGGTTAAACTCGCCTCTGTGTCTTTACACATACTAACCTCGGTCGATGCACATAACTTTTTCTTCTTTCAGTGTGCTTAGTTTCAGTAGTTTTTTTTTCTGAACGACCAAACTGCCAGAATTCAATCTATCTATCCACATGAAATCATGACGATCCATGACTGATAAGTGTTCCCATTCTGGTTTTTCCCATCCAGAAATACTTTTATTGCATTGGCATTGTGTTTGGGATCATTGTCATGCTGGAAAATGAAGCTTTTCGGACGGTATTGCATGGCAGATCAAAGTCTGATGGTACTTTTTTGTGTTTATAATTCCATCCAATTTGACAAAACCCCCAAACTACTGTTTGAAATACAGCCCCAAATTAAGACAGGGCCTCCACCATGTTTAATACGTGAAACTTAGACACTCACTGTTGTTCCTTTCTCCCAAAATCTTCTGTAAATATTGATCGTGGCTCAAGAGTTGGGAGTTCGCCATGTAATCGGAAGGTTTGCCGGTTCGAGCCCCGGCTTGGACAGTCTCGGTCGTTGTGTCCTTGGACAAGACACTTCACCCGTTGCCTACTGGTGGTGGTCAGAGGACCTGGTGGCGCCAGTGTCCGGCAGCCTCGCCTCTGTCAGTGCGCCCCAGGATGGCTTGCCATCACCAGTGTCTGAATGGGTGAATGACTGGATGTGTAAAGCGCTTTGGGGTCCTTAGGGACTAGTAAAGCACTATACAAATACAGGCTTTGAACCAAAAAAAAAATTACATTTCAATTCATTCCTCCATCAGACTTGTTCCTACAGATTTCTGTTCCATCTTGTGTGTAATTGGCCATACCTCAGCATTTTCTCCTTTTTACCCGTCTCTTAGAATGGCCTCTGGACAGCCATCCTTCCACTGAGGCTATTTCTTATGTTGCTTTAGTGAACAATAGCTTGACCATCTGCAGATCCAGATACATCTCTTAGGTCCTGTGTCAGGTGTTTGCTTGAGCTTTTTTTCTTTATGATTTTTCCTATTTGAATGAGTCGTAGGTCAGTTAAGTATCAAGTAGTTTAACAAAGAAAATTATCCTCTGAAAGTGATTAAGTAAAAGGACTGGAGTGAAAATGGGTGACAACTTGCTCAAGACCACTTTAAAAGTTATAGGTAAGTCTGGCTCTTTGGAAACAAAATGTAAAGACAGGGGGAGTGGCTCCAGATTTGTGCACAGTACTCTATCTTTGTATGTATTCATTACTTCAGTTCAGCCCTCCACACTTGGTGTGAAGAAACAAATTCGTTTCATACATGAGAACAAACCTGCTTGTGTTGCATAAATATCATTTAATTTTCTAATGCCAAAGTGGAAAGTCCCGGATGCACGTGATTGTTTTTTTAAACCCTCATCCTCACCCTGCACGTATCACTCGCGTTTTGGTATCGCAACATGATCTGTGCTAAGTGTTGCTCGCTGTGCATCTTATTTTTTCGTGTGAGAGCCGCGGGGGTGGTTACGCAACAGTCTGATTAATTATTTGGAAACATTTGACTTTCCTTTTAGCGCCTCCGCTCTTGTAGTGGTGAGATTTAACATAACTGCTATCATCACATCAGACGAGCCCAAAGCGCGTCTCTGTCAGGCTCCGAGTGGCTGCTGCGGTGCACACTTTGTTACAGTGAACAAAAAGGAAAATACACTCTGACAGCGTGTTGTTTAGGGATGTGAACAAGGCTGTTATACTTTAAAGTCACTGAAGAACCTGCACCGTGGAGTACATTTCTGGACACCAGTGGAGTCGGTTTTACGACGCCAGCGTGCATGCCAAAAAGACAGATTGGGAGAGAGGGAGGGAGAGAGGGCGGGTGAGAAAATGAGAGGTTGTGGTGGGGTCTCTAACCGTGGGACAGACTTTTCTGAAGGATGGGGAGCTGTTTTCATTTAAGGTGGACTGATAATTTTGCATTCACAAACGCGCATTGGATGAGCGTGAAGCGCAGACAGTTGTATGGTGCACAGGGTGCTGAAGTGAGTGGAGACGTGTCCTTTGTACAGCTCAGCTCAGCCTTTTAATTTCTCTGCAGTTTAACAAAATTCAATAATCTTTAACTTTGATGTCACAGTTAAGAAAGAATGCGATAATTAAAATAAAATGAGATCACTCAAAATTAAACTTAAGGCTTTAAAAGGAAAATAATATATTGTTCAATAAAAACATCCTCCGTTATATAAGTAAATGAAATGCAAAATTTGTTACTAAAATCGTATTAAGCTCTAAAGTAAAGTAAAAATGATATTTGGTCAAAAATGTGGAATAGCTTAACTTTCCAGAAAAAGATTCCTTTACCTCAAATAAAGACATTAAAAACGGATCAGAAATTCTATTTGACTGAGTGTTGTGTTTTTTTTGTTTCTTATCTTATGTTTCTACTATTAATTAATATACTGTCACCTGTTTATGTATATTCTTACTGCCCAGAAACTATAAATGTTAATGAACAAGGTTTCGAGAGTTAGAGATATTTACACATTACATATCATCACTTCATCCTTTTTTTTATTCAATAAACGGTTAAAATAGTGAAAATAATGTTTCTGTTATTTCAATCATTTTAATTTAAGATCAAATCACAACCGTGACAGAAAACTGGAGACTGGTTTTACCCTTTATTTAACGTTACGTTATTCTGAAGGTTTGTTAGCAGTAGACTGAAGACAAGTGATTGAGACTTCACGTGAAACGTTTTGCATCCCCTCCTCTTCTTCTTCCCCGATCTCATCTCACTTTGTGGTGTACACGCACTCTCTGCCACTGTAAGTGTTAGGACAGAGTGAATACGACCTTAAATAAGGGGCTGGACTCTGTGGGCTTGGCAGAACCCGCTGCCTCCCCTCAGTGATGCAGTGAATCTGCGCTGGTTTGTCCGCTATATAAGCCGCACACAGCAGCGCAAGTCTCACAGCTTCAGTGGACAGCTCCGTGGTGCTGAAATCTCGGAGACACCACTCTCTCTCACACTCAATCCCTGACGCATGACTGGAACCATGGAGGGATTCTCGTGGAAACTTTTTCTACTTTCCTGCCTGGTTGTTGTGGAGAGCCTCGGGCAAGACTTCGGACAGACGCAGTTTATTTGCACGTCAGTGCCCAAGGATATGGACTTGTGCACAGCTACGATGCAAAACAGCGGCCCGGCGGAAGACCTGAAGAGCACTATCATACAACTGCGGGAGACGGTGCTGCAGCAAAAGGAGACCATTGTGAACCAAAAGGAGACAATCAGGGAACTAACATCCAAGTTGAGCCGCTGCGAGAGCCAGAGCCTCCCTGCGGCCGCAGGACCTGGCGGTCGGCGGCCGGGGTCGAAGAACACGATGGGGGATGTATCTCGGGGCACTACGGATACTCTGGCCCAGCTGGGACAGACTTTACAGACGCTCAAACAGAGACTGGAGAATCTAGAGGTAGGAAAGCAGAGCGAGTGATTTGCCGACAAGATCAAAAGTTAATTAAATAGCCTCCATAGTTAATTAGATTAAAGGATAATATTCTTTAACTCGTTGATTGTGTGTTGCTGCGGCTTTCTGCAGCTTGTACTTGGGGCCACATGTGTTTTCTAACATATTTATCTGTTTGTTGGAGAGAAGCTCCGTGTAAAGTGAAATGTTCCGCAGCCTATAAAATCAAGCGAATAGCACGTTTAAGATAAAGCTCTGCGCTTGGCAGTGAGTAGAGTAAACAGCTTCCAGGGACTTTAAAGAAAAAGAAGTCTTCCCTGTCACTTCTTTAACCCCCTCTCTGTCTCATTCTGTCCGATGCAGCAGTACAGCCGGGGGAATAACACCGTGCAAGCAAACAGCCTGAAAGACCTGCTGCAAAACAAGATAGATGACATGGAGAAGCAAGTTCTGTCCCGGGTCAACACGTTAGAGGAGACCAAATCCGGACCGAGGAATGACACCGAGCAGCGGAACAGAGTGGAGTCCACGCTCACCTCTCTGCACCACCGGATAACAGACCTGGAGAAAGGTGCGTTTGGATTTCAACGGGCACGGGACTTTAAAGCTGCTCGACCCCGTGTTGCTTTCACGGCAGTAAAACGAACCACGGCAATTTAAAAGCTGATTAGATGTAATTTAATTGTGTTTCACGCTCAAGGACGTAACGTCCCTTAGAAAACTCCCCACCCCAAACAGGTAGCAGCGGCAATGTGAAACCTTTTTACCGCAACCATCACATTGCGCACAGATATGAGAGAGTGGTGAGGGGAGCTGCATTGCTTTGCATATCTCAGGCTCTGTTTGCACTTTTGCTTCGCTGAGTTTTTGTTTTTCAAAGAATCTGAAGATCTAGCTTGTATATGAGCCTCTGCAAAGGGGATTAGTGAAACTTTGCGTCGCGCGCCTCGCACCGGCGCGTTTTGGAGCAAATATCCACGGTCGGTTCAAATTCCAACACGTGCAAACGCGCGTGCGTATGTTAGACCGAATGAGAGGGAGGAGACAGAGCCATCTTACACAAAATATCACAGGATCGCAATGGTGCAAAGAACCATGATGGAAAAGATTGTATGAAACTAGTCAGCCCTCAGCTTCTTTTGCTTTTCAAAGACTCTGTCATGTACCATAGTTTTACAAAATGTATGTAGGCGTATGGATGTTCAGCTTTCCTGTAATTTATCTCTAGACATATGAATAAAATGCTCACTACTAGTGCTTTAACTAACAGTAATCTCATCAACAGGCAAAGACACCCGACCAACAGATAAGTTCCAGATCACTTTCCCCCTGAGAACCAACTATATGTACGCCAAAGCAAAGAAGAGCCTTCCTGAGATGTACTCCTTCACCGTGTGTCTGTGGATCAAGTCCAATGCTTCGCCTGGGGTGGGCACCCCCTTCTCCTATGCAGTTCCAGGACAGGCCAATGAACTGGTGCTGATTGAGTGGGGGAACAACCCCATGGAGATTCTCATCAATGACAAGGTAATGAAAAAGCTATTATCCTGGAAGCAAAGTGAATTCACACGTTTCTCACCTTTGCAGGAAGTGTATGTAACACATCAAAATAGTAATTTACAGTTGGGGAAAGCTGCAATACTTTCTGCTTGGATGAGTCAGGGTAACCTGACAGCTTCTCTGTAACACAACAGGAGGCTGAGTTAAAATAGGTGCTGTTTGAAACAGAAGCAACCTTTTTATAGAAGACGAGGAGATATGTGATATGGGGGGAAATGATTCAGCAGGAAGGCATCACGATGTGCCGAGTCTGTCCTACCAAAGTGTGGAAGACATATTGAACAATGGAACTTACGAAATGTCTTTGCTCCAGGTTGCAAAACTGCCGTTCCTCATCAATGATGGAAAATGGCATCACCTCTGCATCACGTGGACCACCCGTGACGGGATGTGGGAGGCCTTCCAGGACGGAGTGAAGCGGGGCAGCGGGGAAAATCTGGCACCATACCACCCCATCAAACCAGAGGGTGTGCTGGTCCTGGGACAAGAGCAGGTGGATATTAATTTTTAGACATTTAATCCTACACCTGTTTGGAAATAATTCTCAACCAATTATGTGATTAAATTTGAACAAAGATTAAAAGTGGCAATATTTATGAAATGAGACCATGGGGGCACTGCAGAGGTGGTCAATTAATGCTTTCCAGTGTGTGCAAGGCATGAATTTTGATAGAGAAGCATAATTTGAGATCTATTTTACAGAGAAAACTAAGCAAGATGTATCCTCCATACTGCAATCATATTCTTAAATGAAATCCAGCTGCAGTTTTGGCTTTCTACCTGGATCAAGTATTTTCAGGAGTATGGAAGATAAAAAATGGCAAGAATTTGTAGAAAAGGAGGCATAATTTAATTCCTAAAATGGGACAAAAGATATTTCTATTTTAATTGTTTTTGTTTTAATTTTGTCTTTAGCTTGAATTAATTCCTTTTTCAACTTTATTTCCCCCCATTTTATTCATTAATGTTAGTGTAGTTTTCTCGTGTGTGTGAGCCTGCCAGTGATCAACTATATGGCAAAACTTGCCAAGCCCTCAGCCCGTTATTTGCATAATTTAACATAAGTGTCTGAAGTAAACTGAAACAAACTAACAAATAAACTGAAACTATCATTAGTTATAACAAATTAAAGGCATACATTTATTTATTTTCAAGATTACATTTGATCAATTTTCTCTCTTTCTTTTTGGATCCTGGCACTTTTTGTCCTCCATAAAGAGGATCCCACTTTAAACAAGAGTGTGTTTCTTGTACAAATTAAAGCCCCGAGTTTTTTCATCTTATAAACCTTAACTAGTCTGGATAACCTTGCAACTGTCCTGTGAAAACCCCCAAGTGAAATGCTTAACATCCCTTTGTTTCACAGGACACGCTGGGAGGAGGCTTTGATGCCACACAAGCCTTTGTTGGTGAGCTGGCAAACTTAAATATCTGGAATAAGAAACTTTCTATCACCGAGATCTATAACTTGGCAACCTGCAATAGCAAAGCATCGACTGGCGATGTGTTCTCCTGGACAGAGAGCAACATCGAAGTGTTTGGCGGAGCGACCAAATGGACCTTCGAGCCTTGCCGTTCAGCCAACTGAACTGCATCTCACCGCTGAAGAAAGGCCTATCTGTATTTCTGAGCTTTTGTCGTTCTTGTCTTCATTTGACGTTTGTTAGAGACTATCTGAGTTATAAGTAAGCTTAAATCTGGGATTTCCACCATTCTTAGGTATCCATGTTGCAAAACAACGCTTTTCATCTTGAGGGAAAAAAAAGAATCTATTTCATCTTGGAAACCTCAGTGAGAAAGTATTGCTATTATCCTTTTTCTTTCTTGGACATTCAGTTGAAAGCACATCTAAGCTTTTCGTTTGGCTTATTTCGTCTTGGACTGGCAACTGGCAATCTGCGCCTTACGTTTGGACAATTCACAATCCAAGTGAGGAATTACATAACCACTCTCGCCCCCACCCTTCCTTCAGGAGAGTGGGAGATTACGCTGTCCGTCCAATTCTTGTCAGTGTTTGGCGCTGTAAAGTGATGTCTGATGCGGTACAGCTCCCCGTGACCCCTCCCTTCCTCCCATGCCTCCCTGCCACCCTCCCTCCTCCTCCACTTTGCCCCGCCCCTCCGGAACTTGCACTGTGACTGATGAAGAGGAATGCCAGGAGAGGAGGGTACGTTGAAGGACACTGCAAAGTCAAACTGTGGTACAAGTCGATTTGTAATCATCGTTCGCTTCAAGTGTTTCTGTAAGAATGTCGTTAACTTGCCAACATTGCTAGAAGCCTGGGTGCCTTGGGCTGGTACAAATATTCAGCACATTCGGTATGTTTTCAGTTGCAAATTCAATGTTTACTGGTTTCTGTTTTTTCTTTTTCTTTTCCCCTCTGAGCTGGGTTGAGTTTCTTGTTCTTCTGGTAAACGTGATTTAATTACAGTTTGTTATCTGACATGACGTGTTTTGGCAGGTGTTTGTACTACTCTGTATTAGGAATGTTACAGTAACTGTATAGTAACAGCATGAATGACAGAGTGCTGTGAAAGCATTGTTGAAATCTGCTTTACTATCTTCTCCGGGTCTGGGTTTTTTACTGTATTGTTATATGCTCCAAGCATGGCAAAACTGAGAGATGAAGAATTTAATTTTTGTAATAAAATTGTGATACTTAATGTCAGAGTGCATTCCTGGCTTTATGTGAACATTTCTATAGTAACAAACAACAGTAAGTGGAGTTTTTTTTTAAACCAGATAGGTGAAAAAGGAAGCGATAGTGACGGCCACAAAGCAGAAAACAAAAAGAAACTGCATGGAGTGCAGTGCAGATTAAGGTGACTGGATAAGAAAATAAGCCCTTATTGCCAGGTTTATTATTTGTGGTGTGAGGTGCAGCGCCTTGTTAAGATTCAATATTGAGGAAGGGTACAAGAGGTGATCGAAGAATAACCACACTGGTCCGGCCGGGTGAAGTCAAACGAAGATTTTAATGAATACACGCGTGGGAAGAAAACTCTGTACGCAGACAGGAAGTAGTCTTCGACTTACTCAAAGCATGAACAGATATTTTATAGCATCAGGGTTTATTTAGTGACGCCCCTTCATACGTCACAGATACATTTTATACATAGATCAGATCAGCATCATGACTTTTCACCTAGAAAATCATCTTCTATTTTCATGGCTAGCCCTTCCTGTCTACCTTTCAGTTCTTGTCTTGTTCCTCTTTCTTGCCGAGACACCAAGAAACGGTTCCTCTTTTACCAAGACAATTTTGCAGTTACAGCCAAACATAACTAACCTCTCCTCTAAATAAATCTAATTTAAAGTGTGTGTGTGTGTGTGTGTTGACCTCACATGCTCTTTGTGTCACCTCTTACACTTCTGACCTTTTACCAGACCAGAAGCTCACTGAGACTATGTGTATGTCTTCTACTAAATAAATGTTTTAATCAAGAACCTCTACTAAAACCTTAATATAAAATGATAAAGCTATCTGTTACATTGTTCAAGCCTCGTCTTAGCCTGCGGCTCAAAATAACTTCCTGCTTCTTTCTGCATACAACTTCCTGTCAGCCTGCAACTCAGTCTTTCTGAAAGAGACACTGTCTAAACCTTGGAATGCAATATCCATGCTGCAAATTATATTATTAATGCAATAACAATTATTTAACAATAGCAGTAAAATAATTTCCCTCCTCGACACTCCCCCTTTTGACCTCTGAAAACCAGAGGTCACAATACATTGTGTCCTCACGCAGACCCTTCTCTGGTGGTCTCGAACCTCGAGATCTCCAGGATCCTCGCCCCTCCTGTGGTCGCCGAGATCAGTCTTCTGCAAAGGAAACAAAACACCTTTTCTTGCATCTCCCTAACTTATCCTATCTGGGACTCTTTAATTAAAAGCCTGATCCTAATTATCTTCTTAACTTATTGACTTGTATTTATGTATACTCTTCAACGTTACTCATCACTTTAAAATCCTTTTAAGCGCTGGTTTCACGTCCAGTTGCTCGCTCTACTTTCCCTTATCTGATCATCAACATCCTATGCACAAGTTGTCGCTGCTGCAAGTTAATCTACTCCAAAAGAAAACAACCACTTCAATCAATTAAGTTTAAGCATATAAGCAATTACTCCTGTATACATTTCATCATAGCTAAATGCTGCCTTGAAACAACTCCTATGTGTTAACACTAACTTCATTTTAAAACCTCACATTTCCTATGTTATCACCTGTTTTGGTATAACCTTTTTATTTCATTTTGCTCCCTTAATGTAACAATACCTTCTAATTCTAATGTATCAGACTTAACCAAAATATATGCTTTCCTTCCTCTTTGGTCCTTCTTTAAGTTCAGTTAAAAGCTAAATGAATTTAAGGCCTTTTGCCTGGAATCAATACTGTCATGTGTGTTTCTTAACTCTGTGTCTGTAAGCGTGTGCAATCCTTCATGAACTCATATTATCCTCACAGTAGATTGGCTAATCATAGCGCTAGCCAAAGGCTCGTGACCCTCCAGAGACAAATTTGAGCCACAACTCCTTTAAAAGCACAAAATGCAATATGTATAAAATAGTTATAACTGCACCTGAAATACAAAGTTAACATCATCATAAACATCTTATGGTCATCAAAGCAATGGGCAGGGCTGCGACCCAATTTAGCCCTGTCTGCACAAATTTTAGCCAACTTGTTTTTCAAATTTAGGTTCATCCTCTCTACCTCTTGCAAATCTTTATTTTTGAAGTGAGTACCATTGTCTGATCTAATTCTCTTGGGAAACCCATGCCTTGGAATGTAATGATTAAGCACTTAATCACGCTTTTTGCGTCTTCACATTTGGTCGCCCATGCTTCGGGCCACCCAGTCAAAACATCCACACCCACCAACAAATACCTCACCCCACCTGGGCCTGTATCAATCATGTCGGTATAATCAATCACGACCTCTTCTCCTGGCCTTCCTGGCATGAGAACCTTACCAGCTTCAGGTTTTACTGCTGGCTTTGGGTTGTGTGCCCCACAAATTAGGCACGTTCTGGCCCTTTCCAGTATCATCCTTCTCAACTCAGGATGCCACCATCGGCACAAATTTCTCTCCATCTGTTTCACTCCCACGTGACCAAGCCCGTGAGCCTCATTCACCTTTTGTTCCGCCATTTTGGCCGTTAAAGCGGGACGCCCATCTGGCCCCCTCCACAAACCGCCATCTTGCCAGGCTCCTTTGTTTTCCCACACCCCCTTTTCCTCTGGGGATGTCTCCTCCTGAGCCTGTCTAACTTCTCCCATGCTGCTAGTGCTACCCTCCTCTTCTGGGGTTACCTGCACCAGTTGTCTCTGTCCTTTGTAGCCCGCTGCTTCCTTTGCGGCTTCGTCAGCTTTCTGATTTCCTCTTGCCACCATACTGTCTGCTTGTGAGTGGCCTTTGCATTTTATAATACTTACCTCGTCTGGGTCCTCCAGGGCCTTTTTGTGACAGATGGGTGCATTAGTGGCCGTTCTGAACCCGGCTCTCTTCCACTGAGCCAGTTCCACATGAGCTGCTCCAAACGCATATGCTGAGTCAGTGTAGATGTTCACTCTCATGTTTTTAGCCAACCTCAGGGCTCGAGTTAGGGCTATCACTTCAGCTCTCTGGGCCGACTGTTGTCCCTCGATTTTTCCTTCAACCTGGGCTTTCTTAATACAGTCATGTGGTTCTCCTGACCCCATTAGGTCTGCCATATTTATTCCTTCATGTGTGAATATCAGATTTGGCGCCTCTAAAATTTTGCTGAACCTTTGTTGCGTCAGTGGAGTCATTGTGAATGCCTGTGAGTTCACATAGGCCACTACACTGTGTGTAGTAAGCACTTTCAGTGGGTGTTCCCTCACTATATGTGCTGTTTTCTGAATTATCTTTGCTACTCCTGCTGCGTGTTGTGTGCATGTGGGATGCCTTACTTCTGTTGAATTTAATCTTATGCTGACATACATAAGTACATCCCTACCTCCCCCTTTTTTCTGAAACAACACACCATTCACAACTCCCTTTGTTTCTGAAACATCAAGATAGAATGCCTCATCATAGTTAGGTGTGGCCAGATCTGTGGCTCTTGACAAATCCTATTTTAGTGAAAAGAACGCTGTCTCTGTGTCCGGCGTCCAAGGCAATTCAGCCTTCAGATTTCGAACACCAACTTTCTTGATCATGTCCCTTAAAGGTGCCGTTTTACCCGCATAGTTCGGAATGAACTGCCTGCTGTAACCTGTCAAGCCAAGAAAGGAAAGCAACTCCTTCACAGTTCTTGGTTTTGGATGTGTCAGAATTTGGTCTCTGTGTGTGTTCATTAACCCCACTGATCTGTGTACGATCACCCGGCCCAGGAATGTTACCTCTGGCCGGACCAACTGCAGTTTTTCTTTGCTCACTTTGAAGCCACACTCCGCCAATCTGTTCAACACCACGAGCGATGCTGCCGTACAGGCCGCTGCTGACGGGGCTGCAATAAGAAGATCATCAACATACTGTATTAATTTACAGCCCCCTGGCAGTTGACATGGGGACAATGCCTCTTTCAACACCTGATTAAAAATTCCTGGTGAGAGTGCAAAGCCTTGTGGTAGGCGTGTGTACCTAAATTTGCGGCCTCTGTATGTGAATGAGAAAATGTCTCTGAGTGACTCGTGCAGTGGGAGACAAAAGAATGCATTCGCTAGGTCAATACATGTGAACCACTTTTGGTCTTCAGTTTTGTGCTTCTATTATGGTCTGTTAAATGGTATGTCATACTTCAGCCGGAACAGGACAGGCGAACAGCTAGCTAGACCCACATCTGTGGGCCCTGCGGACCACAAAGTACCAGGCAATTTTGAGAGCTCAGCTACTGCATCAGGATGATCCATTCTTTCCCTGTCATGTATTCTGGAGATTTCTTTATGTTCTAAGATCACTACATCGTTGGACAAACAAGTTATGCGATATATTTTACATTTTGGTGCATACCAGACATTTGGAATTTGGGTGCCTTGCCAGCATGCGTTGTCCAGCGCCCGCTTGACCATTGGTCCCAGATCTCTTGGCCCATGACCCTCGTGGACCGCCAATGTAATATGAGGGGCTGAATCCTCTCCCACATTGTACCAAGGCAGTTGTTCATCAGTAAATTTCACAGCCGCGGCCACACCTTCTGGTCCAACATAAATGTTATGTGTTTGCACATTCCACGTCTGTCCCTCAAGATCAGACTGGAACTGTTCCCAATAGATATCGTTATCTTCCCTATCATAAAAGAGTGTAACGTGGAAAGGATCTCGCGGAGGGGAATAGACGGCCAGGCTCATTATCCAGGGTCTCCATAGCTGATAATGACTCAGAATGCCTACTTCCACTAGCCTCCCCCAGTAGATTTCGGCAGTGGGTTGTTCAGAGTTCTGGACTAGATATTGAGTCTTTGAAGGTGATCCCAGTTTCACAAGCAGGTCCCTGCCCATGAGATTTTCCAGGCACCTGTCAGGACACCACATATTGGTGCTTCAAAGTCTGTTTTCCCAGCTGTGTCAATGCTGGATCATCATCATTGACAGCATAGGTTCTGCCGTCCCCACGCTGTTCAGTTTCTCCGGGCTCCATCAGTATTGCTCCCCCTCCCAGCCCCAGTCGGCTACTGGGTACTGGGGGGCTGGTGCTGCATTCGGGTTTGGAGCCTGATGTGCTCCCCTGTAAGCAACTCTTTGTCTTGGGCCTCCTTGTGCCTGGGGTTGATAGCCTCGCCTCTGATAATTTCGCTGCGATTCAGGGCATTCTCGGGACCAGTGTCCTTCTGCTCCACAGCTGTAACAGGCAGTCCAAGACACACTGCCAGGATTCCCCGGATTCCGAGCCCTTTGTCCTCCCCTCACGGATCCACCACGCCCTCTCTGCGGTCCACCGGTCCCCCAATTCCCTACGGGTTGACGCTGCCTTGGTGCATTGGCGGGCCAACGATCATCAGGGTAGAGACCCGGATCCTGATCTGGCCAGTCAGGCACAGGATCGGGCTGAGGCCTTGCCACCATTATAGTCTTATTTAGTTCTTTCGGTTCTTTTTTCTTCGCATTATATTTTTCGCGAGCCTCACCCAGCTGCAGCCTAAGCAGCTGCGCCTGTGCTTCATCTAACTCTTTCTTTTGTTTGTTCGTCAAATCCTGTTCCTGCTGAAGTCTGTGGGTCACATGTCTCTCCCACTGCACCGAGTCTGCAACGGCAAAATCTGGGTTCTTTTCCAAGTCAACTGCAACCTGGTTGGGCAGCCCTGCCAGCACTGCCGAACGACACCACGCTCTACTTTCACCCTCCTTCCCCGGATGTATTCCTGTTCCTAACAACCATTGTTCCTTTGCTTTAGCTAAACACTCTCTGGGTGTGTTTTTGGAATGGCTCCAGAGTTAGGAGTTGGGTCCTTTTCCCGAACTGCATCTGCTAAGTCACTCTGCACCTCATGATATTTCAGGTCATTTGCATATCTGGTTGTTTGAGCTATCTGCTCTACATCTGCTAACCCACCACCCAGCATACAACGTCCGGCCAAAGTGCGAAAGTCGCCCAGCGCTAATTCTTCTCCTTCCCAATGTTCTCCCTTGGTTATTGGTGGAAGTTGTTTAACCAATGCTTCCAAATCTCTCACCTTATAGGCGCGATAAACTGGTTCGTTCTTTGGACCTGCTATTAGAGGCAGACTTAAACCAGGGTCAGGAGCTCCTTGTTCAAAACTCACTCTTCTACTCTTCCTCAACTTTCCTTTCCCCTTTGAGCTCTTAAATATGGGCTGTCTCTGTGCTTGGTCTCTCTTCACACTTCTTTTCCTCAAAATTAGGCTTGTACTTGGTTGGGGTTCAGCTCCTCCATCTTCGTCCTCCTCATCGTCTTCTTCTGATGACGTCGCACGGTCTTCATTCTCCTCTTCTGGCCCTCCCTGCATTACTCTCTGCTTTATAACCTCCAATGCCGTTAATGCCTCTATGGACGCACGTAGGGCCTCATGCATTTGTCCACACACTTCTCCTTCAGTTTTTAACACCAAGCTCAGAGGTATTTTATCACCCAGCCCTTTCTGTTGGGATATAATAGGTTTACTTACCTCAACCTCCATCGCTTGGCACTCTTTCTCTGCTGATTTTGATACTCCAGGGGAAGCCAAGCGAACAGCTTTCTTAAGCTGTTCGAGCTGATCCTTCAGAGGTTTGCATCCCCTTTTCCTACTAGTTGTCGCACCCGATCTGTCAGCCATTCTCTGAAACACAGACTTACCTCTCCAATAGTTCCTCGGATCAGTGTTTTTTCATTTATTTTAAACCCATTAACGGCGCTGCGCGTCCCTTGTATACTTTACAGCAACACACCCTCAAGGGTCCCTCAACTTGTCCCGTACTAATAAGTCTAAAACCAAGAAATCACCTTTATGACATTATGTCAAAGCTTTCTCCATGTTGCACAGCCTGCCACAGGTTTAACAAAAAATCGCTGCCCGAGAAGGCTCCCACATATCAAGGTGGTCGTTTTCACAAACTTCCAGCAAACCCTCAAATAAACAAAAACAACGACCCAGGCAGGCTTCCAGTTCAGCCTCCTCAATTTCTATGCACACTGAAAACTCATGGGGAGATTCTTCTGTCTCCCCGTGTCCTACACAATTCACCTCCAAATGATCCCCTACAATTGAAATTTCAGTGTGGAATGACGCAGAGATTAACATTTCCTTATTTATTCACTATATGTAACCTGAATTTTCTCTCTCTTATCAAATAACAAAGGTTATCTTTACAATTTGTTATTGAACTACTAATTAAGTTGCTTTTTATGGTGTCAGTGATAAACTGCCCCTAAAAAGTCCACTTTATTGCGTGCTCATTGAGTTACTCCTATCAAAACTATTTAACAAGTTCAATTTGCACATACTCATTAATTTGTCACGCTTATTAGTGGCTCATGGTTGCTGAAAGCCTATGTCTGACTTGACCACAGAGTTAGAGCATCATTCAATCCTCTCAGGATGACCACTCCACTTACTCTGCATCCAGTCAGCTCATGAATTAACAACCCTTGCAGACTGTAACCCTTTTATTTTTTGTCTATGCCTTCAAATCCACCTTAAATCTTCTTTACCTAAACGTTGGTTTTAAACACAAACAATTCTTATATTCTATTTTTAAACGCTGTCACCATTCATATGTTTACAATGTTGTTATTTACTAAGCCAGCATTTTAACTGCAGACATTTATCCACATTTGCAAACAATAGTTATAGAGCTGAATGACACACAAAACCGAAAGCATAGTCCTCTCATGCGCTCTGCATCAGCTGCCTCATTTGCATGCACACACACTCTTCATCTAAGAATAGCAGCAGGCAGTCAGTGCATTGCTGACTCGACCCACAGAGATCTTTTTTTTTTTTTTTTTTTTTAATACAGAGACGTCTTATATTTACAACTGCACAGATTTTAAACCTTTTAACACCTATCAAATTTCGACAAATTTAACATAACCGTTTTTTGCAATCAATTAACCAGTATCAAGACTTTAACTGTTTCTGGCCTCATTTCTAAAATCCCTAACTCAATTTAAAAGCGTCAACCAACCCAAACTTTGCCTGAAGCTCTATTTCTGGCATTTCACAGCCAAGGCTTACCCCGAAGTGTTAAGTTAAAGTTACACGCCCGAAGACCACTTCTGCTGGCCAAAAAAGCGCAGATACCGTTGCAAACGGTAAGGAGACTCTAACTCCTAGCTATTTTGGAGGTTCCCAAGTTCTCCCCGGTTGCCAACCGTACTAACCCTATTCGCCGATAGGTCAGGGCCAAGCGTCCTTGGCCGGGAGGGAGCGTTACCTCCGAGAACTGCGCTTCCTAGCAGACTCGAACTGCCGTTCTAGAATAATTTATAATACTTTGAAACAACAATCAACACCCGAAACAAGTGTATAACTGAAGTAGGTGCAACCTAGTGGTCAAATGGAGACTCCAACTCACAAAATGACCGCTCAGGTCCACTCTTATGACCAAATTTGGACTCTAACCAACACAATAACCAATTCCCTACCAAACTACTTGAGACTCTAACTCAATTTCTTTGGGACTTCAACCCAATATTTAAACTTTTTCCTGGCAGACTCAAACTGCTTTAGCAGACTTTACTGCTTTCATTTCTTCTTAGCAGAACTCTAACTGTTTCAACTCATGAAATTTTCATCAAAATCAAAACAGACATCCACCAGTAATTTCAGTGAGTAGACTTAAATTTTATCATATCCAATTTGGCACACTTTGGAAATAATTCAACAGGTAGTGCCTTACCTTTTGGATAAGCCGGCTTATGCCCACTCACTTAGACCACTGGAATTCACGTCTGCCCGTCAGACCACCCAAGACCCCGGATTTCTCCGTCCAAACCTCCAACTCTCCTTCCCCAATAACCGGACGAAGCCCCCAAATGTTAAGATTCAATATTGAGGAAGGGTACAAGAGGTGATCGAAGAATAACCACACTGGTCCGGCCGGGTGAAGTCAAACGAAGATTTTAATGAATACACGCGTGGGAAGAAAACTCTGTACGCAGACAGGAAGTAGTCTTCGACTTACTCAAAGCATGAACAGATATTTTATAGCATCAGGGTTTATTTAGTGACGCCCCTTCATACGTCACAGATACATTTTATACATAGATCAGATCAGCATCATGACTTTTCACCTAGAAAATCATCTTCTATTTTCATGGCTAGCCCTTCCTGTCTACCTTTCAGTTCTTGTCTTGTTCCTCTTTCTTGCCGAGACACCAAGAAACGGTTCCTCTTTTACCAAGACAATTTTGCAGTTACAGCCAAACATAACTAACCTCTCCTCTAAATAAATCTAATTTAAAGTGTGTGTGTGTGTGTGTGTTGACCTCACATGCTCTTTGTGTCACCTCTTACACTTCTGACCTTTTACCAGACCAGAAGCTCACTGAGACTATGTGTATGTCTTCTACTAAATAAATGTTTTAATCAAGAACCTCTACTAAAACCTTAATATAAAATGATAAAGCTATCTGTTACATTGTTCAAGCCTCGTCTTAGCCTGCGGCTCAAAATAACTTCCTGCTTCTTTCTGCATACAACTTCCTGTCAGCCTGCAACTCAGTCTTTCTGAAAGAGACACTGTCTAAACCTTGGAATGCAATATCCATGCTGCAAATTATATTATTAATGCAATAACAATTATTTAACAATAGCAGTAAAATAATTTCCCTCCTCGACAGCCTGCACTACGGCAGTCAGAGGGGGGAAAGTGTCTTGTCATAACAGTTCAAATAAATTCAGCCTGAACTCAAACTTTTAACTTTAAACGTTCTTTGTCAGTTAACTCAGATTACCTGTTATTATGGCACCAGCTATTTCCAGTGATACAGTGTCGCCGTTAATGCTTCCTGGATTTAAATCAGACACTTAATCTGAAGCTCAAGCATCAAACCGTGAAAGCAATTTGTCCAACCACAGGTAGATCATCCTGGGGAATTTTACTCAAAGACATTTGAGAAATATTCTTCAGTGTGGGCAGCTGTTGTATTTGTTTCTCACCAAGTATTTTCTTAATTAAGAAATCTTATCAGGGCCTTAACTATTCATCATGCCATGTGGTGCTGAATAATTTCTGCTGGGGTACAATTTGTTGATTAATTATACTGCATTTTAATCTAAAGAAGCTAAAAAGAATGAACCAAAACTTGACTAGAGCATTATTGGAGGGAGAAAAACAAAACAGCTTTAGGCTTTTCATTCTGTTTTCCACAATAATTATTCATTACATCTTTGGCTTGACCTTGGAGTGAATGTTCTTCAGACCACTCTGAGTGGTCATCAGTTGCTTACATTACTTTTAGTCTCACATTAAAGTGGAGTCTTTTAAAACTCCCATGAGGACATCAGCTTAGCTAAATAAAGGAACAGTATATTTTTTGTTGTTGACATTTTACTATTTTTCATATTAAAGTGAAAACCAGAATAAAAGACACAAAGGAAAAAAAAATCACTCCTCTCAATCAAGATCAGAATTAAATAGTTTAAAGCACAAAGTACAACCTGCATTAAAAATTCTTCCGTCACAGGATTTTCACACTTCCTGGGTGTGAAGGATTCGAGTGAAATTGTTTGTCTCATTCAGTCTGTAACATTTGGTTTGTGAGGTTTGCCTCTAAAATAAAGCTAACAGCTTTTGGGGTTTCAAAAGAAACGTTTCATTAGGAGCATTCGTGTTACGATTGTGTTCTCCTATAACACAGGCAGGAATAGCTACAACCAGTCGATAACTTTGGATTTCTAATGGGATTTCACCTCAAAAATATTCCCACATATTCCAAAATTTCTCCACCAAACACAACCAGTCAGTGTCACTTTAGCCTATGTTTGGTTGCTTTTCGTTATAATTTGACAGGATGTACATATGGTCACATGTAAGTAACCACTCTGTTAATCTGGGGCTTGAGTTACAACACAAGCTCATTTCCAGTTTGAAGTTTCTGAATCTTTGTTCCATACATTTAGCTAATGATGTAAACTTTGATAGCCAGGCTGCAAATAGATATGATTAAACAATCCTCTCTCAGTGCTTTAATTATATTTAAATAATTCTTTGGCATTTTAGGCATTTATTGACAGCAATAAACTGGTGCTTGTGGGGATTTCAACTCATTTTTGAAATGTCACTTACCTGTCAGATGCTTTGAGCATTTGATAGTTCAGCTACAGCGCACTAAAAATTCATCTGGCTATTCTACAAATTCAAACAAAAATGTAAAGTTCAGCTACAGGCACAGAAAAATAGACCTATAATCTTTAGAACATTTGCATTTGTTCCCTCCAGTAAAAACATAAAAAAGGTACAGGTCTTATTATTTTTCTATTATCCCTCAGGGAGCAATGCTGTGTTGTTTCTTCAGTGGTGGGTCGTTTTTAAAATGGCCTGTATTTTTTACTCCTAAAATATAAAATGGGTTAGTATAAACACTGACTTTTAGGGTAGACATTAATAAGCTGAGTTAGCATCTGTATTGTCTTTTTCTGGCGCAGCAGAACCAGAAGGACTAAAGACGATCTGATATTTAATGAACTGACAGAATTTAAAAAGAAATCCAAACGGGAGGCCAAAGCAATTGTGAGGAACATGAGAGAGATTTGACATACAATAGAAACCACAACAGACAAAGACAGCAGGGAAAACGGGGCTGGGTATCCACAAGGGAACCGATTAGGAACGAGAAACAGTTGGTTAACAAGACACAGGTGAAAGTGCTCAGCAACAGGAGAAGGTAATGAGGGCGGGGAAGGAAATCACAAACCAGTGAAACAAAAGCATGAAGTGAAACCCCAAAATGAGAAAACTAAAGTTCTGTCACCGCGGGATGAACTCTAACACTACACACAATTACAAAGGACACATGAAGGAAAAGAACCTAAGACAAAAACAAGACTAACGTCTACAAAACAACAATAATTAGTGAACGGAGAGATATGTGATGTTTTAATGTGGACAGACTTTTGAGTACGAGCAGATCCTGCTGAAATGCATCTGAGCTTCAGATGCAAAAGTAGCCTGATGTCATACAGATCAAGAGCCATAAAAGAGTGGACGTGGACACATTTGGGGAACCGTAAATGCTTCTTAAAGCTGGTTTTGCTCGCTGTCCACTCCAGTCCAGTGACTGCCCGTCTGCCTGCACGGAGCTCCTTTGCCAGGCAGACGGGCAATACTGACACTGTGTTTTTTGACCTTTGAATTTCCTTTGCTGTTCTCCCTGCTCTGCTCCAGCTCACAAGGATCAGGGTCTTGGGGAAGAGCACAGGAACATGTTAAAAACATGGAATAGTGGAATCATTTATGCATTTGCAGGACTATAAAACCGGCTCAGTGATTCCGTCAAGTTCCTTTCACATCGATCTTACTCTTAGATTCATTCAAGTGCTGTCACGTTTTAGATACACAACTGACTGATATTTCAACACTTACAGTGAACACACTCCAAAATTCTTTTATTTTTTTTATTCATAGCTCACCTGACATCTCTGCTGCTTTAATCCTCTTTGAATGACAGTTACTCTACTGTCATCACTCACTGGAATTTCTTTATTCTTCACACATAAACTGACATTTCACCTGCAGGCACTGGCTCACACACTGAAGCTAAACTTTTAAAAGTCAAGTTTTAGAGCTGGATTCATATTCAGCTAACATTTCAGCAATGTCTGCCGCCTGAAGTACAACTGACACTGCAGCTCCTTTTATTGTTTGCACAAACTGACAAATCACCTACAGATATATCAACACTGTTCAGACTTTTTTAAACAGTTCAAGCATTTCTGAGCTTCAAATTCAACCAGCACCTGAACTCCTTTATTTTTTTTCACTGTAAACATGAAATTTTTTAAGAATTTTAATCATTTTGTTTTACTTGAACGTGTGTTTTTAATTTAAAAGTGTTTCCTTTTCTAGTTAACACACTGTGTTTTGTTTCACTCGTTAATTAGCTTATGAATAAATTCATTATGCCTTGACTTAAATATCATTTGGTAAAAACAAAGTTGTCCTAACAGGCATTTCTGCTCAATAGATTTTTGTGAAAAACTTTGAACTTGCAATGGATTTTTTTTCTTTTTAGCAAAGAGAAATTTTGCGCCTAACTTTAATCTCCCATGATGCTCAGCAGGCAGCAACCAGGGTCAAGAGCCTTTGATAAGGATGACAAGACACTAATACAAAGCAAATTCCTGTAAAACACACACACACGCACACACACACACACACACACACATTCTCGTTTTGATATCTTAGTGAGGACATCTAATTGACATAATGCTTTTCTTAGCTGCTTACCTTACCTTGCCTACCTTAGCCTAAACCTAACCATAACCTAATTGTAACCCTGACACTAAAACCACACTTGTGGTCCCCACAAGTATAATAACATTCACATTTTTTGTCCCCACAAAGATGTCTAAACAGGAACACACATAAACATATACAGGGCACAAAAGTATTTCCTCTATCACTCCGTAGATGGATCCCAAACTACTCATCAAATTATAGTTTTGTACATTGAAGTCAAGAGAATTCAGCCCTTCTACAATATAAAACAACCCCCCTATTATGATATACCACAAATTATCCTACAGCTACCTGAGGAAATACTGGCTCTCACAGAGCCACAAAAGCCCACCTCACATTTGGCGCCACTACACACCCATCAAAGAGCACATAGTCATAATCACTAGGTCTGTTTACTACACACACCTAATACCCTGCCGGGGTAATGCTGATAAGCCTTTACTGAATATATTGCTGCAGTGCAATAGCATTTTGTGCTTTGTGCAGAATTTAAAGTGGACAGACAAAAACAGATCAGCGCAGACTAAAGGATGATGTTGCACTTTGTATACATAAGACACAAAGCCACCTCTTACGTGAGCAATCTCGACTGATAACTCGACATGACGTAACAGCAGGAGTTACACTCGCCTTTGCGTCAATTGATTATAATGAAATTGCTCTGTAAAGCCTTGACATAAGCAGCTACAGGCTGAAGGACAATAAGTACACAGATACTTTTGGAAGGTCGTTAGCAATTTTCTGCTTCTAAGGTACAGCATATTACATGATGTTATGCTTGCAAAGCACATATTCTAGGACACCTCCTCAGCTGGCAATGCAAACCAATGTAAGATGCTCTTTTTTAAAAGATGTTTGTACTTTATGTAAGGAGAAGATGTCCTACTTGTTTTCAGACATCACATGCTATTTATTTAGACAAACTTTTTATCAAGACTTTTAGCCACGTAGCAGCATTTTCGCCGAACAGCTAATTGTGTTACTTTTTAAGTGATGCTGTACTTTTTTTTTTTTTTTACCCCTTTCTACCTATTTTGCATTGAAAGCAACCTACAACATTTTCTCTATCCATTATTTACTTACAGGCCTAGAAACTGGTCAATGACCCTCTGGCAACTACCAGTCACTGGGAAAAAAAATGGTGAGTTGACGCTAGAGGTTCCCAACTTCGCTGTGCAAAACTGGTAGCAAAGAAGGTGCTGTACCAAAAAACCCCATTGTGATTGCTGTGGTCATTAGCACATTAGGTCATTGTTGGGGTTGCCAGTAGTTTGCATGGAAGACATCAACTTTTCTGCAAACACAAAAATGAACTTTTCTCTTGCCAACTACTCACTGTCAGAAAAACCTGAAAATGTGCTGCACGATTCACAATGACTGGTGTTTGCAAAATCTACCATGCATGGATCAACTATGAGTGACTGCAACAATATATTAGCGACCCCCAAAAATGGCACAGACGTTTCAGTGCAGCAGCATATCCCTCTTTGTGAACAATTTTATTTTGCAATCTCCACCTGCAACCACCTGCTTACTGGACAGTTAGTACACATTATTCCCTAGTGTGCAGTCATTACCAGGGGGTCACCAGTCTTAGACCTGCATGACTGAGGCCTAAGTACTGATCCAGAGAGAGTCTTCTCATACGTGGCTTATCCTAAACCATGACTAGTAAATCAACCTACATAAAAATGTGGCTAAAACTGATAATAAAGCACAGAATGAAACCTAACAATATGAAAATCAAAAATCGAATATATTTTATAATTCTGACAGCAAAATAAGTGTGTTCCACTTTTACTCCAAACTGTCATAACAAAACAGAAGTATTATTAAGGTGAAGCCCCCCCCCCAAGAGTCAAGCCACCCAAGACAGACAAGATTCATGAGCCTAGGTCATATTAATTCCTCTGGGTTTTTCTTTTTTTGTTGTTGGAGAGAGAGATTGAGTGGATAAAGACGTGACATCTTTGCTGACATCTCATTAATTCATAAGCAGTCCCTGGTGGCAGAGGGAAGACAGGAATAATGCTTCAGTTCAGAGCTGCAGCATTTACTGTTGTTAACTTTGGGCGACAAAGCAGCACCATGTAATGAGACTTTTGGTTGTGCCATGCTCAACAAATAACACTGAGAAGAATGTCTGCTGAGAGAGTGTCAAATATCAGCACATAATGAGGCCTTGGACTATTGACAACCTGTTTATTTCTGCCAGTGGATCCGTTTCATGTCGAGCTAAAGGACTTGAAACGGTCAAAGGGATTTAACTCAGAGCAGATGCTTGAAAGTGAACTGCCAACATCAATCTTTCCTCTTAAAAAAAAAACAGAGAAAGAGAGCTTCATCTTCCTCCTCTGCTCTTTTTTTCCCTTCTCCCTTCTCCTCCCATGGTGAGAGCTCCAGGTGACAGCGGGGAGTGAAACTTGTGGCATTTACTGATCAGCAGAGGCTTCCAGGAAGGATGGTGGGAGGATAATGAGGCTTCCTGGGCAGCCTGGGATCAAGGTGGATCCATGCCTCCCTTTCTTAGTCATTTCGGACAAGTGAGGCGTAATCCCTCTTTATATAAAATCTGATTATCACACAAATCTCACCGGGCTTCTTTGGCCCAGAACAGCAGCTGTGAAATAAGCTGAGCACTGGACTGAAAAGGAGCTGAAGGTGGTATACAGTGATATACCTTTATGTATTCTAGCTTTGCACAATAACATTTACAGCATATTTAAAATTGCAATAATGTATTTTCTGCCTACAGTATCGACACATTAGCATCTCTTAAGTTGAGCAAACAGCTGTCTGTTGATATGTCAAGCAGCTATGGCACAATATTATTCTTCCCTTTGAAGTTGTGCTGTGAGTTATGCTGGATTTGATTTCAAGACTCTATTCGCTGCAAAATAATTGGCCTCAGTTGCATCAGTAGACTTCATTAATGCATTCTCATGCATTATCGTTGAAGAAGAGACTGCATCGCAGTGCTACACTTATTATTTCCTTAAACCTCTCATCACAATCTTTGAAGTGTAATGCTAATGCTAACAAACAGATTGTGTAAAACTTTAGAAGTGGGGCGAAAGAGCCAGATTTAGGAGCTCCTAAAAGTCAGAGATTTATCTGAAATTGCTTATTCATTGCACAAAGAATTACATCACCTGAGAGGTTGTGCATTATTACCTAACTTTGTGACCTAGATTTATAGAGAACCTACGTGCAAATTGAATTCTTCACAGTGCATTTTCATAAATAAAATTATACCGATCAGCTAAATGAACCTGACTTATTAATAATGCACAGAGGAACTCGGAGTCAGGACACAAATGGAACTTTTTTTTCTCAAGACCCACTTCAAATGTATCTGAAATAAAGTATGCATTAAAATATTAAAAACACAATTAAGGGATTAATAACAAAAATCTAATGAAATAAAGTAAACACAATTAAAAGTTTTAGCATAGTTATAACACTAACAACAGAAAGGTTTGAGGGGAGCCTGGCATCACACAAAGAGCTGAGCCCTTTCATGTTTACAATGACGGATGAGCTCAGGTAGGAGTCTGTGGACTATAATGTTTATTTAAAAAACGGGTCATCTAGGAGCAGGTTGAAGAGAACCTGTAGAGGTAGAGGTATGCTCTGGAAAGAAGGAATTAAATTCAGCAGGAGGAAGAAAGACAGTGGGATTGTTAAAGATTTTCACATTTAGAAACAGGGGGAGAAAGAGAAACGAAGAAGAGAGCGCTCCTGCAAATGGCGAAGAGCTGAAAAAACAGCAGCACTTACTGCATACACATTCGGCAGAAGTCATACAAGCAATAACTCTGAGCTTTCTGTCAACACACGGAAGTCAGTACTAAAATAAATGTACACAGTGGAAAAAATAACTTTTTAGCTGAGACTGGAAAATCTGCAATTCCTAGAAAAATGGTTATAGGAGTGGGGCGGCTAAGGCAGCTACAGTAAGAGAGCACAGGAGGTGATAGATATGAAGACAGAGCTGCCAGGCACGGCAAAAAGAGGAAGGCCAAAGAGTAATAAAAGAAGAAAAGTATATAAAGACAGAAGGGCTGAGCAGAGAAAACCATTCAAAAGCACGTGAAAAGAAATGTTCAGTTTAGGTTTAAATGTGGTTCAACGTGAGGCGTCAGGACCATCAGGAGGATCAGTCTGTGTGCGGGATGGAAGCTGCACACAGACTCAGTGAGGTTGCTTTTAGTAATTTGTAATTTATCTAATCTCACAGCTTTAGTTGAACCCTTTTCTATCAAACTGACTAAGTATTTGCACAATGATCCAGCTGCCTGGGGGGTAGCTTTCTCTCTCATTTAATAATACAAAAGCAATTTCTGAAAGTGAAACAAAACCTTCTTTGAGATTCAGAATCTCTGCGAGCTTGTCTGCATCCCAAACAAGTCTGGACAGTCCTGACAATTCAGGCTTCTTCTCCGAGATGCAGAAGCTTTTTGAAGTGTGCGTTTGATGTGGAACCCTGCTGAGTTATAACCCACCTCTCCGCAGATGGAGGCTCTCACCTCGAGCTTGGAGCTCTAAGGTATTTCCTCTCTCTGTTCGTGAACGGTTTTTCCCAGGTGATTCCCGGGCACTTCCTGGTTACTGGGCCTTTAAGTTGCTTGTATTTTCAAGAACTCATGATCAATTTCATTCAATTATTCAGAAATGTAAATATGTTTCTTTTTAACTACAATTTAAAATAATGGTTATTAACTGTGGTGTAAAGTTTCACTTCAGGCAGTGAGAAAAGCAAAAGCCGCTGCAGTAACTTCCTGCAATGCTTCAAATCTTATATTATTTATTAATGCGCTTGGCCCCAACCTATTGCCGCTTACTCCTCACTGAATCCTCAATGAAATATGTATGCGTGACGCAAGACAACAGGATGTGAAAGAGGAAGATGAAGGAATACTGGGAAGGTGAAGGGGAGGAGTCATTGCCGCCAGGAGTCCTGATCTCATTTAAAAAGCCGGCTTTTGTGTCTCCACAGTGGAAATGAGGGAGATGAGATAACAAGAAAACCACAGTTCTCCCAAATCAGAGAAAATTACATCATGAGAAAAGTAAGAACTGCACCACACAGCAGCGACTCAATGTAAAGTAAATGCAAAAAAATGGATGCTGATGCTGATCAATTACAGCTCTATATTTTTATTCTTGAACGGGTAAGTTTACACCTTTTAGCCAAGTTGCTTCTTATTGGTTACCCTTCACAAACAAAAGGTTTCAGCAGCAGATGGGAGGGGCTACCTGAGAAGTTTTATTAATAAATTTCATAACAATGGCTATTTAAAAGTGTTTGAAGTAGTAAAAATATCACGTCACACACTCTGAACATCTGAATGTTAATCACAGAAGGGATGACGTTCGTACATTTTTTTGTATGATTGACTATCAATAAATACCTTTTGATTTATATATTCATTTTACTTTACTGTTCTTTATCTAGAAATTAATATTTTATGTTAGAAAAACAATTTTCCCAGAGGTTTTAAAAGCTTATAATTGACCTTTAAATGATTAATTAATCCATACTAAAGCAATTAGTTTCAACCTATAAAGCATTCATGAGTGTTGGTGGTACAGGAACTCCTTATAAGAAAATGACATAATCTAACAGCATGATGCTTTGGGTTTCTCCAAATGATCCTCTGCACTGTGTTCTGTGTTATCAGATTTCATAAGCCCTCCTCCCATCTTTATTTTCTCCCTCCATTCTGCTACTCCTCCTCCCCTCCTTCATTCCTCACAAATCCTTTTACTCCCTCTTATGTTCCCTCTCTGTCGTCCTCTCTGGGGAGGCAGGGTGGGCGACTCACATTGGTCAGCTACATTTAGAGAATCTACAAGAAGAAAAAGGGTGTGAAAAGAAGATTACCAACGAGAGGATAAAAAAAGACAAGGCAGGAAGAAAAAAAAAGGCACCTGCTGAAGACAAGCAGGTCAAAAGGTTTGAGATGACAGTATGGGCCAAATATAAGTCTGGGATTTGTATTTTAGTCCCTTTCCTCAGTACTCACAGGAGCTACTGAAGTGCAGGGTGAACTGTAAATGGGATGACGTAACCTCCATGGGGGTTAAGTACACGAAGTAGCTCAAGGTCAGGCAGGATGAAGGCTATGAAGTGTCCTTGGATTTAGCTTGATCAAGACAAACGCCCGGCTTTCCCCTGAGTTTTGAGGGCTCTAACGGCAGGACTCTCCCTGTAAGGAGTGGACAGAGTACATAAAACATGGCTGTAGTGGCCTTGACTTCACCCACTGGTTAATGAAGTCCCGCTGTGAAGCCTCAACCTGTCAAAACTTAGTGTTTTGAAATTGACTGTAAAACTGGGGCCTGCTCTATGTGCTCCTCTTCATGTGCTTTCCAAATCGGAATATGAAATCAAAAATATGTTACAAAGACGATGCACTGCAGTACATTGTTTGGCTGCTTGCTTTTTGACTTTTTAAGTGAAAGAGAAAGCCAATGAGAAAGTGCCAAAACCTGCAGTCCCTCTAATGGCCACTGGACTCTAAAAACAAGTCAGTCCCATTAGCCAATTAACTTTTCATAACTCATCGTGAAGTTATTTTAGTAAGGCTTATAGTTACATCATTCAGTGTGCTCTGTATTCTGGACCCAATATGCAGGAAATGGGAGACAGGACTTAAACTTGAATGTAGCTTTATCACTGCTTCACAAGAACCACAATATAGAATATAAAAGCACTTAAGCTGGACAGAAAGTAGGAACTTATTAACTTGAAAATTATATCAGAAACATGAAACTCACAGGGTGCACAGCAAGAGGAAATGAGGGGTGACATAGCAGAGATAAACTGAGGCTGTATTCAGGGTCTGCAGCCTTAAAGTACGCAAGGCCGATTACGTCACAGCGGCGCGCCGAAGGCTGTCCCAATTCAAAGGCTGCTCGAAATGCGGCCCTCAAATGCATCTTTCATTTCCCTGAATTTTAAGGATGTGGCGGTGTAGACTTCGTGGCCCAACATATCCCAGAATGCATAGCGCAGTGGTGGGTGTGGATAATTTTGCCGAAAAATAACGGCGGATGAGGGGCGCCCGAAGAGTAAACTTTAAGTAAGTACTGAATATTATGTCACTTATTTATGTGCAAATGTTTAATAACGAAGAACATTAAAACATTACTGTTGGCCACATGTCTGCAAAGTTATGTGACATTAGTGACGTTTGTACTAACTTGGTTTTAAAGCCTTTACTTTCAAATATACGCCGTTCAATAGCTGAGCTTAATCTTACAGAGAATGATCAAAGCTCATGTAGAAAGAAACAAACAAATGAACAAAAGATTTTCTCCTTCATTTCTGTCCAAACAAAGCTGTATGACACGTTTCCAGCTGTTAGTATCACGGTTGCTAGGCAACCTGGGCAGCGCGAGGGAGGCTAGACCATCCCATTTCACAAGCCTCGCACTTCTGGCCTTAGCGGTCTTTAGGTACGCGGCCCTTGTGGACCGTTAAGGCTGCGTACTTTAAGGCTGCAGACCCTGAATTGCGATACAGCCTGAGACAGTATATACAGGTAAGAAAGGAAGAGGAAACAGGTGGGAAAACAGCTGACACTAATCACAGGGGAGGAGACAAGGGAATTTAAGCTGAATATAACACACATGAGACAAGGGACTATCAAAGTAAAACAGGAAACTAACACTGCGAAAGAGACAGAGAAAAAAACAAAACATGACCGACTGAGGAGATGAGATGAACTACAGAGACTGGACATGGACCAGACAGACACAACTGAGCAGGGAACAACCCTCAGCTTAGAGGAGAAGACGAGAGGAACACGGGAAGACAAAAGGGTAAAAGGAAATGAGGCTGAGACGACAAGGAACACAGCTGGGAACAAATCAGAAATGGTGAGACAATGGGAGTAAAACTAGACACAAATGCACAGGAGACATAATACTGCTAAAGTACAAGTGGAAGTAACGAAACATGGACTCACAAACAGACAAAAACTTGACAAAGCAAGAGGCTAAACACTGAGTAATCACCACTAAACTGACACAAAGGGATGTGAGACAAAGCACAGAAATGGGATTAGACCCGACACAGGAACATAAGGGAGGCAAGAATACAGAACGGACTCGAGGGAGACAAAATAAACAAAAACCCAGAGCAGGACTACATGAGAAACACAACCTCAGAATATGAATATAAGGAAAATAACAGGAAAGTAAACAAAACTGAACACACTGAGTCCTAAAGCCAGTTATCCCAACATAGTGTTTATCATTGTGGTTCTTTTTTGAGCCTTTTTACTGCATTTACTGACAGATAACCAGTTTGTGCTTCGGTGTTGGTGACTGAAATTCCTTTGTTTTGGTTTGGTTTCTTAATTCGTATTAATAAGTGGCTGTGTATGTATGAACCAAAACTTTGAAATCTGGATTCATCACTCAGATAAACCTATTCTCATTGATTTTCAGTCTTACCTCATCATTTTATACTTGTTTCTTTTCCTTAGACGCGGCTTCTTGACAGCCACCCTTCCACCATTTCTGATAAGACTTGAGTGAGCAGTAGATGGATCAGTGTCTCAAGTCCTGTATCACTTCTTTGCTGCTTTTTTCATGATTCTCTAGGGTGCAACTTTCCGATACAGCGGCTATAGGTTAGTATTTTAAGCCTGCCACGTATTTTGTTCTCCATTTGTCAAATTTCCTCAAATATTTGGGAATCACTTTGTTGATGAAAAAAGAAAAATGGCTCAAGACATTTGCAGTCTACATTTACGTCTGGAAGAGTTGCCCTGTGCTTGGCCTTACAAAGCAGTGAGATTTATGTCACTTTAACATTGGCTTCACTTTTGAAGCCAGAAACTATTTCCATGTAGTAAATTGGGTCTATGGCAAGGCAAGGCAAATTTATTTGTATAGCACAATTCAACAACAAGGTGATTCAAAGTGTTTTACAGAGACATTAGAAACAAAAACAAATAAAAAGCATGATTTAAAATTGATTAAAACAAGCAAATAAACAAACTAACTAAACACACACATTTCACACCTGTTCGCGCGATCTGAACCCTTATCGTAAGGGGAGCTACAGTCCTTCTGTGGACGAGCTACTTTCTATTTTAAATTCCCTGAATTTAAAATACTCTCTAGACCCAGTCTAGACCCAGCTGGGGAGCTACCCAGAGCTCTCATCCCACTTGACAAACAAACAAACAAACAAACAAACAAACAAAACAGTATATAAAATCAAAACAGATAAAATCAGAACAGTAGATAAAATCAGTAGTTAATGTAAGTTTTGAAATTTAAGCTTAACTAATTAACAAACAAACAAAACAGTATATAAAATCAAAACAGATAAAATCAGAAATAGATAAGATCAGTAGTTAGTGGGACAGTAGTTATGGGACAAAGCTATGACATCATATAATCAGAGAGAGGGTGAAAAGAGGGACCGGTGTGTAAAGTAAACAGAGAACAGCAGCGGCAGAGAAGAGGAAAAATTAGAAGATGTGAAGGAGAAAGATCAAATGTAGCAACAAAAAGACAGAGACAGAAATTCAGAAGCAGAGATGGTTGAGTTTGTGAGAGGCAGTCGCAGCAGGGCAGGGCTGACGACAGTGAAACCGTGGAGATGCTGCCACTGGCTACATACATATTCCATCTATAATGCTGCGTTTCATAGAAAACTCCCCCCTCTTTCTCCGCTCTGTCTTTCTGCCTCTCCTCTATTGCTGCTTCTTCCATCCCTCCCTCTCTTTCTCTCACTCTCTGTGCCAGAGCACCGCAATAGCAGTATGAATAATTGAACAAGCCTGAAACGGGATTGAGCACTTCTGTTGCGGTTGTGTCTTCTGGTGAGGCGGAGAGGCTGGCATTCATGACAAAAACAAAATAAAAACACACAAACACATTTCCTGACTGCCCCGTCTGCATAACTATAAATGTGAGAGTAACCTTGAATGCGCATTAACACACACACAGATACGCACAGATGCGCTTCCATGGCTTGCAGAGTAAGTCGCCTGTGTTACATTCTCACTGTTGGGATTTGAGTAAAAGGAGGATATTCGGCTACACATGTACTGGAGCCTTTAGCAGCTTTGTATGACATTGAGCTCATGTTCAGAGTCAAGGTCTGAGAGGGAGAGCAGGCAATGTTTGATTTAAATATTCCCAAGCAGATTGCCACAGGAGGGGAATCTGCAGGATTGGATCAATCAGCTTTCACTGTGGAAAAGAGGGGGGTGGGGGGGGGACACATAAAGGGCACAAGTTGGAAGTGTACTGCAGCAAATATGTGTGTTGCAAGAGGAAAGAAGAGACAAGATTACTGCAGTGTGTGTGTGTGTGTGTGAGGGAGGGACAAAAGTGTGCACATAACTGTGTGTGTTTATGTGGATAAAACAGGCTGAGTACCTGCTTAAGTGCCTGTGAGATGTGGAACAGAAGGGAAATGTGTTTGTGTGTGCGCATGGACAGACAGGAGGGTGTATCCACAGGGTGTTGTCAGGCCAGGCCAGGCCTGTGCTCCAGCTGCAGCGTGTGTGTGTGAGAGAATTTGTGTATGCATGCTCCAGTTCCAGCTTAATTGGCCCAAATCTGCCATTCAGCGAGGCCGGTTCCTCGCCCCTCCATGTGGCCTCCTGGGAACGAGAGAGCATAAGTGACACATTAAACTAGCACTCTCTCCCTCACACACCTGCCGACTCGCCTTTCCTCTATCTGGGAACAGAGCCAAGGGATATTCAAAGTAATTAGGTCAACTGTGAATTGACGATTGCATATTAACAGGTATACAGTACACACACACACAGACACACGCACACACACACACCTTCATGGATCATTGTAGTGATCACTACTGTGTTGATTTTTTGTTTCCTTATTGTTACGTTTTTGGTCACGTGCATCAGGAATTTGTTATAATATACAAAGACTTTGTACAAATAAAGTTTTTTTCAACAGTTAAGATAAACACTGTTGCTATATCAAAGGTGTCAAATACTTTTTTTGGTTTTCTCAAACCAGCTGATCAGCACAGAGATACACATGTGGTGTCCTTTGGTGCTGGGACAAAAAGTCATATATATGCTTAGATCTCAACATGCAATAAATGAAGCATGTTGGGATCTGAACATATGAAGTCCCAACATGCCCAAACACACTTTTCCCCAAACCAAACAGAGTATATTTTTTCTACACAGACCTTATCAGTGAGTGAAAGTGAACATTCAAAGAGAAACAAGCTTAAAACAGAACATAAACCACAAACTTCTTGCTGGCAAACATTTGGCATATACCACTAATCTCTAACCTCAGATTTCATCACACAGTAAAACAGGACAGTTCACTCTGGGTGTCTAATTTTGCCATGTTTGGGGTGTAAAGTATCAGCTCTAAGACTTTATGGGAACCCTGTGATAAGAATATTAGGGTCATATCACATCACAGCCAAGCAGTAAAAACGAGTTTTATACTGCAAAGGTGAAACATGCCGGCTGAGCAGCCGGTTTAAAGCACAGCTTGGTGCACCAGTGTGGTGTACGGCAACCTACTTTGTTGTCAGGTCCCTCAACACTAATCTTGAAGGATGGCAGAAGTTTATAGAAATGTTACAAGATTTACAGGTATACTGCCATAAATACTGGAAAAGGACAAATGACAAGTTTGAGGCTCACGGAGACCTTTAGGATTCATACTCTGGGATGTCTTTTAAATTCTTTATTTATTTAATTATTTGATCAAACTGTTGATTCCTTTTAGGCAAAAAAAAAAAAAAAAAATACTGCTGCTCCGTGAGGTCCTGCTGGCATTGCAGAGATAGGCGAATGGTGTCCTCTGGCATCCCCCCTGGCTTTGGCAATACTTTGCTGGGATTGTTGGGAGATAATGGTCCCGTCATAAATTTGTCAGCCAGGAGATGGGTTTGTGTGCAGTTTGGGACCTTTGTTTTGTTTTGAGTTGAGAAGAGTTGAGCTGGTGATCAGTTTAGTTTAGTTTTACTTTCTCTTTTATTTATGGTTAGGTTTAGGCACCAAGCATGTCTTAATTAGTTTAAGGTAATAGAAGCTCCTTCATTAGATTTAGGAGCAGACTGTGATTTTGGTCAAAATATGTGTATTCACAAGCGTACATGTGTGATGAACTGGACTTTCTTTGCACCGATGCCAGAGTACAGCTTACATGAACTTGCGAGACGCCGGCAGCTATGACAAAGTATTAGATGTCCTGGGAAAGAGAAAAGTTGTGAACTGAGAAAACTGATCACACACTGCAAACCCCAAAGCCACAATGCGACTAAAACAATGGTGCAAAACAATAAATAAACACTCAAGCAGTACACTGCACAGTACGGTTGCATATTTTCATGCTGTTTCCCATTTTGTTGGCTTGTATCCGTAGTTTGTAGAAGCAGTTACATTTTCAGTCATTGCTGTCACTGAAGTAATTTTGTCTCCGATGAAACAGAGAGGAAAACTTTTAAGTGCATAATGGCTTCTTTTAGCCATGATCTCCTTGCACACTTTGGAGTATAACTTTTGAAACCAGTTTCCCTAGATTTTAAAGCAGACCTCCTGTTTTCTTCCCTGAAGCAAAAGCTAAGAAATCTTGATAACACCACAAGGGTTATTCTTCTACTTATTCATGCAGAAGTGAGCTTCTAGAGGGAATTGTATGGCTCCAGGTGTAAATCTAAATGAGACATCTGTTCTGTGTAAATAGGAAGATCCAAGAATTATGGAACATGAAAGTAACATTTCTACAACTGAATGACGTTTGGTAATTTGCTCAGTGTATGTTAGCAAGTGAAACCAAGTTCACAAAGACAGTTAGAGTGTACTGTGTAATGAATGCCTCGTGGTAATAACCAACACACCGTTGTTCACTAGTCGTGACGACTGTTCGATTCAGTGTGATTCATCTTTGCATAAAGCTTCACTGGCACGGATATTGTTCTGAGTGTTGCTGCTGCGGCAAAAAAAATAATTACATAATATAACATATAAATAAGTTGGAATTACATAAGCAAGTGCAGAGATGCAGCAACTTTTTCTTGGATCATCGGCTGGGGATTGAGAGCTGGCAGATGATGGAGGGAAACAGTCAGAAAGAACCGAATCAAAGCGATGATTCAGCAGTGGAGTGAAAGCCAAACAGAAGGCATGTGGCCACGAAGTTTGCAGTGACACAGCATTGAGAGAGAGAAGACGCTTCAAATGCAACCCGGAAGAAAGGAGCTCCCCTCAGAAAGACGAGAGAACGCAGCATGGAACAATCGTTTTTTGTGTTTCTAATAAACGTGTTCACGCA
Organism: Astatotilapia calliptera; assembly: GCF_964374335.1. Taxonomy (NCBI): domain Eukaryota; kingdom Metazoa; phylum Chordata; class Actinopteri; order Cichliformes; family Cichlidae; genus Astatotilapia; species Astatotilapia calliptera. Next base: position 4,683,274 of record NC_137427.1, read on the forward strand.
GTACTACTGTACTGCGTGAACACGTTAATGTAGCTGTGACGTGGGTGATAAGTTGATTTAAGCTAAGAGAGGTGCCATGAGACCGTTCAGTGCTGTGATGGCGAGGGGAATAGTTAAAGGATTATGTACAGAGTTCTCTGAGTTCCCTTTATGCTGCTGTAGCGACAGCATTGTTTTTGAAAAGGGCTGTGTCCATCAGTTATGTACTCAATGCTATTCCTGCATCTTCCAAACATTTCAGAGAAATGGTGATATCTTCCACTGTCCTCAGAGTAGATAAAGCAGCAGCACTCTTAAACTGAATGTGAACATCACGTCTGATTTCCTGCCTATTGTCTAGAATCCCACAAGACGACCAGGATAACAGTAAATATATCCTGCTAATAAAAAACAGAGAGATATTACAGAGCAGTAGTCTGGGGACGAGGTAAATCATGTCCTGCCTGCTTTATGGGGCCATAATTAATCATCCAGTAAGACGTGAAAGTTGTAGCTGAAATTATAAACTCATCAGAGATGTGTTTACTAAGGTCACAGACATATGAGCCAGGGGGCATTTTATGGTAGACTGATGGCGTGCTGTCTTTCTCTTTCGTTCTCTTGCTCTCAGGTGTGATAGAGCATGCCGGAGGTTTTATCTTTCTCTGTTAAATCTAAGCTGTACAACTTCTGAAAGCCTATGATGTAGCCTACACCGTCACCTGATCTGCACCTCCCTAGAAGTGTAACTAAATGTTGCTTCTATGAAGCCTGCAATTATTATGAGTAGCCTGTTTAGCAGCACTTCCTCCTGTGCATTTTAGCTGCTTAATTTTTTCAATAGATCAGTGTTAGAACAACTAAAATTGCCTCGATATAAGGACTCGCAGATATCAGCAAACTCTCCCTTGGTTCCCTGTATTCTGTCTTCTGAACTCATAACTGACTTCACAATAAGGAAACTGTGTTGGACCAGTGGATTCTCTACACTCCTGCCCAATTCCCCATTTACCTTGCATTATATTTTTGAGTTGTCACAGTTCATTAAACTGTAAACCCATCCTTGCATTGTGCATTGGAGCCTTTTAGAGAAATGTTAAGAAAGCTTTCTAGCCCACTTAGAGAAACCATGCCCCACTGGTGCCCTTGTAGTGTGGTGGGAGAAGTGTCCATGTAGTCACAACTAATTCCAGAGGACACCTGCACACAGCCTTGTGCACACCCTCAAATGAGGACATTTATGTCGGCCCAAAGTGGGCAGCTAAGTGCTCACTGAGGGTATTAAATGATAGTATGATGATTAATTGTTCTTTAGCATTGATTTTCCACAATCCTCTCCACTCTGAAAACCGTTTCTCAAAAAGATATTCCCTCATTTGAAGTTTTAATGATGATGATGGTGGGCAGTGCTGTATGATCCTAATTGTCCATAGGTGTAGTATTTACTACACCGCCTACTACTGTAAGAACCAACCGGAATAGAAACGTGTCACCGTAGGATAAAGGTGATGTCTTGGAACAGCTGGTTCTCAAACTCTTTGGGTGTAATTATTTATTGTTTGGTAGGTCAGTCCTCAGATCCTGTGAGTCTGCACATCAGTGTGCTTGGGAAAGATACTGAAACCCAAAATGCATCTGTGCAAGTGTGTGCAGGATAGTTTGAATGCAGTGTGAACAGATTATGTGGATTAGAGTGCTCAGTTAGAAAAAAGTAGCACGTTAGTTTCACTTCATACTCTTTGCTTGACCTGCAGTGGCTTTGTGCCCACAGTTTGAGAACCACTTCTTTGAGTTGACACGAAGGTGGAATAAAAAATCTCCTGCAGTATAACAAACACTTTGTCACTCTCAACTCATCCCAGCCTAACACATTACCTGGAACCTCACCTTGTCATATTTTAATGTTAAGCCTGTATCCTTTAGGGTAATATTCTGATGAAGAAAGAAGAAAACTTCCTGCTTTCCAGTTTAGAAGATGAAGGGCGTGTGTTAAAGTCTGTCAGACCTCACTGCATGGTGAAAAATGCCAGATTTAACGCAGGGTTTGGCTAATGCTTTTTCAATGTGCAACAGGTCCTGACCAAATATTACTCTGTTACTAGTCAGGAGTGAGAATGGGGTGAATGTTTGTTCTGGTATTGAAAATCCATACTGTTAATACTATGCAGTTTAATAATATACCTTACTATTTGTATACAGACTATCCCAGAAGTCTGTGCACCTGTATGGTGAGTGAAATTCTAGCACTTTATTAGTCTGTAATTTCACTTTATTTAGCACGTATACAGTATTTGTTTGTTCATTGCACTAATATAGTTTATGGATGTAGTTTGTAGTAGCATGCTAGCTACCGGTAACTGATTAATAAACCCTTTTCATCCAAAAACTGTCACATTTTACTTTAAACATCAGCATGGTGGTGGGCAAAACAAAACAACCATTGCCACTGTGGAACACTAGCTGGTCAGTGTCACCAGTTTAAGGTCACTGAACAGAGGCCTGTACTACAAAGCAAGTTCACCATATCCAGCATATTTTTTCTTTGGCTGACTTCATTTACCCTAACATCGGCAAGGTTTTTATTAAGTGTATAAGTTAACTCAGGGTTTATCAGTCTAGTGATGAGCAGCTTACATGAACAGCAGGGTGCATCTGCATGTCACCATAGACAGGTCCACTGGCAGCAGAGCAGCTGATGTTGGAAGCTTTTTTATGGGATTTGCTGAAATGAAAAAAATAAAAAATAAAAATGTTTTATATCCTTTAATTTCATTAAACACAGGTTTGGTTGATCTGAGTTTGGACACCAAAATGCAATCAACTATTTCGGGACCCAAGTGCATCACATAATTTAAGTAAACCCACTTCTGGTAATACTTTATGCACAACCAAAAGCACTATGCTCTATAATATAAAACCACAATGGCCTTACAGTAATTTGATGCTAGCTTCTTTATGATTTTAGTTCATCCTATGGTAGCACAAAGCACATTATTTAATAAAGTCATGTTAAATCTACTTATAATGATGAAAATCAATCATGGAGTCTCCATAACTCAGTTTTATCCCCAGTCTTGAGTGACATAAGCAAACATACATATTTGCAAAGAACATCTGCTTTTAGATGAAAACTGTTTGAGGGAATCTGATGGTCTAAGGCCATCACAGGAAGAGGTCCTGAGAAACAACCCTAAAAAACATGTCTTCAGTCAAAGGCCCAGAGTCTAATATTAATGTTGTGCTGCAACTTTACCCCAAACAACTGTCAGCATCTTCTTCACAGCAACATACTGTAATGAATGAATGCTCCCAAGCAGCATCACACATTTAGAAACATTTATTAGTAACACATGGATTGAATTTAGATTAAAATCAAAGAGGATAGAATCATAAAAATGAACATAAGTTTCTGCTTATGTAGCAATCTAAATGAAATGTTTTTGATGCTGTGCATCTTCATATGACTAGAGGCAGCTGAACATAAGGCCAGCTAGCTTTTCCAAGTCTCCCTCATCAATGACTTCACTGCTGACCCAAAGACAGCTTGAATCCTGTGTCTGTTTCTCCTGTTAGCTACATGCAGGTAGCTCAAAGACTCATTAAAAATCCTTCTTCTGGTCTTGTGTTGTACCCAAATCCCAAAGGAATGTCTGGAAATCTCTTGCGATTCCACTTAATTGTCTCAGACTGACCTTCACACAGAAAAACAAGCAAATAAGCCTCCATGTATAAAAACATTATTTATTTGAACCTAAACCATTCATCTTTTTCCTAACAATGGGATTTTTTTGTCTGTACTCGTAACCCAGCAGTACGTTAAGTACATAAACTGAAAAGTGAGTGAAAACAAACAAACTAAATGGAAAACACAAACCTCCTAAATACACAATGTGAAATGTGGTCCACTGGTTGACACTCTTGTAATTTAGGCCACCATAACTCACCTACAGTCTCATTATGCAGACTTTGTCACTCTTGCAAACAGGACTTGTTTTCTCTCCGTTTCCAATACAGCTGTTACACAACAAAGTTTGTCTTCTACTGGCCTTGGCAGCGAAAAGGTTTTTGATAGCTGAGTGTTACAATTTGGAGAAATGAGTCAAGCGTTATCGTATTAAAAAGTAATGCATCAAGTAAGGGAGGAATGATATAACTGAAGGGAGGTTTTTAAATATTAAACCTGGACAAAAATCATTTGAATCAAACTTTAATATGTCAGTAAAATCCTGCCCTGCTCTCTGCTTCTGCCCAAGAAGCATCTGTTATACAGCTTATAAACATTTTGCCATGTCATAGCAGGAAAATCCAATTTGTCATCAATAGCGCTAATGAGTACTGCTTTAAAATTTAGGTGAGTCAATATCCAGAATCCTAGTATTGACCATGCTCACATAATGAAGAGACTGAGTGGTGCTGAGACATGGGTGGTTAAGCGTGTTCTTTTTCTGCTGGTAGACAAAGCAGAGAAGAGCTCTACAGTTCACAAATTTACTTTTCAGATCCACTTTCACAACTGAAACCTCCACAGCCAAACCAGGCAGCTATGAACAAACACACAGTGTAAACACAACACAATAATAATGGATTGCATTTATATAGCGCTTTTTCGAGACCCTCGAAGCGCTTTACAATTCCATTATTCATTCACTCTCACATTCACACACTGGTGGAGGCAGCTACAGTTGTAGCCACGGCTGCCCTGGGGCAGACTGACAGAAGCGAGGCTGCCATATCGCGCCATCGGCCCCTCTGGCCATCACCAGTAGGCGGTAGGTGAAGTGCCTTGCCCAAGGACACAATGACCAGGACAGAGAGCCAGGGGATCGAACCGGCGACCTTCCGGTTACAGATGCACTTCCCAACCTCCTGCACCACAGTCGCCCCAATAAGCATCAAAGATAGAGGGAGTAAAGCAGAAGGAGTCGGAAGTTTCTCTTCTGGGTTGATGGGGCTGAAAACAAAGTAAAAAAACAGAGAGTGGAAAATACAATATGTCAGAAATGTGCTTGTTTTAAATGTTATATACCTATGTGGTATGTGACTTTTGTTGCCATGATGCCAGGTATCTCTTGGAAATGAGATTTTTTACCTGGATAAATAAAGGATTAATAAAAAATTTTACATTCATTAATAGTGTTAAGTTGTGCAGGTTTTGCAACATGATCATCTTAAAAGGCATTCGGGATATCAGCATCTTGTTTTTGTTGGTTTGTTTTGGGGTTTTTTGGAGCCGATAGTGACCATTTTTAGATGAAAAGGTTGAGTACTAAGTTACCAGCTAATGCAAGCAAAGTGGCTCCATGTACTGTAGTGGTGAATCACACTGACACAGAAACCTTCAAGCTGGTTACAGTTTACAGACAAACAGACAAAATCACTCACTAAAGCTGAAACCTTCTCACATCCTCATTTAAAATATTTGATACAGCAATACATTTAACTTCTGTATTAAACTGTAATAAAACTTTTTAGAAAAACCAGATTTGGGCTTAACCGTGTAAGTTCTGGGTTAACCTTAGTTTCCCGGATGTTTACTGGGGTACATCACAGCGTACTCATCAGTTTTCTTGAAAATATCACCACCATTCCTTGAAGATCCCTCGGACCTCGAGTGGACGGACTATAGGAGGATTTAAGGTCTAATGGTGTGTTAAGTCTTTATACTTCTGGGTCTTATCTCAAATTTTCATGTAGACCAAGTGTCTGTTTGAACTATATTTTTATATTTATTATTTACTTGCTCTCAGAGTGTTAAACACCACCAGTAAGTGCAACTGACGGCATAAAAACTACAACTGTCTTTGCAGATCTAAATCAGATTCCCCCGACTCTAAATGAGTGTTATACTCTGTTGTTGACCTTTCTGGTTTCAAACAGGCTAAACTTTATAAATAAAGTTCTTTTCCTGTGCGCAAACATTCATGCAGTGCTTTTAAAACTGAATTACTGTACCCTGTTTTCCTGTTACTGCTGATTTGTTACGCTCAGCCTGTATTGTGTGTTTAACCTCTTGACATTTTTCTAACATTGCAATTTTATTTTCCTTTGCAAAACCAGCTGCTCTGCTGCCAGTAGGCCTCTCTTCAGTGACTGAAGCTGAGGACACTTTTTGTGGTAGTTTTTGTAATTTTCTGATATTTTTTTTAGTCCTGGAAGTCAGATAGGACTTAACAAACCAGTGGATGATACCACAGTGACCATTAGAGAAACTGGAGGCTCTGGTATTTAGGAGTTGGCTTCATTGTTCAACCTCACTGGTTGCCACTTGGTGCAGATTCATTACAAGGATACTGCTTCCCTTACATATGTTTATATCCTGTAGTAGATATAAACATTCATGTAATTGGAGGTAGCTGGAAAAATGTTAATGTGTTGATGCGGCATTGGATTAGAAAATGCTCAAAAGACTCATGATATGTTGTGACAAGTGATGCATTTTAGTATTTTGATATCCAAGCTAGTGTTGGGATTTATATCTGTTAATGTCACATCAGATGGAGGTACGCAGACTCAGAGGCGGTGCTCGCTGGAGACGTTTAGAATGTTTATTTACAGACAAGAGGTAACCACAGGGCACACAGATGAACAGGGTTAATCTGGGGGAAGATCCAGGTTATAGCGAGTCCAAACATCCAATCCTCAACATCCACGTACACGCTCACGGTTGGAGGGGGAAACTCTCTCTCTCACCACACTCCAGGGACACAACGAACGGGACAACCACCTGCACGCAAGGAAAACGAACAGTCACTGAGGGAAGCTGCAGGGAAAAGCACGAGACGTCAACTAGAGAGGAGCCAGGGTTTCACTGACGATGTAGGTCAACGTTCCAGCGATGAATGGCTGTCCATTTGTGCCTTAAAAAGGGCTGTGATTGTTCATCTGTTGCAGGTGGGTGATGAGCAACAGGTGAATAGACTCAGGATCAGTTGAGTGTGTGTGGTGTTGATCGTGGGCTCACTCAAACGGGGGAGAGAAAACAGGAGAATCCACTGGGATATCCAGGGCCATGACAGTTAAGAAAGGATCTCTCTCCTCTTCTGGAAATTAGACATAATTTCAGCACATTGATTTCTGATTTTGGATTGTCCTTGACAACTTTGAGGATATTTTTCTTTGACGCACAGATTGAACCCTCACATTACACTTAAAGAGGTTAACAGAGGTTCTGCAGAGGTGAGAGGCCGGCACAGAGAGGACACAGAGCTGGACAAATGTAGATAGAGCTCTTTAGTTTCCAGTAAAGAATTCCTGCACTTCACTCTAATGCAGACAGATTCTCATCTGCTTGAACACACGGTGTTTCCCTCAACCAGGAAGGCGCAGGGGGTGTGTTCTTTATGTCCGTCTTTTGTGCAGCTCTGTATATGATTTCTGTCTTGACCTCTTTTATCTCCATCCAGCTGAAAAGCACCACAAGGTGCAGGTATACAGTAGCTGCTCCAGGAGGGAGACACAGACAGTTAATATTTAATGGCTGTAGACTTCCAGCTCTTGAAGAGCTGGGGACCACATGAAACACTGTTTGATGGTTAAACCGAGTAGTGAGAAATCAGCTGGGTGAAACCTTCGGGATAAAAGTGACTGGAAGCAATTCATCTCTTCTTTCTGCTGGAAGTCGTTCATCTGAAGGAATTAAATATTGTTTTGGATCACAAAAATTGTTGTTTCCCATTTCTGTGATTCTGCACAAAGTATCAGTGACAGTGTGATGCTTACACAGACACCAGCATATCAAGGAATACCTCTCAGTGAAACAAAGAAAAACAAGGGAGTCTTATTCATCTACACATGATAAAAGGTCTGGATGTTAAGCCTTGTACTACACAGAGGTGACTGTGTGAGACTCGGATTTCAGTCGCTGATGATCAGATGTATAAAATGTCTGTTGATACACTTGTGCTGGTGTTCAAATTGGCCAATAGTGGCTAGATTAAAGCAGGAGGCTTGAGGCAAAGAGGTGCACACCAACCACATGTTTCGTCACCAACATGAACATGAAATGAAAAACTAGAAAATCTCACCCACTGGTGGCACCCAGCAGCCTTTTGTCATACGAGCACTGATTGACCTACAAGTGATTCATTTGTGAAGAGCAGCCTGATCAACAAGAATAACCAGATTACATGTATTAGACTGAATTTTAGCAAAATCCTTTATAAACCAGTCACCTAATTTAAAGAAGATAAACACGCAGCCTGTAATTTCACCAGAAATTTCCAAAATATGTTTACATCTTCATTTGGTGCCTTTCAAATTACTTCCATGTGCACAATTTTTCCCGTGCTATCCCAATACTTTGTTATCACATTCTTTACTGTAAATTCCTAAGTTAATTTGTAAATTTTTGTAGTAAATTGTAAATATTGTAAAACTTTTCTTCTGTCATTTAATGGTCGGGCATTGTACAGCTACAAGCATGTCATACTGTGTATGGTTGTGTGTGTGTGTGACAAATAAAATTTGAATTTGAATTTGAATCACAATATTTCCAAAATTGCCAGTGTGTGAATCCATGATTTGTTTCATTGAGAGAGAATTATTTAGAAATCTTTCTAATGATTTCACAAACAAGGCTATTTCTATGAAAAATGAAACACATGACAGAGGCATTTATTAAAAGCTCGTTACAAAAACAAAAGGTAGAAACAAAGACAAGTTTCAGTCCTTCTGGCAGTTTTAAAGTTTAAATAAAGACACAAACAGTCAGACACGGCCTCCATCTTGACAACAAAAGGCCATTCTGCATCTGCGGCACTGTTATATAAGACTTTTTGAAGGATGTTACCTCTCTCTGTTGATTTGTTGTTATAACTAGCTGCATGTACGGTATTTTATTAGAGATTGTTCTAGGAAATGCTAAAAAAACCATTTAGTCACTGAAATAAATATCTGTGAAAAAGAAATGTCATTAAATACAACATACCTTCTGTATTTCACATTCTGGTGGATTTGATTTTCTTCACAGCTGTAAAGAAATTTGTCAGCCTGCTGCAGACTTCACCGCAGACACTCACTTTCTATCTCTGATGACTCCACACAAAGGAGAGCTGAACTTTTCTCTTTCAGAAAACCACAGCCTTCACCTCCATCTCATTTTTGTTTGGCTTTGCTGCAGTTCTGCTGAAATGCTGCAGCAAAGCCTGCACTCATTTATCCTGGTCGTGCCTTCAACAGTTTGACTCTTTAGCACTTCCTTTTATTCTTGTTCCAGGCTTTTAAAGACAGTTCCTCCTTTTGCTGTGTAGGCTTGAAAAAGAGAGGAACTCCTCTCTCCACTGATGATTACGGTCCATTGCTTTATCGTCTGTATTTTCTCCTGACCTCAGTGGTTGAAAAATTAAACCAGTGTGGATGTGCTAAAACCTCCAGTTCCTCTAATGGCCACTTGAGATCGCTGTGGCAAGATCTGAAAACTGCTGTTCACAAACGCTGTCCATCTAATCTGACTGAGCTGGAGCTGTTTTGCAAAGAAGAATGGGCAAAGATTTCAGTCTGTAGATGTGCAAAGCTGGTAGAGACAGACCCTAAAAGAGGTGGTTCTACAAAGTATTGACTCAGGGGCCTGAATAATTACACAGACCCCACTTTGCAGTTATTTATTTGTAAAAAATGTTTGGAATCATGTATGATTTTCGTTCCACTTCTCACGTGTGCACCACTTTGTGTTGGTCTTTCACGTGGAATTCCAATAAAATTGATTCATGTTTGTGGCTGTAATGTGACAAAATGTGGAAAAGTTCAAGGGGGCCGAATACTTTTGCAAGCCACTGCATATATGTACATTGTAACCATAGAACCATATGAATAAAGTCTATTTTTTCTTTGACATTTGATAAAATGTTGCTTCAAAAAATGCCATACAATTTTATTTATGCAGCACTAAATGAAAACAACAGTTGCATCAAGGTGCTTTATGTTGTAAGGTAAATGTCCTACAATAAGAAAACCAGAGAACACCCCAACGATCAGACACCCCCTTGGCAACAGTGGAAAGGAAAAACTCCCTTTCAACAGGAAGCTCCCAGCAGACTAGGCCGATTGTGGCGTAACATTCTACTTTAAAATACCCCAGGAACCAAAAATACAGATTCCTCCCAGCGTTACTCGAATCCAGAGTAATGCCATTCAGAGTAAGCATCTAGCTAGATACCACATTTCTAAGATTTTTAGGGCCAAGTTCAATAACTTTAGTTTAATCTTAATTTAAAAGCAGGAAATTAAAGGTCACCCAAGTGCTTTATGTCTTTAAGGCTTCCTGCATGAAGGCAAGCAAAATCTGTAGTTAAAAAGCAGTGTGTGACATCATGTTGGTGACGTACGGGATATCAAATAATGGTTAAGACTGAACTTAAAAACTAAGTGGAGTCAGAAACTCATATGCAGCAAGATATGTAACTCTGGAGAAGAGGCCAATATGAGAACTATACAAAGATTAAAATAAAAACAAGCCAAAAAGGTCATAGTTTATGTTCAGTCAAACAACTTGTTTCTTTAAAAACAACAGGGAAAATGGAGAAGACAGAAATGCTGCAGAGAGAACAATAGCAGAGCTGTCAGAACAGGACTGCAGGATCACTGTCCTCTGTCAGAGTCCTCGGGCGCTAAATAACGAAAAAGCAAAGATGCCCGCCTGCTCAGTGCCTCTGAAACACAGCGACCGAGAGGGGAGACGGAGGAGAAGATGGAGTGATTGCAGATGGGAAAACTGTGAAGCAAACAAAGAACTGCAGAAGAAACTGTCAGATTGTCTCTCTGAGTGTCAGCTCCTCCCTGACCAGTGAAGCTGAATACTCCAGTACCAACAGTTTACTGAAGACAGAATCCAAAAGAAGAAAACATCCAGTAGCATTTATACCGCTAAAGCCTTACCTTCACACAATTTATGGAAGACTGTAGTCCCACATTAAAATATGACCAGGTGAGAGGCACAAGTAGGAATTTATGTGTGAAAGGTAATGCTCAGGTGCCTCAAACCATCATTTTTGTAAAGTTCAGGCTGAACTTTGGTTGAAATTTCTATAGATGTTTAACAGAATATTAATCTACTTCCTAAGCAGACATCTACCTGATGGGTTTAATTGCTGGTTGAGCAGCTGAGCTATCAACTAGATCCCCTGTACCCAAGCATTTAGTTAGGGTGTGCTGGGAACTTCTGTCAGACACTCCAGTTCACAAGATGTTCAATTGCTTCCTCCAGCACAGCTTCAGTTGTATTCATTAGGGACTTTGAGTTGAATAATGAGTCATATAAAGGGTTGGTTAGCCTGTGAGACACCAGAGGCTCCGGAGGGAGAGTGTTTTAGGCATGTCCTAGTACAACGTGGCCCTAGAGCAGACCCAGGACTTGCTGGAGAGATTGTGTCTCTCAGTTGGTTTGGGAAAGCCCCGGTTAATTTGGAAGAGATGGCTGAAACTCAAACCTGGATAAGCAGCAGGTTGGGTGTTTACATGTACAGAAACCTCTTAGTAGCAAAACACCTTTCAGACCTCCTAGTTTCTCTGTTCACGACCAGAATGCAATTTCAATGTATTTTTTTTATAGATGAGGCTTTCGAATTCCCTGAGATCCCTGATCTCATCAGCAATCACTGCAGCAATTTTTAAGCAATATCAATGAGAGCAAACATTATTAGTTTGCAATCAGTCATCAAGGATATGATATCGCAGTCTGTTCACTGTGTATCTACAGTATAGTATTTGTCCAGTGTTATAAGATACATACTTCACTCTGTCCAGTCTGCGGTTTTCATCAGCTGATCCTCCGACCCCTCCTGCTGATCAATACTGCCCCATCTGACCACTTCTATTCCTGGCCACATCCCTGCAGAGTCAGCCCCCTTCCCCCCCTGCCCTTTTCCGCTTGCCTCGCTGGGACCAGGCTGGCACAGCGGTGCAGGTTGCCAAGTCCAACTCATTTAAAGAGAGACACTCAGCGACAACACGTACAGGATATGGCCAAAGTGATGTTTGTGTGCGGTTACCACATGCAGCCGTTGTAGCTCACCACATAATTCAACATGAATATTATACACATATTAACAGCTGACAAGCACTCTGCGGCAGATCAAGGACATTTATGATTTATTTACAAGGTTCCCAGAGTAAAAAACGGAGTGACCCAAAAATGTAATGAGAACAGTGCATAAAAAGAGCCACGCTGACCCATATCCAATTAAAATATGGGGCAAGTACATAAAAAGATACAGTTAATCTGACAGTGTCTTTTTGGCAGAGAGTAAAACAGCTTTGCTTTTAAAAATTACCACACACACACACACACTCACACACACACACACTGATGGACTTCTAAGGTGTCTTCTGTACTTGCTGGCTTTTATCTCTGACATCCTTCTCTGCATCATTTGCAACCTGGCACAAGAGAAAGAAAGACAAAGATCAAACCATTTAACCAATGACACGTAATACAAACTCCATTTCACTGAGTCAACAGTATTAAAGACCAAAAAAGAACAATCTTAAAAGCCGTTTAAGTCAGCGTAACTGATGGTCACATTAAAATGAAAGTCATTTAGCATTCAGTGTCACCTCAGACTGCTAAAAAAACACTTGAGCTTTTGCCTATTAAGCATTTCAGAATCACTCCTAGAAGTTTAACTGAAAATTAACCTCAAACTTAAAAGCACTCATACTAAGTGGGATGTGAGAGGTATTCATTATGCTGGAAGACTGCATAACATTGCTCTTTTGCGCTGCAGAGGAGTAGAGATTTTGGTCACATGTTGGTTTCTCCTACAGCTCCGGCTTTATAAATATTAGTAGTAAAATGTGACATGCAGAAAATATTAGCACTTTATTATGTGTAGATTTTATATATATCGGCATTAATCGATTTATCAACCTAACATTGACGGTTGAGATTCACCTTTTTGAACATATTACAGTGGCTGGTGTTAGTTTGTGGTTCTCGCATCTGCAATTCACTTTCATAATTTTTTTTCACGAGTCAGTGATTTGGATTAGAGGTCTGCGCGGGAATGTTTTTTTAGTCCCGCTCCCGCCCGCTCCCGCAAGGTTTTGTACCGCACCCGACCGCTCCCGCTGTATATTCAGTCTTTGTTCACCCGCTGCCCGCTTAGAATAATTTTCTACCCGACCCGACCGTTCCCACTAAATTTAGATCTGGTTTCCAAAATCTCACATTTAAATGGGGTACCACCAAAAAATAGAGATAACAGATAAAACTGCAGGTTGTGCAATGATTGTATTTATTTTTCTTAAACAAGATGCATTTATCTGTCAACATGCAACATTTATCTTTTAACATGGAAAACGTGTTGCAAAAATAAAATAAATAAAAACGAATACAGCATTGTGGCCTACTGCAAAAAGCACTGATCCATGCGCTCAGTGCGTGTAACAGGCGTGAGCACTGGCTGTACCAGTGCTCAATTAGAATGAGGAAATCACAGATATGCTGTTCCGAAAAAATGTCGGGAACGCTATATTTTCAGACCGCCCGCTCCCGTTCAAATTACACCAGAGTTACCGACCGCTACCGCATTTTATTTGGAAATTTATTCCCGCGCCGCAAGAAATCTGGTCGGGTCCCGCGGCTCCCGCGGGACAGCCGCGGGAATGCAGACCTCTAATTTGGATGTGTGACTGAATACTTTTGGCAATGTAGTGAATGTTATTTAATTATTCATAATGAAAGGTTCTTCTTTGGCACCAAGTGTGGAGAACAAAAGAAAGAAACGAGTTAACATCATTGAAACAAACTGTAAACAGTATCAGCCCTGAAATTCTTAATTGGTGCATCCCTGGACTGTAAGCTAGTAGATGATGATAATATAATGATATTAACATATGCAAACAGAAGCACTCTGGTGTCTTCAGAAAAAGTCAACTGTTGAGTAAATGTATCACATGGTTGTTTTTAATTAAGTTGTAGAGTGCTCATACTGAGACGCCCAGCTGTGTGAACAGTTTGATTTATGAATCATCCACAACGGTCATCACTTTTTTAAAAGCTTCTCTATTTTACCTTTATTAGACGGGCACGTAAACAGGAAGACAGGAAACATGGAGATGGATGATTGTTTTTAATTTCTAGAGTGAATCTGCTCCTCAATAATATTTTGCCACCATTGTCTTACAATAAACTTATAATTGCAGATACATTTGGAGTGATTTGGGTTTTCCTTTTTTCTTTTTTTTTTTACATTTAGTCAAGATTTGGACTGAAGGTGGACCAACAAAGACAAAAACATCTGAAACTGAAGTAAAAGTGAATGTTATTGAAAAGCTGATAAACTAAAGTCCAACAAACAATGGAAAGAAAAGTGAAAAACACAAACTGGTAAACTGGTATCAGAACCAGAATCAGCTTTACTGACCAAATCTGTGTACACATGTCACAGTCTGACTGCAAAGCTGACTGTGTGGAGTGAGGAGGCAGACCCATGAGCAACACGTAAAGAGACAAAACAAAACTTGAGCGTGACAAAAACAAGCCATTTATTAAGGCTGACAAAAAATGTACAAAACAAAAGGCAAAGATGAAACTAAACAATAACCTAAACTGGGTGAACTAAGATTAAAACATGAAAAAACCTTTAATGTTTGACAGACTAAATGCACACATGAGGTGAGCAGGAGAAGTGGAAACACATGAATGAACATAACAACATCACAGGGGGAGAGTAAAATTAAACACATTGAACATAGGAACACAAGACCTCTCCAAAATAAAACAGGAAACATAATGAGACGCAGACATGACAACAAGAACTTGACAACACAAGACACGCAGACATGAAACACATGAAGGGCAAGGGAGACTTAACACAGGGGTTGAAGACCTAGTCCTGGTAGAAATGAACTCAGAAAACCTTAGAAAATAAATTAAACATCAAAATAAACTAAAACTCAAAATGCTGGGTCAACAGACCCAGGTTTGTGACAACACGTACAAGGAACTGGACTCTATTTCCAGAATCAGAATCAGACAGACTTTATTTATCCCCAAGGGGCAATTAAGAGATGAGGTAGAAGAGACTCATGGGAGGGAAAACAGATGATCTGACAAAGTGAAAGTCAAGTCTATACACACACACACACACACACACACACACACACACACACACACACACACACACACACACACACACACACACACACACACACACACACAATGTTAAAAGCTAAAATAAATGATTGTGGAGCAAACAGAGAGGAACAAAATTAGGAAGTAAAACCAAAACAAGTGAGAAAACCCTTAAAGCAGGGGTCCCCAACTCCAGGCCTCGAGGGCCGGTGTCCTGCAGGTTTTAGATCTCACCCTGGGTCAACACACCTGGATCAAATGATTAGTTACCAGGTCTCTGAAGAACTGCAAGACATGTTGAGGAGGTAATTTAGCCATTTGAATCAGCTGAATCACAGACACATCTAAAAACTGCAGGACACCGGCCCTCGAGGCCTGGAGTTAGGGACCCCTGCCTTAAAGTAAAACAGGAAGCAACCACAAGAAGACAAAGGCTCTCATGAAAGGCATCAGTAAACCTTATGACAGAGAGAGTAATACAGAAGGCATGGGAAGAAAATAACAGAACAACTTCAAACTAAACCCGTATAGAAACCATACTAACCATAACTTAGCTATGTCACAACAAGAATTTTCAACCAAAGTAATGTTCCTCTGATCAATACGGACCCCATTCACTTCCCGGGAAAGTATCCTGATGGTGGAGAAGTGATTTTACTTAAAGGGCAGTTTTCTGCCAGGGGGATTCATCATATATTACTGCTCACATTATAGCATCCTACCACAGCTCTGTGCTGCAGCAGCAAAAACTGGAACCTAACAACGAGGCCCATTAGCAGCCTGTGTCATTATTTTTCCCCCTCACTGCAGAGGCCTAGCTTGCAACTCGAGTCCAGTTAGTTTGGGCCCTATAGCAACACTACACAAAGCAATTTGCTCCCAATGGCCACCCAGGATATTTCCAGTGCATTACAGAGTCAATCAGCATCAGCAAGTTAACTGGAAGGAGAGCAACACAGAGACAAAAGCGAGAGCCAGATGGAGAAGGAGATGGAGAACTGTCATCGCGTTACAGGTGACTACCGTGCTGGTCAAGGTGCTGAATGGGTAATAAAAGGGCATCGTAATGGAGTGGTAATGGCAATCTGGTCATTACACGAGGCTGAACCAGGGTCTCAGTTGGAGGAAAGAAGATGAGCCCACGCTGTGTCTGCATCAGTGAGTGAAGGCCCCCACTGGAAGTGGTGTTAATATACTACCGGATATATTAGCTATTAGACATGGACACATTATGTCATGGCTGGTAATTATGTAGAGGTATTATTAGTTCTGTTGGTGGTCATATTGCTTCCTGGAAAATTACCTCTGTAGGTGGAGCTCTGTTAAATTAACATAGCACCCTTGAGTCTGTCCTGGGAGAATAGCACAACATCAAATAGAAGAGATTCTTTTTCTCTCTTATTTTAAATTGTAGCTTTATAGACAAAAATATTCCAGTTCACTGAAAACTGGTCTGTCACAGCTGAGCCATTTTTAGCCTGCTTTAGTAATCAAATGTTTTACAACTTAACCTGTTTAGAGGATATCCATCTACTTATGCCTACTGATTATGGACTAGGGTGGCTTAGATCATTTTTACTGTATATGAATGTTAATTGTGATGTGGTCACACATTAAACACATCGACATTAAACTGCTCCATCCTCACTCCCTCTGAGCTGCTAAGTGGACAGGGTTACCACCTTTTCTAGCAGAAGCCTTTAATTTACTTTATTACTGGCACTTTTTCCATGCAATCCTACTTTCAATGGCAGGATTAAATGATATTTCCAGTGTAGTGCAACTTGTCCATAATTTCTGTCAGTAACAAAGATAGTGTACCTATCAAGAGATACCACACGGAAGGCAGATGGGCAACAAATACAAGCTGCCAGATATTAGACATACCCATTTCTGTATTATGAGTTTTAGGTACCTGTGGATCCCTCTGGGATAGTTTTGCATGTAATGAGCTGCAGGTGAGCTTCTCTAATTGGCTGACTGAATAACTGTGTTAATGAATATATTCATAGTTTTCCATCTTGTGACCATCACAAAGCCCTGTAGACGAGCAAAACTGGGTAACAGTTTCAAGCCAAAACTCCAAAATTGTACAGTCCATTTTGTTATGTTTCAAATTATAAGTATATAGATTTTTTATTCAAAAAAAAAAAAAGCACAACCCCAATTTTTTTCAGCCAGTAAAATCATTTCTGCTAGTACCTTTCATATCATCATATAGCAAATCCCTCCATTTACAATGTTTTATTCTGGACGAGTCAATAAAAGCTGACTTTTGTGTTGTATTTTCAAGATGCCTGACATATAATCGATTACTCTTACTCCTTTTATACACAGCAGCATATTCAGGACTCACTCCCCCCCAAACACAGACACACAGTTGCAGGTCCATACAAGGAATTAAACATCATGATCATATAATTTGGGGGAAATTAATAAGATTTTGGTATGAATAAAAAATCAGTCTCTCTGTGCCATCAGTCATCTTTATTTCCTCACTAATGCCTTGCTTCTTGCTTCCTGAGAACTTCTACTTTTACATCTTCGCTGCATACGACTCTGGATACTGTGGCTCCTCTGAAAAACAAAGCCTCATATCAGAATACTTGACTTCCTGGCATAACTCAACTGCGCTGTGATTTGGCGCTGTGTACATAAAATTGAACTGAATAGCACCAAATTACAACAACAGTCATCTCACGGCACTTTATATTGTAGGGTAAAGATCTACAATAATTATGAGCAAGCACCTAGTGACAGTGGGAAGGAGAAACTTCCTCCTAACAGGACAGAAACCGTAGCAGACTAGAGTCAGGGAGACGCAGCCGTATGACACGACTGGTTTGGCTTGAGGAAATTGCGTCAATGATATTTTAAAGAGGTTAACACAAATAGTTATGAGAATATAAAATTGCTTGTTCTACGAAAACTCAATAAAAACACTTTGATTATAAAATTGCTTGTTCTATAATTATTTTACATCTTTACACCACAGCTAACCTTAAGTGCTCTGGAGATGACGGGTTTGGTGCATTATGGCCACTGTGCTTGAACACCTTTCGAGCAGTGAAACAGTATCTAGTAGAAAGTCATCCAATTTAACAGTAGTGATTACCTATGCTGACAGGCCACTGTTAGTCTGTCACGTACTGGTGTGTGCTGAATGGAAGGAGAGGACCCAAATGCAGGACTGCTGAAAAAGTGCCCGACTTTATTGACTAAACTGAGAGGCTAAACATAAATGACTGAATGACGGGAAACAGGAGAGGAGTTGACGATAACGAGACAAGGAACTGAGAGAAACTGAGTGCTTAAATAACTTGATAATGAAGAGGACTGCAAACAACTGAATCTAATCAATGGGACAGAGGAAGTAAAATTAAACATAATGCACACTGACAAGAGACTAACACAATAAAACAGGAAGCAGGTATGGGGTCACTAAACAATGGCAAAAGGTCCAAAACTGAAAACACTGTGTGAACGACCCAGGAAGCCTGACACAGACAAATATAACTTCAGCTTCCTAACCTAAACACTGACAGCTCAGTAAAGTTTGTTTTCAATATTGTAGAAAACAGCACAAGATTTGAGACAAAGATTTGATGGGCTTTGACAAAGAGTTTAATTGCTTTCAAAAGCTTATTAATAAGTAATGAGATGGATTACTGTTTGCAGTTTCCATTTGCACTTTCAGGACAGTGTGACTGATCTGTATCACAGGAAAAGGCATCATTTTCTGCTTTCTTATTGTTATTTTTTCTGTCTGTTTTTCAAACTGTTTATAGCATCTCCATTAAACTCCACAACCCCAAAATCTGTATGAATGATTAACAACAATAAAAAAAATCCAAGCTGATTTTTTAAAAAAATGAACAGCTTGATAACATCTGCAACTCCATCTTAACTTAGTTTAATTTCCCTTCATAAATCAGAAGATTAATTTGAATTCACCTGGATTTTTCACATGCCTCAAAGCACTGGCTCTGTCTCTCACAGTTTGAGGAACAACATGTTTTGTTTTGCTTTTCACGTGTGGCTTTTACCTATAAAAATGTAAAAATAAAAACAGACAATGTCAGACTGACATAGAATAGTTGAAAAGAGCAAGGTGACCTATTCCCATTTCGTCTTGTATTTCTCTACTGTCCCATCAGGCCTTTCCTATTATAGACACTAATTAAAGTAAAAAGATCCTCGCTGTTGAGTGTGGCCTCAATCTTTTTTAAACACATGCTTGCAGCAACACATTTTGACATTGCATGTGTTGTCTATTAAAAGGTGATTGTTAATTAAAGACACTTAATGAGTGTTGGAACTGACAAAGTAGAACTTTGATGGCTGATGGCTCAGATAATTAGTGTTGGAGAGCATTACTCTAATAGGCTGTTATGGATCTTTTCTAAATAGATGTAAGACATGATAACACATGAGAGGATACTGTAGCGATGCACCACTAATTATGAGTAGGGGCCACTTTAATTGTTTTAAATACACCCAGACTTGATGCATTTACAAACAGAAAACATGAAGGTAGTACTTTTATTTTACTCCTGTGCTGTCTGCATGCAGGTGTCTGGCTGTGTTCAGGTTCAGCCAATAGCCTTGGGTTTCTTTGCTTAAGTCCTCCTTGCTGTGCTGTCAGACACCCCATGAGCTGTGTCAACCAATATTGTACCATTTTTCAAAAGGGAAACCCTGAGGTTCTTTGAAGGATGAAGGAAGAGGAAATCTACTGAGTCCCAAATTATTGATATTGTAGCTACAGGTAACTTTTGAAATAATATAGAAACTCTGAGTAAACAAAGCTGCTAGGCCTGATTTTTCAGGAAGAGTTGAAATCAATCACAAGTGCCAATGACAAGCAGGAAAAAGTTCTTTCAAATACTGGTTTGACTCAATTTAATGATCAAACATGGTCACTGTTATTCTAATAATGCAGTGTCATTTTAAGTGGGATCCCACAGGGATCTGGATTGGGACCACTTTTGTTCAACCTAACAAATAAATATATACAAAAAAAACCAATTTCTTTTTTTAAAATGAGACTTTCAGGCGCTCGACATTTGCTGTTACCAGTTACCAGAATCATTGTCAGTCGACACTCTGAGCATTGTTTAAACAAAAAACTAACTGTTATTATATTCAGAGATAACAAGGTTCAGATAACAAGTCAGTATAATAATCAACCCATCTACAATGTATTTATATCTCATAACCCTTGGCTACACAAAGTTATATATATTTGCTGATGACATAAAATTGTTCATTTCCATGTCCCTAATGATAAAATTCCATAGACTCTCTTTAGAGACTGTGCAGGGCTTGTTATAGATGGTAAGCTGCACTTTCATAATGACATTTCTAATTTGATAATAAAGAAATATCAGAAGCTTCTTAGCCCTAATGTGATTTACAGTGCATTTTACACAAAGTTCTTTACTCCATTTCTCTCTTTTTGAACTAAAAAGCATTTATTGACCACAGAAATCTGCTCTCTGCTTGTTTCAGTTTTCTGTATTCAAATCAATTAAAGCTCTCCCAGTGTCCAAGACCCTTAATGGCTCTAAACAACATATCAGACCCACTTTCAGCCTCTAAGGTCTCAAGGCACTCATATCCTTCAGCATCCTAAAGCTTTAAGCCAAGGGTGTCAAACGTACGGCTTGTGGGCCACATCCAGCTGGGATAATTTCATATGTCAGTTATTAATGGCCTGTCAGTATGTGGGAGCTGAATCTTCAGCCCTGCTGAGAATCCATGCAGGCAGTGGTGGGACTTTATTTTGATGGGCACACCATGCAGCCAATCACATGCAAAGGCAGACTGGGATGATTATGTGAAAGAAGGAAGATGTTCCAAGACAGCAAGTGTAGTTGTATAGGCCAGGTACACAGAGAGACGGGGGAGCTGGATTTAAATGCAAGCATGTCAGAAAAAAGCAACAAAAGGAGCACAAATGTTAAATGAGCAGCATCCGGCTGCATTTTAATGATAGTGGAGACTGCAAAGTGGAGGAAAGCATTTATAAAATTAGGAGCTGGATAAAGTAATACCTGTTTCTATTTTCAGCCATTTTCCATTGTGGAGGACAAAAACGTTCATACTAATGTAGGCCTTAAATCTCATGTGTGTTTTCCCTCTTACTATTAAGTCCATTTTATGAAAACAAAACTAAATTTTAAAAATTCCTTCCTTGAAAAAGATTAAAGTTACAGCTCAGCATTGAATATTATTTCCTATAAACTAAATAAAAGTGTCTTTGAATGGCAGAGATGCAGAAATGTGTGCATGTAGCTCACCACAAACAAGCGCAAGCAGAAATTTTGGACTTTTAACTGTACTTTCACAAGTTTTACAGCTTTTCGTTCTGATAAAAACCTCAGTTATGGCCATTCATACTACACAAAGTAATTAAGCAATAAACAATTAACCTGTTGAACCCCAATGCCCCCGCTACCGGGGGCGAGAGGGAGAACATCTGGTTTAACGTGATGTAGCGCCTGATCTGTTATTTAAATATAGACATGTGTGGTATCCATAGAGACGTCAGGATCTCAGCTGAAAGCTCACAAAACGATTTCAACAACCACCAAACAGCTAAAGAAGCAAATGATTAAAGACAGATTCCTCAAAAAGATGTAAACACAAAGCACGGACCCACCCGTTCACCTGACGGCACAGACATGCCCTCAGGTGCTGAAAGCAGTTTCTAAAACCACAGGTTTCGTCTAGCTCTGACCAAAATTCACTGAACCTGCCAAAAAAGGACCTCTGGCAAGAAAGCCTAATTTCTGCTATTCAGTACTGAAGAAATTTCAACGTTCACAAATCATGCCAAATTACAAAAAGCATGTCTCTAATAAAACCTCCATAACTTCTGCTTTACAGTTTAAAACAAAACAACAACAAAAAAACTGGACTGAACTACAGAACCATGTGAAATGAGTTTGACACCTCTGCTTCAAGCAAATCAGGTTAAAAGATTTTATGAAAATTCTTCAAAAAAAAAAAAACAGCTAATCTGAAACTTGCACAAGACCATGTGTCAGTTTGTAACATCTTTTTTGACTGTTTATGGCTTTTAGGATTTAAAGTATAGTATACAGTGTTGCTGATCTTGAAGTTATCTTCAATTAAAACCAACCTATTTATTCATTTTGTTCTCTTTTTCAATATTTTTTTTTATATACTTGGAGTAAAAACTCCTAGTTGATTCAATATCAAAGGGCAGTGTTAAACCTGTACAGGAGTGTTTCAGCTGAACTTTAGAGCTATCTTTCACTAAGTGGTTTTTTGATCTTACAGAAGGAAGGAAAGAGATAAAAAGGTTGACCTTTGACATTAGCAGCCAGGTGCCATCTCTGCTAACCTGTCTGACCCGTGTGTTTAGTGATCCGCCTGAGTCAGATCTGGTTTCACTGCCCAACCACAGTCTAATTGTATGTCAGACACACAAGAGTGGACAGAGAATGAGAGCAGATCAGAGGAAATGAGACAGGATCTCTTAGTGCATGCCAGTGAAAACTAATGGCAACGGAGCCAAAATGTCTGTTGCCATTAGAAAACCCTGCTGCACAAGTCTGTGGCTGGTTTTCTTTCACTTTAAACATGTCTACTTTTGTTTTTATAGAACATTTTTTCCAGTCAGCATATTTAAACACAAACTGCATGCCTATTTCATAACCTAAGTAACAACAGTTAAAACCCATTAACAACCCATTCTACAAAGTTGCAAGTTGACATTGCTATCAGCTTTGCCAGATATCCATCCATCCATCCATCCATCCATCCATTCGCTTCCGCTTATCCCTTTCAGGATCGCGGGGGGTGCTGGAGCCTATCCCAGCTGTCTTAGGGCGAGAGGCGGGGTACACCCTGGACAGGTCGCCAATCTGTCGCAGGGCCAACACACAGGGACAGACAACCATTCGCACTCACATTCACTCGCACATTCACACCTAGTGGCAATTTGGATTATCCAATTAACCTATCCCCACAAGCTGCATGTCTTTGGACGGTGGGAGGAAGCCGGAGTACCCGGAGGGAACCCACGCAAACACGGGGAGAACATGCAAACTCCACACAGAAAGACCCCGGCCTGATGGTGGAATTGAACTCAGGACCTTCTTGCTGTGCGGCAACAGTGCTAACCACGGTGGCACGGTATCTTTGCCAGATAATGCATATCTAAAGGCTGTGACATTTTGTGATAGTTATACCTGCTAAACACCAGTATGCTAGCTTTGCTATTAAATAAGATGCACATGCTTTGCCTGCCTCACAGAGCAGCTATTTCAGCTGACATGTAACGCATTGTGAGTACCTGTCACAAATCTGATAAATCATACTCCTTTGTTATTTGCTGATTATGAGGGGGGTGTAATATTTATTTCTGTAGTTGAAAACAATTTCAAACTGCACAGTATTGATCTGACTGTCAGAAAGAGGTTAAAAAAAGGAATCGGGCCTCTGCACATCCTTCTTTGTACAACGTGCATGCAAAAACTGCAAATAACAGCAACATTAAGTAAACATTAAAGAACAAGTATAAGACATTATTAAGTCATAGAGATTTTTGAACTGAATGTAGTTGCGTGATATCCACTTGAGGCTGGCTCCAAAAGCAAGCCAAACTCCACAGGTCCAATCTTACAGTAAAAAATAAACATGTTTGCTGCATAGTACAAAAATGATTTTGGTCTCTATGCATAATTCTTCCTTCTTAACAGCTTTATGGTGGGTGAATATTTATATAACATCCATCTGGATACTGGAGATAGAGGTATGGCTGCATGGACACACAGGTGTCCTGACACAAGGAGCTGCAGCCAGTTGCTGTTTGTCTCCTTTTTACTAATTTGAGAAACTCAACTGGAACTAAAAACTCATGTTTGTATTGTTGATGCCTTTGAGAATCTGTAAATATCTATTAAACATTATGGCATATTGTGAGACACCAACTGTCCAAGAAGTTTGTTTCTTCAGCTTTACTGAGTAATTAGTCTGCTACTTAATTGGTAACCAAGTAACAGTGATTAGCAGATATGTGTGTCTGTGCATTGCACCCATATAGTTTATAGATGCAGCTTGCTAATTATGTTTACTCGGGTTAGCTGATGACTTAGTACCTCACCCTTTCATCCAAGTACGGTCACTTCTAGCACCAAAAACTCAACATAACAGGAGCCAAATGCTGACATTGAGACTTCAAACTGTGGAGTCCAGAAACAAACAGGATGATGGTGGTTACATCTTTTATATGTGTTCATAAGGAAGTAATGACACTGACCTTTAATTTACATAACATGAACAAATGGGCATTGATTTATTGTGGAACATTAGTCAGCTTCCCTTTCACTGCACACCAAGATGAAAATGCCATATAGATTAAAAAAGAAAGAGGAGGAAGAAGAGAAGCACTGCTTATGAAACATACTGTACAGCAGTCAACAACAGCTGGTCTCTGGGTGTTTTTTAATGTACAACAATACATTTACATTTGATAACCCATGGTCTCACACACACACGCACACGCACACAGTTCTGAAAATGCATCCGCGTGTGTAGAAACATTTGCACATAAAACTCTCTGAAGTCAGCACATTTGTAGATGGTAAACAAGCCTCCGAGCTTCTTTGCCATGCTGGTCAGGCTTTAGGCATTACTAGCGTACACAAGATTTCCTCCACCCACACACACACACAACCACACAGCTGTAAACATTAGCAATATTTTCCCATTTCCTCTGCAAGGCAGGCAGGAGAGCAGTAGATCTTCAGCCCTTCACCGGTAATAATCTCCTTTACACTTCACCGTGCCAGGGAGATGAATCGTGGTGGATGGGGTCACAGTGTTTGTGTGTGTGTGTGTGTGTGTGAGAGAGAGAGAGCGAGAGAGAGAGAGAGAGAGAGAGACAGAAGGGGGCTCTGATGTACCATGCGAAGGCTGCCCTTTATGGTCTTTGCATGTGGGGTGCAGACAGAGGCCAAGGGCCTTACAGATACAGCCTGTGGAGGTGCTGAGCTGTTTTCACTGATGCATATGAGGTCACTGTTTTGTGTAAAGACCTCTAATTTTCCAAACAGCTTTAGGTCACCTTTTACGGCTGATATACATATTGTACTTTCAGTTGATATAGGAGCAATAATTATCTTAGATTATGCTATGTTTTGCTGTCATAATGTGTTTTCTCGTATCAACAACACAGACATCCTTCCTTCCTGTGGACATGCCACAGAAATATCCATCCAAAGAGGCTGATGCCGTCCCAGCTGTGATTGGGGAGAAGCTACAAACAGAGTGGTACCTCTAAGGCTCAATTACTAACATTAACAGTACTTCTATAAAATCTGCGTACAGTACGCAAAGTATAAACTTCTTGGTGGATATGGTTACTTCATGCATTTCTTAATATTCTGTGTATTTTTTGATTAATGAAACAAAAATATAAAATAAGTATTTCTTTAATGAGCTGCTGGCTGTAGTTTCCTATTTATTATTTATTTCATACCACGAGCACACTTTCAAACTATTACTTTACAAAAGTACCAAGAAACCAAAATTATTGATGTATGTGCTCCCATATGTCTCATACATTAATGAAATAGTCAATTTGCATTGTTGCTACACTGAGAGTTGAATTACTGCTTTTTTCCTCTTGTCGTATTTTACTATGATTATTTTCAGCTGCATGGGACAATCATAACGTTAAATTAGCGAACCAGACATTTGCTTGCTGTTCATCAGAGAGAGAAGCTAGACTCACACATAAGATCTTCACCTTGAGCCCTAATCACTAATGCATAATGGCATCAGACACTTAACCCACGTCACCTGTGTGGGTATCTGGAGTGTTTGGGTGGTTGAGTTCACAAAGGGCTCTAAAGGCAATAAAAATGAGCGATGTTGACCCACCATCATGACATAAAAAAAGCCCCACTTCCAGTGTTTTGCTTTGCATCTATTCTGACAGTTTTTACTTTGTTTGGCCTTTTCTTGTTAAACCTTTCACTGACCTTTCCAAGTAAACATTCTGCTAGGAAAAACAGAACTGAGCAGTTTGATACCACAAATACTTCACAAAAGTCCAGCGACAGACAATAAATAACTAAACTGCTTTTTTAACAGAGGAATTTATTTCCTATTTGTTTTGTCTGCGTAACCAGTGTGTTTCTGTGTTGTGTCTGACGATGAAAGGTAAAAAGAAAGAAAGACCTCCAAGTAATTAACTCGCTCCAGCTTCTACAACCAAGTCAGGAAGAGGGTTAGCTCAACCCAACAACTTCCAAGCTAGCAAGAATTATCCATTCATACTAGCATTGACGGTGCCTAGAACACATATGTGGCGCACAAGTACTACACATTTATAGCATCTAGCAAAGACAGGCATACTGATGACAATAACTGCACTAAAAACACACAATCAGAAACATCAGGGTGGCTAAATATACAGTATATGTGTGTTATACAGTGTTGGAAAAGAAATGACACCAACCTCTCCCACAGGGGAATGGTAGATATGGGGAGAGGCCAAAGGGGTACTCCGGAACTTATAGGGGTGCACCACAGAAGAAGAGGAAAAGGATGAGGAGGGGCTCTAACTGATAATGAGCATAACTACAGGCTTGGCAGTCCGAAAAGTCAGGTATAAAAGGAACGGTTTGGGGTCTAGAACCCATTTTGTGTAATTATAACAATATGTAATTTATGGCCCAGTTACATCTGTACCATAATGACTTTACAAACCATGAACAACATGAGTGTGTTAAGTGCTGGATGCATTACATGGACACAGTGTCAGTTTTGTGCCTGAAATGTGTACACAGGTTTAGGGGAAGAGAGCATTCAAATGAATCATACGAAGTGATTTACTAAGATTCATAGCATGCAATTTACTGCAGACTGCACGTGTCTTATACTGGAACTTTCTTGCTTTGCATAATAATGGCAGTAATTCCTACACAGTTGTGCAGTGTTGTTGTTAAAGGTCTTAAATTAAAGCTCAGTCTGCACCTCATTTACATTCTGATTGTTTTGATTCAATCCATCCAAGACAAGATTACCCAAAAAAGTGTTACTGTCCCAAAACTTATCCATGACTGTACCATACCAAAATATGCTTTCTGTATGGTGAAAATGTATTTTCACTTTTATGAGTAATTTATGACAGAACTAAAGTTTTGTATCTGTGTTGTTTTAATGAATCCTGAGGTGTCCCTTAAGCAGTATACATGACCTTGGATATGATTCTTGACTATTTTATCTCATGTATCTTTATTCATTTAAGCACATTATGTAAGTATACATATTAATATCCCAGTCCAGAGGACATATATGAATGTGGAGCTGTTCAGTTTGTTGATCGCTCCGTCTTTGTGCCATTTCAGTGTTTACACATTTAGAAAACATCACAAGAATATGTAAATCTCATGCTCACATTCAATTAAAATTCAAACAGCTTCACAAAAGTGCAATAAATAACTACAAAAGCTGTCATTTACCGCAAGACAGCGCCTACCTTGAGCTCTTTCCCTACACTATCCTATGTTTTGTTTTGTTTTTTTGGGGGAGTGGCAGTATGACCACATTCACGTGTCACTGATGGGCAAGTCTCTCAGGAAAGTGAATTACAGAAAGTGTGTGTAGGTATTAAGCACTGCTGCCTATGAATCCGTCACTATGAAAGCTGAGATTGTGCAATCGAAGTGCAGCAAGGTCGATTTTCATCTGAAGTTTGAATGAGATCAATGTGCACTGTAAAAGAGTTTATGTGCAGATACATGATTCATGTGTGGAGACATATATTCTATTTAAAACCTTTAAAAATAAAAACATCAAGGTTCAGCCTTTTACTTTAGGTTCTTTCACTTTAAGAAAAGTCAAGATTTTTTACAGCTTCATCGGTTTTCACCTTTAACTGCTCAGACCTCTTGTATCTGTAGTCAGCCTCACATTCTTAGGCTCAGTGGTTCCCAAGCCAGCCAAGAGTCATAGGGCCAGATCTGGGGATTGTGGGTAATCTCCAAAATAGTGCTGACAGGTGTGATTAGTTTTACAGGTGATTTACAGTTGTATTCTTTACAAACACAGGTGCAGTCAGTTCATTTCAATATCAAGTGCAAAAAATAAGACATGCGTATCACATTCTGATTCAGTAAAAGGACTAGATGTTACAATCCCTGACTAGGGAGGGGTACCGGTATCCGGTGCCATGATGGCACCGGTTCTGACATAAACGGTAGTAACCAGACCGAAAAGCAGCGCACATTTCGGTGCTTTATTTCGGTGCTTTTTTTCCCCTGAGATGTCGTACACTTTGGATTCTAGCCAATCATTTTACCTTTGCAAGTGTAGTAGGCGGGCCCAGGTACGTACGTTCTTTAGAGCAGATTAAAAATGTCCAAAGCGAAGCGGTCAAAAGTCTGGCTGTACTTCACAGCAAAAGATGCAAACTCAGCAGCCTGCAACAAGTGCTTTAAGGTGATGCTGTGCAAAGGAGGTAACCCCTCGAATCTGATGAAACACCTGGCGACGTATAGCATTTTGTTAAAAGCCGAGAAATGCATCGTATTTGATAGCTTGCTGCGAGACCTCACACCGAGCACATCTACTGCAGGTGGGTTGCCTGTTATCGGACCGGGAGTTAGCAACATCCCCCAAGAACCCGAAGAATAGAGTCCTGGCCCCTAGCCCTGCCAGTGTAGCAGAAATGATGACGGGTGATGATGCAGCAGCAGCCGTTCTTCTCTGCGTGAGGAGCTTAATGTTGTTCGTGTGTAATTTACATTGAGTAGGCTAACCACGTTATTAAATTAATGCATGTAAGGTGAACTAGCAAACATCATCATAGCTACATGCGGCTGTCTTCTTGTTTGATGGCAGATACTCCCTTCACCCTGGCCAAAAAGGCTAAAATGACCAAAGAAAAAGTGGAAAACAGTTAAACATGAGAGGTTTTTGGACAAAGTTTGTGTTTTTTCCATTGATTAAGCACTGCTTCCAGCCAAGAACTTTACCAGGGGGACACATCATTGTGTACCTCAACTTTCAGTCTTTTACCCAACCTAATCTGCCAATTTTTTCTTTCGTGGTTAGGTTTAGGGATTAGAGATCTGATCTACATTATCATATTAAAATTTGGGACACATCGTCAGTAGTGGGCCTTGGATTCATCGGGTGTTTTGGCCATTATCACTAGACACCCTCATCTAAGGAGGCCCTGCCAGGGTTGATCAGGCCCCGGAGTGTCACTGGTTTATGTTAAATTGTTATTTCTCTTTTTCTTTCTTCTGTTTAGTTTCTACAGTTAATTTTCACTGCAACTGAGAAGTAATACTTACCTCTTTAACATTTATGGAGCCTCACTTCTTCAAAGGGATAGAAAAGGTGATAGAGAGAAGTAAGACAAAAGGGACAAGATAGGAGAGAGCAGAGAGGAGAGCTGGAAGGGAGCCCCCCGATCTGGCATCCCCCACCTCCCTCACACCTCACAAATGTTTGTAACTCAGGTTGTGCGCTTGATTTAAATTCTCTCTTCACTATATTTTGCATCTTGAGAAACAAAATCCCAGAGTTCCTACATTTTACATGCGATCCTGTCACATTTTTCTCTTTGTAAATAATTACAGTACTTTTTTTAAGCCAATACACCTAGCCCATAATCTCCCCAGCATGTCCTGGGTCTGTCCCGGAAGCCTAGACCCCCTCAGCTGACTCCTGTCAATGTGGAGGAGCAGCTCTTCTCTGAGCTCTTCTCTCTGCCTCCAAGGCTTAGAACTTGAACCCTTTGGAGTGTCAGCTGTCTCTTTATTACAGAGATTTGGTAAAGTGTACTCTCCCCCAATCATGAACAACATCCTGATAAATTCCTCGTCTTGGGGCAGCACCTCTTCTCCAGCATTGCACTCTTTTCTGGCTGCTGAAAAGAGTGCAAGAGTTTTCATTTTTTTATCTCATATTTATAAAATCATTGGAATAGTCTTACTCTCACTAGTCTGAACTAGTTTCCGTTAAGAAGAAGTCAATTAAAAAAGTATTTACTGGTCACACCCATGAAGTATCCAGATGAAAGAGAGGAGAGGATGATTGACAGGTATCCCGTGATAATATAGAACTTGGAGTATGTGAGATGATGCACTTTCAGGCCTCAGATCAACACTGTGACGTTAGCAGTAACCTGACTGATAAGGACATGGCAGTGTGACAGAGAATGGGACACCTGGCACTGAGCCGGTCCCCAGGAGATGCTTGCTACCTACGCACAACGCTGACCGACTTATGGAGGGGGGAAGAAAAAATGTAGAAACACCAAAATTTATGGCTGACATCTGCGGTGTGGTGACAGGCCACAAGTCAAGATCAGAGGCTGAGTTTGTAAGAACTCATGCCTTCATGATTCAAAATGACATCAACAGCACATTAGGAGCTGACACTTTTTCCAAATATTTATGACAGAAACTTAGAGGAGCAGACTTTGCACACTGCAAATGCATCAGCTGTGCATAAAACATAATGTTGCAGATTAAACTTCTCATATATAAGTTTACGGTTATCATTAATTGGATTATGCTATACAGAAATAAGTTTTTAACGAAGACGTTTTTAAGTGGGGCGATAAAAAGGAGGCTGCACCTACGGGATAAATAAGGATGCACTGGCCAAGGCAGTAAGATATAAATATAGATATAAATGAGCATGCAGATGATGCAATTCGAATTTCAGCCAATAGTTTAAAGCTGGAATACTGATGCAGTGGTGGAGGCAATGCACAAGGATCCACAGAAATGTGCCAGTGAAAAGCAGCAAAGACGGAGCTCAGAGTGTGAGAGAAACACAGCCTGTGCAGAACACATTTAACTTGATGCCCAAACTGAAACACTGAATCTTTTTGGACTGTTTAAATTGTGGCATTTCTTTATCAAATGTGCCTCATGTCAGTCACAACCACGTGAAAAAAGTAGTTAATGTCACCATCTGATCTCTTTTAGCATTTGTACTTTTTGTAACTAATGTTTTTCATGCTTTGAATTTAGTAACACAAAAGTGATTTTGTTACAAATTATTCTCTGGTGCTTTTTCTTTCTCTGTGCTCTCGCTCGGTTTTTGTTTATCTAGCATTTGCAGTCGATAATGAAACACTGTCGGCACTCCTTTGAAAACAATGGATCCTAATGAGATTATCCTGAAATCAGCTCAACAGTAGTATTAGTAATAGTACAATAGGTGTTATGTTGGTCTACTGCTATTAGCAACATGTAAAGGCATTGTTAGCAGCAGAGACCACAGACTGCTTTTGGCAGTGTTAACATCAACAGCTTGCCTGCTGAAGCCCACTGGCTCCTTTCCAAAAAGAAATTATTTACAAAAAAAGGAATATTCTCTCCTTTTCAGCCAGTGGAAGAGCGAACAGGAACAGAGCACTATTGTGACGGCTAATAAAAGCTGACAGTGTGTTTAAATTCTGCTCAGGATTCAATAACTTACACTACATCTCCATACCTAGCCTGACTCATTTGGCTGAACTGTCCCTACCACATGTGCAGCTTCTTGACTAATCAGTCAAAGAGAATCAGTGAACAGCAAGAAGTTCAGTTACAGTCCTTCCATTTGCTGTCCATCTGTCTCTATGGTTTCTGCTCTACAGCAGCTGCTTGCCAATAGCTGACAATCGCTTTGAAGAGATGCTCCTTCATACTGAATTCTGATTGGGCCAGTGCACAGTGTGATATGATTCACTGCCTTTCCTGACAGCTGTGTACCAGAGTGAGAAGGTGATGGACAGGAGGCAGAGTTATAGAGACGACTGAAGCTGGAGAAATGAAGAAGAGGAAGGCAAAGATAATAGGGAAAAAAGTCATCTGAACGGTGGACAAAATTGGATGTGGAGAAAAAAGGAGGGAGAAAGAAAAAAATAAGATTGAAAGGCAGAAGAGGAAAAAGTTAGAAAGAAAAAAGAAATGTACAGTAGAAAGATAAAGAGACAGGATGGGCAGAGGTGCAGGTGTGACATTAAACGTCAGGTTTTAGCTGCTGAGCCTTGACACTGAATCCAAGATAAGAAGGGGGAGAAAAGATGAAGTATCCATCTGTTACATCCTGTCAGTGAAGAGAACTGACATAACATAACATGCATACAGTGCACCTATAACAATCAGCCCTACTGCCACATTTTCTGTAGTTTAACAAACGCTAAAACGATCAAGCACATTACTCCTATTCTCAAGCTTTTCTGTGTCCCAAAGGATAGATTTAAAAATATTTCTACTAGTTTACAAATCACTAAAAGGGCCGAGCTACATTTCAAATCTTCTTTTGCCTTACGAAACATCCTGAACTCTCAGGTCAGCAGGAACAGACCCTCTGTGTGTTGCCAGAATTAGAACAAAAGAAAGTGAAGCAGCCTCTAGATTTGATGGTCCTCACCTGTGGAACAAGCTCCCTGAGATCAGCTAAAACTAAATCTTTATTAGGCTTATCAATAAACCATGTCTGCAACCTCCTCTTAACCTTATATTAATTTCTAATGGGTGTTTTTCTGTGGTTACACACGGTATATTGTATATTGTTGTTGTTACATTTCTGTCATCACTGCCTGTGCATGCTTTACTTAACAACATGCACAGATATATTGTTTATACATTGTAACTGTCTCTTTGCATTCCTCTTTCTAGCCCTCTGCATTACCCTGTGTCTAAATAATGCTATTCAGATAAATTTGACTTGACTGTGACAAGCTGTCTTTCATAAATTCATGAACGTAGAGTAGATGACGCTTGCATGCATGTGTGTGACATTTGACTTTGAAATCAAATACCAACATAGCTGATTCACTGCTCATCTCGTCAACAAATCACACCCTTGCCTCTTGCCTGGAGTAAAACACCATATTACTCTGATGCAAATCAGCTGCAGT
Organism: Astatotilapia calliptera; assembly: GCF_964374335.1. Classification (NCBI taxonomy): domain Eukaryota; kingdom Metazoa; phylum Chordata; class Actinopteri; order Cichliformes; family Cichlidae; genus Astatotilapia; species Astatotilapia calliptera. The sequence continues at coordinate 4,716,237 of NC_137427.1, forward strand.
GGGCGTGATGCATGGAACAGGATCTCTTTAGGAAACTTGCAGGCAATACAAGCCGCCACTACTCATGTTGATCTACTCTGCACCAACAAGCACATTCTGGCTTATGAATGGCCTGTGAGACGGAGCATTACAGTGGGCTGCAGTGAAAGAGCCTGTGGGTTCTTTATAGTGACTAATGTGTGTGTGACTGAGCAAGTGGGGTTAGTGCGTGTGTGTGTGTGCATATAAGCTGAAGCTTTTTCCCACGGTGAAGTGTAAGCATGACGGCATATTGCAAGATAAATAAATAGGAAAGCCCATACTCATGAGCTCAAACACATACCTGCAGTGGGAACCTCAGGGGAAATGTGGGAAATGTGAGTGAAGAGCCACACGTGGGCGAGAGGGGATAATGGCACCGTGGGATGTCAATATGAGAGGCTGATGCTGCAGATCAGAACGTGATTATTTCAGAGGCTTCAAACTATATTTCCTCAGAGGTTATAATGAGTGTACATGGGCATAAGTGTGTGCATATGTTATAGAAGAGTTTAAAGTCAAGTGTGCGTGTATGTGGGTAAATATGACAGAAAGAGTGAAAGGGGACAGAAACACCGGCCTGAAGTCCTACCACTGCAGCACCTCATCATAATGATGACTTACCAACAAAAAGTTTAGTGTCAATGCATCTGATGTAATATGATGTGTGCATCCGATCTGATATGACACACACTGGGTACTTATGCAAACTTATGCAAAACTGCAAAGAGCTGTAAAGTGGGAGAGTCAGTAATTAAAAAAACAAAACAACAACACAGAGGCGTGGATGTCCCGTCTCCTCTCTTGGAGAATCTCCTAATGCTCTGAATCCAGTTAATTTATCTTTTACTTAGTCAGTGGTAGTTTTCAGCTGTGCTTAGAGGATTAATAAAAAGTTGGAATGGATCTGGATGTTGGCCCTGAATCTAGTTTGGTTGAAGATCTCTTCCTGTTACAAAAAGAGGTTTTTCCCTCCTACTGTTGCCAAATCTTACTGATTTGGTGTTTCTCTCTAAAACTGTTGGGCCTTCAAATATAAGTGCTTCTTGTGAACTGGCGGCACTACATAAATAGAATTCAAAGGGTCATCCAACACAAAAGCAAACTTTAAAAAAACACCTCTGGCAGATGTTTGATGAGGAGGTATCAGTGTGTGTGACATGCTAGCACGGTATAGATTTTCAAACCAGTCTTTAGTTTGTTAAACAAAAGAAAATTAAGTGCAAAGATTTTCACAGGCAACTAAGTGCCTCAGCAATCCTGTATCAACAACAGCTCCACAGCTGCTAAAAGCCCCGAGTGACTTCGGAGTTCTTTATGAACCACAACACGAAATTACTTTTCAATCAATTTATTTATACAGCACAGTTCATATAACGAAAGTTAATAAACTAAATAAAAATCCAAGAATTACAAGAGAAACACAAAATAGAAGAACTAAACACTTCATTAAAAAATAGAAAAGAGCCAAAAAGGTATTATTAAAATTTTTATTAGTCCAAAAGAAACTAATAAAGCGAAATAAAAAACTGGTGCACTCATTAAAAGCTAAATTAAAACAAAGGTTTTATGACTTAAATCTGTTTAAATCATCCAGAGCTATTTAAAGCTTGAAAAACAACAAACAAGCCTCAAAGTTTACGCTAAAATGTTGTCATACTCAGGAAACGATGGGTTAAATGGTGGCTCAGCTCATTTTTGCCCCAACATTGGTTGGAAGGTTTAATAAAGCTACTGCTCTCTGAACGAAAGCACTGAACACTTGAACATAAATGGCTGGACTTTAACGTCCTCATCATGGACCAGCAGGCACCCTAGTGAACACACAACTCAATAGTTTAGATGGTCTTTTTGCCTCATAACTTTTGCACTGTCCACTTCCTGCTGTGACAAAACAAATTTCCCACGTGTGGGACTAATAAAGGTTATCTTATCTTATCTTATCTTAACACAACAGTTCAATGTTATGCAACAAAGCTAAGGTGGGAATCTCATTAATGCCCAAAACGTCCACGTCGGTGGGAAAGGCTTCTGAGAGAATTAATCCCACTCTTGACGAAGCCGACCATCACTGCTGACTAAAGCACCTTACAAGTGGGAGCGCAGCGGTCTGCTGCCAGCAACGATGGAGCCACTAAGCGGGGTGGACTTCACATAATAGCCACTCAATGAAAACAAAAGCCTTGGCCCTGTCAGCTGAGCCTCTCTCCCCCTCGCAGGAAAATCAAATAACCCCCAGTATCTCGTCTGCCTCGTCCAAGGCTGATACGTCCTTATTACAATGGATCGTCCTCAATTGATTTGTCTTTAGAAGCCTCAGGGAAAAAAAGGCCCAATTGATTTTATAGTTTACAGGGAGGCCATGTGAGAAGTTTGATGGTGAAGACACCTGCTTGGGGTAAAAACACACAGGTGTGATGCTGGTGTGGATGGCTGTGTTGGCGCCAAGGCTTCTATTGGATGTAAACAAGGCAATTTGTCCGATGCTGCAGCAGAGCACTTGTCGTTATAAGTCAAGCACCAGGCGGTGTCAGCCCCACCGTCTATCAATCACTCACATGTCAGGTTGCCACAACAGAGCAGGAGGCTGCAGATAAAGGTGGAGACACGGTGCGAGGTCAAAGAGACACTGTTTTTCATTTCTGGGAGAATGAATACGAAACAGAACAAAGCCCAGATAGGGTTTCTTTTTGGGTTTAGCCTTTCAGAAATATAAAGAAAAGTGTCATTAAAGGCCGTGTCAAACACACTCTCTGAACATTCATCTTTTACATTTAGATGCTGTGAAAATTCAATTGAAGCTCCTCATCATTAGCCTCTAACACGGCATTGAAGATAGGAACAGCATATCCGCATGAAAGGGAGAATAATTTACTGCACAATAAGAACCAAGCAGTTAATCATGGCTAGATTGTTCAGACTAAAGGCACAGTGATTTATCACTTTGACTCATATGTCTTCAGGAACTAAAATATTCTACAGTTCTCCAACTTACAAAGTTTACTCTAATGATTCAGTAGTATTTGTATATCCACAGAGTAAGGAGGAATTTTCCAAGAAAACTTAAAAAAATTACCCTTTGGATTATTTGTCTCAGTGCATTTAGAAATGTTCCTCAGACATTTTATACCTGAAGAAAGATGAGTCATTTCTCATAGTTTCAGACTATAGAGCCCAAAGGTAAACTGATCGTACTGTGTTAAAATTGTTGGAATTCATCTTTGAGAGAAATAACATTAAATTTCTAACCTGGTATTAAATTTAACTCATGATTTACTGTACAGTGAAGCAGCAAATCAGTCAAAACGTGGCAAAATTCAACCCAAATTTAGATCAAATCCACTTCAAGGTTATCTTATTGTGCACCTTTGAGCTTCTATTTCCAGTCTATATATAACATGTGACCAGATACTACAATTTCGACATGGACTTATAATAAAGCACATAACAGATAACTGCAGAATGTAACTGTCCGGTTTTGTGAAAGTGTCCACACACAGTGCAACAGATCAGCAATGTTGCCAGGAAGCTTTTTGGTTTTTTCTGTTTTATTAAAGACTGATGGGGCTGCGCACCTCGGCTTCATCCCTCAGGGTGAGACTGTCAGCACTCTCCTCTCCTGTAACATCATCACACATCTGAGGGAGAACTTTCAGTGCAAACAACCTAAAGTGTGGCTTCCTGCCTCCCTGAAGATTCGTCTTCTCGTAACTATATCCTCTTTACCAAAATGAAATTCCAGTTGACAGATGACTAGTTTCAGCTCACACGACCGACACATCGAAAATGGAGGTTGAGCTGGAAGTGGTGCAGAGATGCACTTGATCTTGCAAGTTGCGAGTCGAATTGTAAAACTTTATCGCACCTCATGCAAATCAAAAACATTATTTTAACATCACTGTTAACAAATGTTATACCAGAACTAATGGGAATTAATTTATCCATTTAGTAAAACTGTCTCTAGTTATTTGTCCCACAAAACTAACCACAAGTTTAGTAAAAGCACAGCAGTAGTTTCATACAAGTCTTGTTCCCCAATAATCCTCTAATTTCTCCAAGTCATAGTTCTTCCTGCATATGGAGACACAGAGGGGGTGTGATGTACCCCCACATTTTACTCAGAAACAGACAAACAAGATCTTTCCACCCAGTGATTTGTTGGAGCGGTTCATCAGTGCATGAACCTCGATATCAGGCATGACTCCCTCTCACTGACATTATTCACCAGCAGAAAAGGTCAAAGCATGATGGCAGCAGAGAGAAATGGATTAACTTGTCTATGTGTCTTTCCACATCTTTGAGTCACCCAAAGACCTTTCTCCTGCCGAACCGGTGTCCTGCGAACAGAGCAGTATGCGGCAGGAATCTGCGGTGTGACTCAAACCTTCCAACACGACTGCCTGGGGGAATTTTTTTTACCGTGATGTGGCTGGAATTGATGGCACTGTTGGGATACGGAAGCAGGCAACAAATATTTGTCGTGTCGTGCAGTGACACAGCTTAAATTCAAAACTCATCAGCAGCTGAAAAAAAAGACCTTAATCCTCTTGTGCCACCGTTTGAAACCTCGACGTCAATGAAATCCTCCTGTAGGTGAAACATTGTGTCATGTGGGGACAGTAGAGCTATTCACATGACCATGTGTGTGTATATAAAACTGTATTTTACCTTTAACTTACTTAAAACTACACAAAGAAATTCTGCCATAACATGGCGACCATGTTTACCCACAGCAACGGTGATGTAATGCATACAAATGATACTGTCCTGCGTTGTTATGCTGAACAACATGTAAGTATGGAAACATGATTATACATCAGGATTTGATCATCATTTAAAACTCTCATTGAAAATTCTGCACACCCTGAAACTTACATGTCTTTTTAATAATAACACCCCCTTTTTTTAAATGCTTGATTTCTGCAACTTTTTCACCTTTATTGGATCATAATGATCAGCTCCTTAAAAATGCACCTGACCACAACCTCAAGAGGTCAGACACAACCTACCATTGTGCTTTTTTATATATATTTTATTACTGGCGGTGGATCCCATACATCACTGTTCTCTATTCTGCTATTAAATGTCAGTCTCTGTATATTTTCTGACTTATCTTTGTACATAGATGTGTAAAAATCAGTATGGTCTTTAAACTAACAATATTTCACATTTGTCCCCAGAGTCAGAAAAGAGCTAAGCAAAAAATAAATAAATATATGTCACCATTCTTTCCTGAAATAAGCAACGGAAAGACATAAAATCAGAACTGGCAACTGTGGGGGAAATTAAGGCCAGTTTAGAGGACTGAGGAAAGATTTATCTTGGTCAGTGTCTTGAAGTTGTTTTTCATATGCTATCGCAAATGATTAGTTAGACTTCAGAGATGGACTCAAATGCAGGAGGCAAAAGAAAAAATAAGGGGCAGGGGGGGAAAAAAAACAAGCAGTTGATCGCGCATGAAGAAAATCCACAGAACTTGCACACCTTCACAGAGTACGGAGGACTGGACTATATGCTAACTGAGGGCTGATTGGGGATTAGACACAGCTGTGGAACGAGGTGCACGTGCAGGCAATTGACACAGGTGAAGACCATCAGACAAGGAGGAAGCAAAACCCAAAGCAGCAAACAAGAGGAAACGTATCAAAGTAAAGCAGAAAATGAGCAATCACCATACTGAAACAAGGAGCCCCTCAAAAATCAAAGATTAATAATAATCAGAAATGAATTCATTCATGGGGGAACACAGAGGAAATTACTTAAAGGCTACCAACATAGACATAAAAATGAACACTTAAAAAACACAGGGGGGACTAAGGCATTGTTACAGAGATGAGACAAAAGGAGAAACAAACAGGGAAAAGCTGAGGGAACTAAAAACACAAGAGATAAACTCAGAAAAGGAACTGAAGCTAAATAGAGAACAAGAACTCTAAACGAAGAAGAGTAAAAACATATTCAAATATTACAATGAAACTAAAGCTTACGGTAAAGATGTCAAAACAGGAATCCAGTATATCCTATATATTCAATGTAAAAATCAAAACTCCAAACACAAAGTTATGTTATGTTTGCTGACAAATGTGAAAATGATGCCCAAAGCATGTTAAACTAAAACTAAATTAATGTTTGCAGCTGTGTTTTCATTTCTCTGCCCCCTTCCTAGAACACACCTACTTATCCACCTCTCCATTTGTCCTTCCCCTCTATCTCCTCGTCTCTGATTCCTGGGGTTCAGCGATTGTTCTTGTTATTGCTGAGGAGCATACAGGGGTTTTGTGTCAGTGTGTTTGACGATGAGACGGCTGCGGTGAAAAATGAGGTGGGTGGTGGCAATTTATCAGTACTTGAGCGGCATCCTGCCAGAGGTAGGCAAGGCGGCACAAAATGCGATGCCGAGGGTTTACTGTGTGCGACCATGGTGGAATTAATGCAGTTTCTCCTCCGATGCATCAGACAGACGGGAGGGAGGATAAATAAAAAGAAGAAGAAAAAGACAGAGAGGGGAGGGTCGTTTCTCTAGCTGCAGAATTCCACATAAAGCATCGGCTTTTCTCCTTTAGAAACTCCCTCGACATCTTACTCCTCTCCTCTTTCCTCCTCCTCCTCTTCTTATCCCAGGGAGTCAGTCTTTAAGTGCAACGTGTCCTTTTTACTTTCTCCTCTCTTCTGTTTTCTATGCAATTTGTATCTCTGCTGACGTGGAAACTGATGACAGAATGCCGATAGAAATGGGAAATACACAAGGAGAGAAACTCTTTTATAGTCCAATGATGCCAACTCTTCCTCTCGCCTCCTCCCAGCTTTTAGGTTTCAAATCATCTCGTTATTCATCTCCTTCCCCATCATCTCTGCTCACAACCTCCTAAATCTGATCACGCAAACCCCTGGCCATCCTTGCACTGCCCGACCCTTTTGCAATTTGTCTTCTTACTTAACACCCCATCAATGCATAAACACAGAAATGCACACTCATAGTATACACACTCTTCACTGTTACTGTACTATGTCAGCCTCAGGCTAGCTGTGCAACTCTCTCCACTGGGAAGGGTGCAGGAAGGGAAACACACATCAAGGCAACCCAGAGTCAAGCAATAACAAGTAGAGAAGAAAAGAGAAGGAAAACATGGATACCAAAAAAATGCCAGAGAGTCATGTTATTAAAAAAATCTTGGCTGAAGGTTGCCCTTCACTAGTTCAAAATTACTAATGACTCCATCTGCTAATATCTCAACACAGAGTAGAATGTGCCAGTGATTGCATCTGACTGCCAGATAAAGGAGGAGTCACAGAGCGGATTAGAGGGAGCTAAATATATACAAAGCACAAATAAATTTTGATGAAGCTGAGCCAGTGAAACTTGAACAAGTGAGTGGGGACTGTGAAATGAAGCCTAATAAGAAAAGGAAACAGGAGAAGTATAGAAGGGAGTCCTCGGGGGATTCAGACAAAAATGGCTTCATCATAATTCCAGCTTCAATTTCAACATTAAATTCAACAGGGAGCATTTTCTGTTTTCTGTTGCATGCACACACAAAACACAGAGACAAACAAAAAGTGCAAAACAGAAACGGTGAAAGAAACAGCCCAACAAACAGTAATAATGCGGTGACACTACTCTGCACGCCGCGCCGACAGGATGTGACAAAGCATATTTGGATTTGGGGATGTTAGAGATAAAGAGAGATTGTAAATACACGCTGGGCAGCTCATTGGACACTTAAAAACACGATTCCATATATTTGATTATGAACAGAAGAAATATGAAAAATCTGATGGCCAAATGTTTGGATTTGCAGTTATTGTGAACGCCTACAAAACAAGCCTCGAGAACACACTGCACGCTTTAAAATGCAGGTTTAAGGCAGCATTAATCAGTGTTTTTTGCTGCTTGGGGCAGAATCACACAGAGGAGGCTGTAACCCAACCCTACTGCAGCTTTAACAGATGACACTGGTTTTTGACAACTTAGGTTGTTATTTGTGTGTCATGTACTCATCAAAGTGACACGTCTAAGAAAGCATCGAGAACAAAGCAATGAAATCTCACCCAACAGAAGTGAGCACACAATCAGACTGGCTGTTAAAAAGCCAACTGTTCAGCTAGACTATCTATATCACTTTAGTTCGAGGTAGAAAATGAGCACAGCTGAAATGTCAATAAATTTTATTGCACGGGAAAAAACTGTGTTTACGTCTCCGTTTTCTCTTTCCAATTTGTATGTTTAGCCTTTTGGTTTGCTGAAAACTTGTTTAACCCTCTGCTCGTGTAAATCAGTGGCTCACAAATGATATCGGCTTACTCACTAACAATCATCTCTAACTGTACTCCTTCACATTAACTTAAATTGTAAATTGATGGTGTGCGTGCAGCAAAGAGAATGAAAATGAGGAACAGATGGACACAGAGAGTAAGAGGAAAAAACTATCATTACAGCTTTGTGCCCCTCATTCACCTGAACATGTTTTATTTACTGTCCCTCAGAAGCAGAGTTGGCGTAAGAAGTGTTTGTTCTACAGTCTGGGTCAGTCTGGGCCGAGCGCCTGACACACACAGCCGGAGGCTACAGTCCTGCAGGACACACTGAGCCGCGGCGCCCTCTGCACGCAATGATGAAGCAAACTTTGGGATATTGTGTCGACCTGAAATCTAACAATGATACTAAATTTGAACTTAAAGCAAGACTTTTGATCTAAAATAATCTCTCTGTCACAAATGACATGTTTCAAAAGTAAAAAAATCCCTGTTTGATTCAATGGACTCGAGGTTTTTGATGCTACAGTTCAAAGTAACTGAAGTTAGCTAACATTAGGAAACTCCTCTACCTGTGCTACTGTTTTTCAGTCCCTTTAACCTATTGGTAAATGTGGAGTTTATGTACTTATAGTGAGTTAACTGTAGTTTTTGCCCACATACAGAGCAGTTTACTCTGCATATTGTTTCATTTCATAATTTTCGTTGCATTTTCTAGGGCTTGTGTAGCCAACAGTAGTGTTTAGCAAGATTTAGTTATTAACAGGCCACCTTAATTGAGACTAGAAACAGAGGAGAGGTTTCTGACACAACTTCAGCCACCCCACGGTCTGCTGTGATAGGACATGACGATGTGAAGCAGTTAAAGTTCCAGTAAAACTTACAGAATCTGCAAAGAGCAGAAAAATGTGAAAAACGACCAGTTGCATGAACATATACATCTGCCACCGCGGCACCATCAAGGATGGGCTGGTCATGTAAGCACATGGTTTAGAGTCAGGCGATGGGGAGTGTCCAGTGAAACAAATCTGGGTGGTTACAGCGCCATAAGGTGTTAAGATGCATCTGAGCAATGGCGCTTTACGTTTTGCACCAGCCATACAAATCCACTTAACTCATTTACATATGCTCTTTAAAATGTTGCACAGGTATTCTTAGCTTTCTAAGAAAAGGCCATTTACACTAATATTTTCTGACTTTAATTTGCTGAAGAGAAATGAGAGCTAATTTACTTTGCTAAAGTATTAAGTTCACGTAACGTATCTTTTTTAAGTACGGCACATTAAAAATGAGTACATTTCTACAAAGATATATTTGTGTGAAGAAGCATAAAAAATCTCTCCTAACACGTGCCAGACTCAAAAAAAGATGTTAGCTTAACTCCAATATAACGCAGTCTGGGCACAAACACACATCTTCGCTCATGACGGGCCAGTTAATCAGTCCAAAGTGAGCTGAGACTGAGTGATTGTGTTTAAAAGATGTCAGAATGACAGCCGGTGATGGGCGGTGGTACCTGTGTTTCTGAGGTGGAAGAATAGAAACACCAAATGCCTCTGTAGCTCCGTCCTCCAGTTAATACTCATGCTGAATACTACCAGCAACAAGCTGTGTCCTTGTACTGCTATAAGTTTTTAATGAGTGCGGCTGCTCCCAACAGAGCTCATCGGCCCAACCTTGGCCCGACTAGTTCTCCAACATTATCCTTGACATTTTAGAAATGTTTTTGTAAAGGGCAGTAAAATTTGTCTAACAGCAGGGTGTAGATTGAACTGATCTCACTAACTCAAACTGAATAGTTTGCAGATGGCTTATTGAAAGTTTGTGACAATGCTACAACGGGGCTATCAGAAGATGAAACAACAGAACCTGGACATACTGTAACTCACTAATACTAGCACTCAACCTGTTCAGCCTGTGGCTCATCAGCTTCTTCCCTCTGTCATCTTCTCTCGTATGGAGATGCACATACTTTCCAGCTCAATCTTTCTTCCTAGCCAAAAGTCCTTTTCTCCTTCCTTAGTGTCCAGCCTCACATGCTTCTCCCTCTATCCAGAGGATACAACAAACACATTCATGGCAGTTTCTTTCACCGCATCAGCTGTACTTTCACAGTCATCTGGCAACTCCTTCCTACCACTCAGAGCTTGTCTCAAGTCCTTCCTGGACTCTTGCACAACATTCTTCCGTCTTCAGCTTCCACCATTTAATCCTTAACGTCTGCCTTCACTTGCTTCCTCTTCTTGATTTCCGAATCCATCCTACAGACTGTCATTAAATGTTGCCTAGCTACAGTCTTCCCTTGACACCACCGTGGAGTCTCCTTTTTCAGAATGCACCTTCTGCATAAGATGTAGCCCACCTGCGTGTCACCCTGTGCTCCTCCTGGTTCTTGAATTAATCAAAAGATCAAACTAATCTATATTAATCTTATACTTGGGGACTTGGGGAATCCACATAGTTTATAATTTTTCTGAAACAAGCTATGCTTTCCCTGCTCCCTTTAAACTTTACTTACTAAACTAGTTTTCTCTCTGTCTCGTTTTAATCGACAACATTATTATGGAGCACAAAAAATAAATGCTCACCAGAAACTTCATTAGTTATAGTCTGACCCAATTCTCTGGGTGGTCCAAAGACATGCATGGGGTTAGGTTATCTGGTGATTCTGAATTGGTCATAGGCATGAATGTGCGTGTTAATGGCTGTCTGTCGCTCTGTATTAGCCCTGTGACAGACTGGTAACCTGTCCAAGGTACACTCTGCCTCTCGCCCTATGGCAGCTGGAATAGACTAAATCCAGACTTGGATTTTTACAGTAATTCCCATGTAAAATACACAGCACCAAGTAGACCACTGAGCCCCCTCAGCCCATAGATGAAGGGTTACATAAAACCCTACTGTAAACATAATGGATACTGTTATGATGACTGTCATTTACTTTGTGCTGTGTTTAAATGCAGAACTCAGACGGCAAAACAGCAGAAAGACAAACTGAAGCCGAGGCAGAAGCAAACTGTCATGCAGAGTAAATCACAACAGGTAAGCACATCCAGCATATCTCGCTATCACTCACATTACTGATAAGCTTTTATCGTCTTGCCTTGACTCCTTTCCTTTTCTGTCTTACACAGCCATTGATTTGTTTTTCCACACTCTTGCTCTGTCTCTCTCCTTCTGCAGCTCCTGTTGTTTCCCTCCTTTATTGGATCTCCTCGTCTCCTCTCCTGCTGCTCCATCTTTCATGTGTCTCTCCTCTTTCCGACAGACACAGAGACTATTTCTCTTCCTCTGCCACCCAGGGACAGAGTCTTCACAAGGTTAGATATTTTAAATCAGATAGACTAGCACTGCCGGAGTAGTAAGTGTCCAAAACGGGTCAAAATTAGAGAGCTCCTTTAAATGATATTGAACAGAAATACCTCACAAGTCTAAAGCTTCAAACACACTTGGAAAAGAGCTCATAAATCATTGGAGTCACGCAAAAATAAAAAATGATAACGATAAAAAACAAAATTGGATGATGAAATATTTTAGGCTTATGTTTTGATCACATTACGTCTGATCCACCACAAACGGAAAGAGAAGAGAAACAAAACAAAAACAAAACAGAAGAAAATGAATGGATGGATGAACAAACAGTACAAATTATTTAGTTAATTAAAAACTGGCATCAAAAAGAACCTATTATGCTCTTGAAAAATGTGTATTTTTAGCTTTAAACCTTAAACGAGCACTCTTTCAATTGGCTGCCCCTAAAAAAACAAAAGCGATGGAAACCTGCAGATCCTGGAGTAAAAAAGTTTTCAGAAATCGAGCACTGAAATCAGTCTGATGCTCAGACAGACAATAAGGAAAGCATAGTGGATCCACTTAAGTGTTGTGGTAGTGGGGTGTGGTTTGTGGCTCAGCTGTGGGAGGACAGAGGGGGCGGGTGGTTCAGGGTGCACTGCTAGGGGATGCTGCGTGGAACACCTGTTACATAACGTCCAATCAGCCTCCTCTATTCATGCAGTAGCACGTTGGGACCAGGTGGAGGAGCTACAGTGAGGAGGAGAGTTGACGGCAGCTGAAAATTCAGTATCGAGGCACAACGCCCAATCCGAGCACTGTGCAACAAATAAAGAGCACAGCAACTATTGTGTCTGTGTGTGGTGTTAGGAAGGTGGTTCTCACCTGCTCCTATGCAACATCCCTTTTTTCTGATAGAAAAACATTTCAAAGTAGCAATTTCCTACAAAATGTTCAGCATGCACACAAATCATAGTCTTGCTATTCTTTAAATGAAGCGTTTACCTGCCTAAAGTGTGTACTTCAGCTCAAACCACTAAGGTACAGTGCATCTGATCAAATGTGCCTGCAGTGAGTGAGAGAGTGAGAGGGTAAAGCTGGGTTAAGGCCTGGAGGAACCCGCTGTAGCCCTGCCTGCTCAGCACAAAGCCTCTCTCGCTGTCTCAGTCTCTTTGTAGAGAGGGTGATCAAAGTGTGGAGCGCGCTCAGAGGATTCACAAAGTCAGGAAGCTTCTGAGCGGATGAACACGGACATCCCATTATGTTTCCAAGTAGGGTATCAAGGGACGTGAAGGTGCACACATCCTCAAGCGCGTGAGTGTGAGCTCGCTCGAGCATCTGCACTCCAGACCTAAAGGTTTGATTCTGTGCACGATTAAAAATACTCGGGAAAATGAAAGATGATTGCGTTTTCGAAGCATCTGAGTGTGCTAACTGTCTGCAGCTTTGATCCGTAATGAGGAAGGTAGGGTAAGATTCGGCAGCGCTGCCTGTTATTTCAGATGAGAATCAGAGGATCAAAGGCTTTTTCTCTCCTCATCCTTGCCTCTCTCTGACTGCCTGTGTGTCTCTGCTTCACCTGAAGTGTCCTTGGTTCACCTCTGGCCTGTCCACACCCCCCTGAAAATGCAGAGAACCCGTCAAAGGCTCTTCAACATAAACTTGTCCACTCTTCTGTGGCAGGATGGAGTTATTTCCTGTCACAGAAGACAAGCTGTAGGACTGCTGCTTCACAAATACTGTAGATGACCTCTGACCTCCCTGAGGATGAAGGATAAAGCTCAAATATTTTCTTACAGACATCGGCATTTGTGCCGTGCAGTCCATAAATGTTTGGAACAGTTTTACGGGTTCTTTCCTGCCGCTCTCCCTTCAATGCTTGAACTAATAAGCAGTAAGAAAACTGACTCTGAGACAATTTCAGTTTTCTGAAGACAACTCTATCTTCTGTTTATTCATCTACATAATAGATTTGCTTAATTCCGGCAGCAAATTAGATGAGAATGATGAGGCTTTGTACCAACAATCTGGGCTTTACTTTTGGATTTGGGGAATTTCCTTTGAGTCACTGGCTTTAAAGCTTTTTTTAAGACTGTAAATTACTTTAGCGATGAAGTCACTACACATACTTTGGAGTGTGTATGTGTGAGCGTGTACAACAAAGTGTGAGACCCACACGTGTAAGATTTTTACGCTTACCTCATTCTCTGAATCACGTATCTGCAGATGGGAAGTGTATGCGAAGGTATTCTCTGGAGCGACAGTCGGCCTGCGGAGGAGGAGGGGGAAGATGAGGATGAAGTGAGAAAAAATGAGATTCCACATTTAACACAATGTCCCAAACTGTGTTCAGCAGCGGAGCTGCGATCCGAGGTGAGCAGGAACGCCCTTACACCCCGAAGTCATTCCTCAGAAGTTTGAAGTTAAAATTAAGTGCCTTGATGCTGACTTTGTACAAATCTCTTCTGTTTGCTACCAAATCTGGCAAACAAGCTAAATGATACAGCAACTGTTTGCACATACGTTTCTGAGGCAGCATTCTCAAACATCATTAGATTTCAGAAATTTAGTTTTGGGTGAATTAAAATCTCCAATTCTTAAATAGCAGCTCTGACTAAACTAACAGAAGAGACAACACGTGCAATATGATCAAGGGGCCAAAAACTTCCCCAGTTTGTTACTTCGGGACAATCTGATATCTTATATTTAAATATGTAAATGAGACATGATCTATTATCTGACACCACAAAAGCTTTTCTTCATTGTCCTTCAAAGTGCAGGTTTGCCTATGCTTCCTTCCTTTCTTTCTTTTGGAATCAGCTCAGAGTTTGGGTTTAGGATACAAACACTCCCTACTTGGAAAACCAGGCTTGGTTAACGCTTCTATTTTCTGTCATTTACTTGTGTCTACTCTCCTGTACTTTCTGTTTTTTGTTCATGGCCTTTCTTTGCCCCTCTTTTCTGTCTTCTCTTTCCTCTCCCTGCGCCTGGTTCTGCCAGAGGTCTCTTCCTTTTAAACGGGGGTTCTTCCTCGCTTTCATGAACAAGTGCTTGCTCAGATGGGATCAGGAGATCATTGGGGTTTTCTCTTTAATAGAGTCTTTGCTGCTGACATTATAGAATACCTTGAGATGACTGCTAAGGGGAACTGGTGCTACAGAAAGAAAATTGATTTGACCTTGCTGTGGGTCGGGGGGTTGGGGGTGGGGGTGTTCAGTCACTGTTAGTTTAATGTTTTTATAACACTTAAATGTACACACACATGTCCTTGACACATTTTTCTCTAATACTCTGCAGGAAAACATGTTATTTCAGAACAGCCACAGTCTCAATGTGAGACGATACCAAAACAAAATAGGTGAAAATGAGTTTATGAGGTAAGGTTTAACATTCACGTTTTTTCAAGCATCTTGGTATATTCATCAGATTATTGGTTTATTTGTTTTGCACTTGCATAAATTTCTGTCTAAAAAGTGACTTGAACATACCTTTTTTAAATTTGTGTGTTTTGTGGATATACAAATAAATCAATCCCACACTGGAAGAATAGCAGTGTTACCTGACATAACAGCAAAAAGTATAAAAAATAAAGAAAGAAAGAAAAGATAAAAAAACAAAACAAAAACCTCAGTTTGATAGTTTTTGGTTAATTTGTGACTTCTTTCCAACACATCAAACAGAAGTTACACTCACCAGCGTTTGATCAACGCTTTGATTCAGTGAGGCTGTTTCAGTTCATTACGCCACACTGATGTGAAATACTTGCGGGAAAGCGGTGGAGTGTGGGTGTGTTGAGGGAGACGAGCACTTTTAAATCAAAAGTGAAGCTGCAGTGTGAGACAAACGAAATAAAAAATAAAATAAATACACTTGACAAAATGTAAATCATTATGTTTCTCCCAGTGCAACATGCTTACCGTAAAGCTGGGATTTTCTTAAGACTGGAAAACTAATAACTGAATCACCTCTATCACTCTGCTGAATACTTCTCATGCTGCCTAAGGCTACACTTAAAGGCATTTTAGCCATCGGCACGCTCATCTAATCTGAATGTGGTGACGTCACTTTTCCAAACTGAACTGTGGATCTGTTGCCCTTTTATGGTGCTCGTTGAAAGACGATCGTTGAAAGTTCTCGCAAAGTCGTCCAGCCACTCTGACGGAGCTGTGTGTTCAGACTGTGGTTGGAAAAGAAGGAGCTGATCACATTGATGAACCGGTAACACTACTGATCCACTACTGCTGCACTACTGGGCTCCAGTTTCACCTGCTAGGTTCCTGTAGGACACTCCCACAAAAGACATTCTTTTTCTCAAGTGTTAGATAAAGATAACCCTTTATATGTGAACAGACACGGAGTGTAGCTCATGTTAACAGCTCACAGATGGTTTATTAGCATGGATGTAGGCGGCTTCCAGCTGTGAACAGTGAAGCCAATGAGGAAGTGCTTTAATCCTTTTTCATAAGAACTTAGAACTTAATTTATTGTCATTGTACAGTTGCCTGCACAACTAAATTAGGTAGCAAAACCACAAATATGCAAGAAAGTGACAAATTTCAAAACAACAATATAAAAACACTATATACACAATACACAATATATATATATACACTTTATACGATGTATAAGTTACAATAAAAAAGTATAAGTTACCAAAGAAAAATGGGATTATTGCACATTTGCCAAGATATTGCACAGAATAACTGTATGGGGGTCTGCTCACGCGTACACACCCACATCCACCCACGCTGACATACACACACTCAGGTTACCATAAGTTCAAAGGGGAAGGCCGCAGGTTTGTCAGTGTTCTGGTGCACTGAGAGTTCTGACAGCCCAAAGGTAGAAGCTGTTTTTAGTCTGTTGGTTGGATCTGAACCTTTTTCCAGAGGGCAGGATGTTGAATAGGTGGAGGTTAGGATGGAGGTGGTCTTTTAAAATCGCCCTGGATTTGGAGAGACATCTATAACTGTCAATGGAGTCCAGGGAGGGGAGTGGACGGCCGATCACCTTCTTTGCAGTTCTTATGAACTGCCACACATATACTACGCTGAAGAATGGGTAACACCCTGATGGCATTACTTGAGAAAAGTAATTAAATTTACTTCGGAAAGTTTTCTCACAGTCTTCTTACTTTTACAGCATTGAGCCCTCTGATTTTTTCTCTCTCATGCAATCAGCAAGCAAATGAGTTTCAAGGAGCATCCCTAACTTTTATAAACCAAGCATTTCCTGCTCTACGTATGATTATCACACTGCACCTGTTTGATCAACAGAAAACGGCAGTAAAAATGCAGAGAAGAATCAGTTTAAAACTGGTTCGCTCTGGCCACAGCTCTGCCAAGGTGGGAGCTCAAGAGGTGAACAGATGTGCACCGTTGGCTCTCTACAGGGGCTTTCGATACATTCAGGCCACACATATACAAACACTCACACAAGAAGAGCAAAGGCTCTGGTCCAGTGGCCCACGGCAGGTCTTTATCCTCCAACTGCCCCAAAGGCCCTTAAGCCCTGCAGCTATGCCTGCATGCTCTGCTCTGTCTTCCCTTGAAATCCATCTTTCCTTTACCAATTCATCCTCCCTCTACCTGGAATTCACCTCTCATCAAGCCAAATCCTTTGTATCACTCTACTCAAACTTTTTCCTCCAAACCTCAACCTTTCTCCCCCACGCCTCTCTCATGTCCACCCCAGGGCTTCCTCTTATGCTTCTTTCCAACTCTCCTCCAGTTTCTGTCTATGAAGGTCCACAGTCCAGTGACTGCAGCACCAGAATGTCAGACAGCCATATATTAACATTTAGACAGCCTTAGGGCCCGAAGGGGAGCTCCAATTTTAAACAGTCACATCCTCTCAGCACATTCAGAAAAGTTGCACAGTCCGACTGCTACAGCTGGCACCGGTGGAGCTCTGCTGTCAATCTTCACCCATGTTTTATCCTGTCAGCTGTTCGACGTGACTGTTTTACGGCTGTGTAGCCTTCTCGTTCTCTGAGTTTCTCCTCACAGGCATGTCTCTTTTCTCTTCAAATTCCACTAAAGACATCGTGCTGTGATGCTATCATTATCAAGTCAATGAGATGCTGCTCCACAGAGAATCTGGTTTTTAAAGCAGAACAAATGAGGAGATTCATGCTTGGACTATGAAGTTATTTACTTCGATTAATCTGTCAGGTTGTGTTATTTTTTTTTAATTGAGCCATAAAATGTCTAAACAAAAAATACACAACCCATTTAACCCATTTGGCAAAGCAAACTGAAATATGTTCAATTTTCAAAGAAAGAAAGATTAATCATTTGAGTCTCTGTCAGACTGCCAAACAGCTGGTTTACCATCTTAGTCCAAAATAAACTATTGTGAATTGTATGCTTGAAAAACTGTGTTGATCCCCTAATTGAGCTAAATGGAGATAATGAACGGAGGAACTAAAAAAGTATTATATCTGCTATCTACCAGAAACCCTGCATGAGAATAGTTTAATGTTTGCACATAAATTAAGCTTTACCGTGCACGACAGCCCTACAGATGATCGTGCAGAGACACGCTGTGTCGTAGAAAACATACTTTCTAACCAGGAGCGTGGGTTTCACGTTGAATCGCATTTGTCTGCATTTTTGTTAAACATTTGCAACTTCTAGAATCATTCGATCACATACATTTAAAGCACCTAAACACTAAACAATACCACAACATGTGTAAAGGTAAAGCAGCGGTCATAGTGTGTGTCATGTCAATTACAGACTGTATGTAAAAGATGGGCTTAGCTATCGCTGGACCACAGCGCCACCCACTGCCTTCTGGATTCTGCATTTTGACGACTTGTCCTTATCATTTTTGTACTGGTTAACACATTTGCCTCATATGCGTAAGATCAAAACCAGGAAGAGACAGAAACCCAGTTGCAGGATAAATGGGAGGTTGTGTCAGGAAGGGCATCCCCAAAATCTGTGCCAAATTAAGCATGTGGATCAATCTGTTGTGGGGAAAGTATCTTTTTATCATTGTTGGTCACTGTCGTGTTTTCGTTTGTTTGTCTGTTTTTTTGGGTGGTGTTTAGAGCCAGAAGTGCCCATATTTAATGTGCAGTGAAAAAGCATCATTACTTGCATAAATACACTTTGTAAGTGAAATGCAGAGGCGTGTATCTGCTAATTAGTCTGTGAAGGTTCTCAGTCATCCAGGTCATCGTAGTCAAAGGAGCTTGCAAAGAAAAGCGAGAAGCTTCTTCTCGGATGAGAGGTGAAACGTCTTCAAGTAACTTAAAGAAGTCCAGACGCTTTTCTTTGCAAGCTCCTTTGACTATCTGCTAATTAGTTGTAAGTAACAAACTAATAAAATACTAGAATTTCATTTACTAAACTGGAGCACCACCAAACGCCAAACAAGCAGTTTTGTTTGTTAGATAATTCGATATAAAATGTTCCAAAAGGTCAAGTTTAGTGATGTGATTTAGGGAAGGTGAGGCATCGCAAACAGCGATCGGCTGAGGTAGCCTGTGCAGCACACCTGTCAATCAAAGCAGCCACGCCCCTAACAACAAGACCTAGCAGCATCCAAAGAGATTGGTTTTGTACCCCCCCCCGGACACGTTTTTCTGTGTATTTTTCCATGAAGTTCTTGGAAAACATTTTGGATACTGGACTCCATGAATACTTTCACTATTACAGCATTATCATGTGAGTGCCAAAAAGTCCCTCGATGATTCCTGACATCCACAGGATGCAGTGAAGCCTCGAGCATTTTATGTACTCAAATATTTTAGTGTTGCCTACAAATTCAAAACTGGCCTTTAAATAATATGTAAATGTGTTGCTTTATTCAGCAGATTTTACACTTAGCTTAATGATAGATTCTTGATCTCAATGGAACTAATGAAGACAAATAATGATTACATTTATAAAACCAAAGCCTGGCTTGTAATGACTTCTAAATTTATTCCAGAAACTGCCTAAAACCCAAAAGTCAGCACATGCACGAAAACAAGTAGAAGTAAAGGGAAATCCATGTGAGCAAAAGCAGGCACTGAAAGTTTCAGAGTTTTTCCTTTCCCCACAAATTACTCAACACTCCAACTTTGTGTAACTTTCGAAGACAGAGAAAAGTGAGACATATTATTATTCAGCGCTGGGACAGCAGGGCACAGACAGGGTGGAGCACGGTGATGATGTGAAGTCCCTGTAAGTACGACTCTTCTTAGTTAGCGAGTCTCAGCGGTCTCACAGAGTCTGGTTCTTTTCTGTCTGCATCGTTTGTGAGGACCGACATGCACGGGTGTGCTGGCATAGTCATGTGTGTACGTGCATGCACGCGTATGGGTGTATTTGTGTTACTGTTGAGGTGACAACAACCAAAAATACACTAGCTCTGCAGGCCTGAATTATTCAGAGAGTGGAGACAGAGCTGCGGGTGGCGGGGGGTGGAGGTAGATGGATGGATGAGAGGTGGTGGCGGGAGAAGAAAAAAAACAAGTACAGCAAAGACGAACAAAGTCAAGAAGAGCAAGAAGCGAGAAAGCTGAGAAAGTGGGCACTCGTCAAAAGCACAAAACACACATGCCATAAACATATTTTGTTGCAGTCGGCAGAGGGTCTAGAATAAATTCATGCATCTGTAGACTGAAGGTCTTAAAAAACAAAATATAAAGCTATATCTCTGTACTTCTTACACAAAATCTTTCTGGGTTTCAATAACTGCACACAAACCATGCATCAGCAATATCTCTCAAACACATGCATACCTCCTCCTTCTCTTCCTCCATCTCTTTTATTCTATGCATGCAGGCTCCCCATTGCCAATCACTCACATTGAAATTCCATCTGTTTTTGCAATCTGGGAGCACAGCTGTCAAACATTTCTGTCTCCCTGGCCGACGCGGGGGGATATATCAGAACCCAAAAGGGAAACTGGAGCGTGGAGTCACATATAGCGCCTCTTAGCATGGGAAATGCGTGCATCTTACATCCAAAGAGGAGTATAGGACTGCCAGGGAAGATGTTATTAGCATTGCTGACTCTGCAGGAAGGCTGTTCAGATGTAGTGTAAATAAAATTATATTGTATGAGAAAAAGAAAAAGAAATAATACAAACTTTATGATGCCTTTTAAGAATGTTATTTGTGTTAACTAAGTTTTACAGAAGCACACAGCAAGTCAGATGTAACATCTGTAGGAGGAGCAGGAACATAATTAGCTACGTGTGTTTTGTAAAGCATCCTGGAAAGGAGAGGTCTGGAAACTCGCTGTTACTGTACATCTCAGCCAAATCCACAGAATCCTGTTACCAGTGGATGTCTTCCCATTAGTGTGTGGAGGAGGAAAGTCTGCATAATAATGGATTTCAATCCCTCAAGTAGGCTTTGTTTTCCTTTTTTTCAAAATTTCTGCCTAAAAATCATCCTCCGAATCTGTCAGTTATGGCTACACAACCATACGGCCAAAATGAAAGATACGGGGCTGGATAACCTTGGATAATGTTGGAAGTCTCGCCACAGTGGGATTTGAAGTAGTCCAACAATCACTTTTTCAAGAAAACAACATATACCATTGCTTCAGTGATGTGTTTGAAAAATTCAATGCAGCTCCACCAAATTAGATGCAATAGAGGCAAAGCACCACCATCACCACCAGCTGAAGTGATGACAGCTTGATATCTTACAGTACTTGATCTATTCTCTCAGTGAATACTTGAACACGTGATAAGATTAAGATTTCAAACATCACAATGTTCATTTACAATTTCAGAATAAGGCAAAGTTTGCTCATTGGCTAACAGCTTGTGATTAACACATTTTATAGTTGTAATACCACTAGTCTGTATTACTAATAGTAGTACAAAAAGTAGTAATAGTTGTACCAAAATAAGAAGGAAGCATCAGAGAGGCCAGTTACATCCGAGTGAAGCCGTCTGACAGGATATAAATATGTTTGTCATGGAGCATTAGCAGCATTAGGTTTCACTGTTGTCCATTAGCGCTTTTAACTGACTGCTGAGGAAAAGGGTGGAAGGAGGAGGAGATCGACTTGTTGTGCGTATGTGCAAGGGATGTGTGTGTGCATGTATGTTTAGTGTCTGCATACAGCACGTCTGAGCGAAGACATCAGCAGTGTGAGCACAGATGCATTAAGAAAAAGCTGCTCCTGTGGTTGTATTTTTTATTAATGGATTTCCTAATAGATTTTTATATGATTTTTCAGTTTGCTTTTAACTGGAACATACTTAGTGAAGCTAAATACTAAAGCTACTTATATTATTTTGGATGCAAACACAATTGCTGGTTCACAGAGAAATGTCCTTACAGTTATATTCTCTCTGGGTAGCATGACGTGAATACAAGTCAAAAGAAAATATTAGAAGTGGTAATTATTTATCAAGCTCAACTGGTGAATGAAGCATCATAAAAGATGAAAGATAAAAGAGCCTGAAAAGGTATGTTTTCTTAAAACATAATATATGACACTAAAAAGAGTGAAAAAGCACAAAAGATCACCTTAGACAAGAATATTCATGAAATGGAGTCTGCCAAAACTCACAGTTTCAGAAATCATTAGGTCGGTGGTAATTAATGTTTCTCATTCATCATTTAATAAATGCAATCCATTATTGCACCTCCCAGTTATTGTCTCCATTCATCATTTCATCCATAACATGTCAAAAAATAAGAAAAAAGCTCCACTATAGCACCCGAGCTCTACATTATGGTATTTTTGGTCTAGCTTTCTTAAAACAGCAGTCCAAAACTGAAACATATTCAGCTTTAATTATATAAAAGAAGCAAACAAACCTGCAACTAATTAGAGAAACAGGAACTAAATCACTTGGTGGGTAGAGGTGGCTGTGGCTCAGGGGTAGAGCAGGTCATCTACTAATCGGAAGGTTGGTGGTATCATCCGTGCTCCGGTCTGCATACCAAAGTATCCTTGGGCGAGATACTGAACCCAGAGTTGCTCCCGGTGTGTTCACTGGAGTGTGAATACGTGTAAATAGAAAAACACTTTGATATGTTTGGAAAGTGCACAAAGTTACCATTGAGATTGTTTTGGTTGGTAAAAAAATATTGTTTTGTGCCAAAACGTGATGCAAATGCCACAGCTGAGGTTCCTGTTGAACGTTCGCCCTCATTGTGTTACAGTAAAACTCGGCCTGTCTTGTCTGGCAGCTTTTGCAATCAGAATTCGGATCTTAGACCGATGTTGTGCCACACACGTGCTGTAAGGTCTTGCCCGAACACAAAGAAGTACATGGAGTGGCTTAGCCAGTCTCCAGACCTCAATCCTACAGAAAACATGTGAAGGAAGCTGAAGCTTCGAGTTGCCAAGCGTCAGCCAAGAAACCTAAGACCAAAACCCTCCTTAGATGCGTGAAAACCTGGTGACCAACTACAAGAAACGTCTTACCCCTGTGCTTGCTGAGGGTTTCTCCACCAAGTACTAGGTCATGTTTTGCTTCACGATCAAATACTTACTTCACTGTCATGCAAGTTAATTGATGACTTTTACGTACTGGATTTTTCCTGGATTTTTGGTATTTCTGATATGATAGATGATATATGATTTTTGATATTCTGTCTCTTGACTAAAATGAAACTACCATAAAAATTAGAGACTGTTCATGTCTTTGTAAGTGAGCAGAAATCAAATTGAGCCGGAGATAAAATAATTATTTCCCCCGCTCTATATGAAGCTATACATCTTAACACTGCAATCTCTGCGAATTAGAGTGAGCTGCATCTCTCTAGAGATCCACGAGCTACAGTGAAGTTCTCTACGAGACAATGAACGAAACCCAGAAAAGCTTTTACATTAGATTAGATTTGTGGTTTTTGATCTGCAACATCCCTCTGATGTGTTAGCCTCCTTTATCTGCCCTCTGCTTGCTCTGCTCTTGATGTCATGGTGACCGCAGGGGATAAGCTGAGGCAGGTGTCTGCTGGTCTTTTACCTCCATCACATGTTGAAGCGTGGGATACCAAAGGAGTGTGAGAATTTAATGGAGTGAGGGAGCACAACTGAGCTGAGGCGTGAATTAGCTCTGTGTGTGTGTGTGTGTTTAAGTCTTTCCACGCTAACATTCTGCTGCAGTGCATTCACACATGAGCCTTCACTGCAGAATCCAACCATGATGTCATCTTTCCCTTTCAACTTTTTTCTTTGTGAATCTCTAAAGCTGCTGAAGGCGGGGTTTATTTCAGTCGTGATGCAAGGTGAGAGGATTTTATCAGGCGCGGGAGAGAAGAACAGAGAAGAACACAAGAATTATAGAACACAGGATTCAGATGCGCTTGTGTTTAGTTTGAAGACATAAAAAAATCCAAGGTCATTTTACAGACTTATAACTGGAATAACCAACGAAATGGGAAAAAGCCCCACAGATATTAAAATCGGCTTTCCTTTAGTTTCATAAATAAGAACATTTGCTGCCTCTTTCCATCATTGTATGCTAAAAAGAACAGTTCAGTTTAACGTTTTTAAAAATAAAAGGACCATTTTTGTCATGATGGAGTTTATCAGTCTTTCAGTTTGATATTACTCATGTTAACGTTTGGTTCTTCTTTCCTTTTATTTATAAGCCTTCCTGTGTGTCCTC
Source organism: Astatotilapia calliptera (assembly GCF_964374335.1). Lineage (NCBI taxonomy): Eukaryota > Metazoa > Chordata > Actinopteri > Cichliformes > Cichlidae > Astatotilapia > Astatotilapia calliptera. Next base: position 4,740,381 of record NC_137427.1, read on the forward strand.
TGTATATCTTACTCTATCACCTGAATTTTTATTTTACAATATGTTTATGTTTAGTTCTCTCTGTTTTCCTGGTATTAGTTTAGTATTTCAGTTGTCGGTATTCTCCCTCTGTTAAGTTCTCATTTCTGTGTTGATATTGAACACTTCCTGTTTTATATTAATAATGAGTTTCTTCTGTTTAACTCTGTTTAATTTGACTTTCTCCTGTCTCAGTGTTTTGTTTGTCATCACATGTTTCTTGCTCCCCAGCTGTATCCATTTTCCTTGTCAGCCCTCAGTAGTTCTCGCATAAGTAGCTTTATCTTTCATTTGCTCGTTGTGCAGTCGTACCGTTCCCCCAGGTGCTCGTTTCCCTGTTTCCCTTATTAAAGGCTTTGGATTCTAATCAGCCAAAATAAATGGTTTGTTCTTCAAAATTCTACCTCAACTCTTGCATTCAGGTCCTAAACCTCCACACTGCATGACTTCATATTCAGAAGTGCAAAACTTTTTTATTTTGGGGAGGTGGACATAACTTGAGTTCTGAATTAAATGATTCAATGCGAAAATAAAAATCAGTTGATCGTCTAACTCAGAGAAAACAGAAAAAAACAGACTGAATCACATTATTTCAAACTGGAATAATAGTAATAGAGTTATTTTTAGAAGGTACACATGCAACAAAATTTCGATGTTCGTAGGCACAATTTCAGCTAAGACATGATTATGAAAAATACAATTCAAATGAGAGGAGCATGGATGAATTACATTTTTAATGGGAGCATGATAAATTATATCAACATCTATGGATCATTAATGATTAAACAGCACAAAATCTGCAATATTTATAATATTGAATAGCACAAAATAATATATCAGTGATTAAACAAAATATGCAGAGCAACTATTCAAACCATTAATTGCCAGACATGCCAGCAAGAATTTAATTAAAGTAAAGAAACTAGTTAGATTCAGGTTAACAATATTAGAAAAAACTGTTGCTATGTGGTGACAATCTTAATAATGGCTTTTTTCTGCAACATGTTCGTGGATAAACTGATCAGCGTCTGTATGTGGCTTTATGAATTACAAATACACAACAGTGCCTTAACAGATTTACACTTTTATTACGTTCACAGGGTTGGTGGGCCTCTGCAAATGGAAATCGGAAATCCCAGTTGAGGGTTACGTTCCACATGTAACTATAGATGTGTTTTTTTAATATATGTTTTTTTTACACATATATGCACTGATGAGCACAACTTGCCATGTTGTTGTCAACAGGTTGTATTCTGATATTTTTAAAAAAAAGTTAATTAAATAAGATGATTCATTAAATAAGACATTTTTTGCAGATAAATCACCATTGTGCAGCAACTATATCACTATTTGTGAACGTATTTCTAAATTTTTGCTTCAAGTTAATGAAGCTGTAACTAGAGTCTGAATTTAAGTGGCTAATATGAATTTCTGTGCACGTAGACAGCAACTGATTTGTAACAGACAAGAAGTTTGCACTTTATTACTGTTTGTCACAAACAAATTTGATGTAACTGCTAACTTGTCCCTATTTAATTGAAAACTGATAGCAGACTGACATCTAATTGCTGTTTTTCCTAGCATGACTTTAACATAAAGGCTGTGCTCTCTGATTACTAATTTGTAAGCAATTAAATAACTGGTTATTTGTATAGAACAATCAACACATTACTTTTTCCATTGCAACAAAAAAACAATTTGAATACTCTAATGTGGTTCTTTGTAATCACTGGAGGGAAAAAACTGTGAGGTCTAAAAGTGAAGATAGAGTTGCTAAACTGGGGACACAAAATAAAAGAAATATGTAGGACCAGCCCTTTGTCCTGAAGCCAAGAAGCACATCCTCTTATCCTCTGAAATCATGAATTATCTCACATTTGTAGTTTTCATGGATCAGACTGAAATCAGTAATTAGGTTTCTCATTTCTCTCTCCATGCCTCTGTGGCACTGTACAACAGCATCTATTCTTCACCCGTTCTCTTCATCTAATTATCCATATTCCTGCCCTGTGCTTAATTTGTAAATCAGCTGCCAGAACAAAAGACAGGGAGATACACAGAAAAAATGTCACAGAGCCCATCAAACAAATTCACAGAGCTTGGAGCACATCAGAGCTAGTCAGCTCTAACACTGCCTGATATATGTGATTCATGTAACCAATGGCACAATCTACACAGCTTTAACAAAGCTCACACCAAATAAAAGGAAGCCTGAATGCAAATCTTTATATATATAAAAAGCATTTAGATGCTAAACTGACTTTGTGTGCACAGAAAACTATGAACATCAAGGGTTTGTGTTTTTTTTTTTTACATTTTATTTATTAAAAATCCCCAAAACATCACAATGACCTCAAAAGAGAAAGTTCAAGCACTTCAACTGAATGAGGTGCACACTCCTTTAAGAATCAATTACAGGAACATAATACCATAAATAAAGTTAGTTTTAATGTTTCTGTACATCCCAGCTTAAAAATAGAGGAGATCTGAGTTTGTCTGTTTTTGCACCATCAGCCGCTCAAGTTGACCTTCAGTACATTATGCTCATTTCCAGCTTCATTTTTTTTTATCGCTGAACTCTCATAGAGCAACTTTGAATGACTAACAGTTTAAAATCATCCATATTTATCTCATGCTGGTCCAGTTTGCTCCTCTCCTTTCACTCTAAGACGCTTTTCCTCTGATTAAACGCTCACAAGCAGAACATTTGAACAGATCCGACCATATCAGAGCTCTCACTGACAAGCAAAGGACTCACAGTATTTGCACATGCATTGACCTCATTACTTGGGTCCTTTGCCATGTTTAATATGATCACTCACCATTTTAACATGTTTGATTACAAATAAAGAAAAGCACAACTGGTCCCCCTTAAAAACCCTGTCAAAATGAAACCAGTGAAGGATGTTTTTCATCAAATCCTCCTTAGGAATTTAATTCTTACTTATTGCAAACACTTGTAATGGAGGTCGTGTTATAAATATATAATCTCAAGGCCCAGTCAGTAATAAAATTGTAAGTGCAGCATCAAGGACAAACTAAGGAAGGAATCTCTTAATATTAAACATGTTCCGTCTGGTTCAGCTCTCCTCTCTTTTTGCTACATACAGATTGGTAAAGGCAGAAGAGCCAAAACAACTCTCGAATACATGCTAAACCTTGATAAAACCAAGCCAAAGAAATAGGAATGAAAAGCAAGCTCTCAGGAATACACTTGCAAGCAAAATATAACAAATGCAGATGCTTCCATGTTTATTGAACAGTTTGAGGATGATGTGAATCATAGTTTTTGACCTTCAGCCACCAGACGGCAAGCAAGAACCCGCAGAAGATATCAAGCAGTCCAGTTTCATCATCAGCTCCAAATGAGCCAACATCTTTTCGAAAAATTCCATGTTTCCCCTGCCCATTATGTCTAAGTTCTCCCCGTGCTCTCTCTTCCCCCTGTGTGCCCCTCTGTGTATCTGAGCCCTCGTCTCTCCTTATGTTTTATTCCATGTTTCCCCAGCCCGTTATGTCTGTGTTTTCCCCGTGCTCTCTCTCCTCCTGTCTGAACCTCTGTGCACTTCCTGTTTACTTTGTGACTCTCACGCCTGTACATGTCATGTTCAGTTCACCCCGCCCTGTCTCGTTATGATTATCAGCGTCACCTGTGTTCCCCGTGTGTTCAAACTTTCCTCGTTTACCCTCTGTGTATTTCTGTCTGCGTCTCCCTCTGTTCGGCGTCGCGTTCTCCCTCATGCCGTGTGTGGTTCTCCCCGTGTCTTCCGGTATATGTTACTTTAGCTTTTCCCAGTTTAGTGTAGTTTTGCATTGCTTTTGTATCATCGTTATTGTTTATCACCTGTCAGCAATAAAGCTGCATTTTGAGTTTATCCCCCGTGTCTGTGAGTTTGCAATTTGGGTCCTCATCCTGCCTGCCACACGGCCGAATCATGACAGAGGCGCTAAAGTTACTAAACATAAGCTGACTGACCTTTATTGCCTCTCCTGGTACAAATATTAAGGACTGTAAAAATCTTGCATTTCTTTCACAATAATGCCCTGGTTGATCTTATACTGACATTTTTAACAGTTATGCAGCACCTGTTCAGGAAGAGTGTCACACGTGTCACCCCAGGCTATCATAAACTCTGTTTTGAAAACAGGACAGCTACATTTATGACATTTAAAATCTGTTTGTATGTATAACTCGTTGTAGGTTGCAGCTTATTCAGGAACTGCTCGTCCAAACAACACAAGTGACTGAAATCATTGGTGACAGCAAAGACAAAAAAATAAATACAATGAAAGGCAAACGTGTCAACCTATTTTTCTGAGAAAGGGCCAGTGAGTGATGCAGTTTTCTAAATGCTAGAACTTTTTGGCAGGCGCTCATTAATATTTTACACCCTTCAGTCTTTTTAAGCGTTAAGGTGCGAGAGACTTGGAAAACTTGGACTCGTGTTAGTGAATATCCCCTGAGGCCTGTGTGTTTATGTTTGTCCTTCCCTTTACATACTGAGTGGAGACAGCACGTGTCACTCTAAAGAGAAAAACAGGTTATAGAGGACAACTTTTAGCCAAATTATGAGAAGTTCTTATCTAAATAACATCAAACTCAGCACAGCAGTTCCCAGCAACACACAGTGCATCGAATGAACTGTTGCTAAGCTACAAGAAGAAAAGACAGGTGGACAGAGAGGGATTTCTTGAATTATTCGTAACATCCAACAAGCAGTTTTTCACTCCAACCATCTCACATGGTCATGACATCTGGGTATGACCAGTTAATGTCACAAACATTTGTGTGTCACATGCTCCAAAGTAACACGTTACTGCAATCACCATTCTTAGTGACGTAATAATCTAAATGCAAATATAAAAATCTGTAATCACACTATAGTTACAATTATTATTACTTGTATAACAAGAGTTTATTAGTTATCTGCACGATGGGAGGATAGGACAAAAAAAACACGTCTTTTTCTGCCTGGTAGGGGGAGGAAAATGGTGAAGCAGTTTATGACTTGGGAATGATGTTAAACCTGAGTGCATGCTGACCCCAGCCCAGCAGCCAGAGCCTGAACTTTAACAGGTAGAGACATAGTACACATGTAAACACTAAAGAAAAGTCGTATGTGTGCCCTCAATACGACACTGGTTTGTGTCGGTGAGCAGTATGTAGCATAATGGTTATATTGTTACCTAGTAACTATGTGATGGTGTGTTTCAGGTCATGTTATGGAGTAACATCAAAATAATGCAATAATTAGTGTAACAATTTACTTTCTCAGGTAAATTTTTAAGCAACGTAATGCACAACTTTTAAGAAAAGTAACAAGTAATGTGTAATATATTTTGAATACAATCAAGTGAAATGAGTTTTGTCTGTAGGATGGCAGGGCTCAGCCTTACAGATGAGGAGCTCAAACATCCACAGAGAGCTCAGCTGTTACTTCTTTTGTGTTAAAAGGAGCCAAGTGAGACGGTTCAGTATCTGATCAGGATGCCTCCAGCGCACTTCCATTTGGAGGTTTTGTTGGGCACTTTGAAGACCCAGAAGAAGATCTGGAACCCACTGGAGAGATTATATTGTTGGGACCCCCTAAGAGTTACTGCAAACCCATGCTGGGGAGAAGGACATCTGGAATACGCTGTTTAAACTGCTGTTACAGCAACCCGACGAGATGAGCAGAAGATAATGGTTTAAATGTCTGGCCCAGTACATTAAAGATAACATTTCAGTCAGGCTGAACCATCAAAGGATCAGATCTCCACTTCCTCCCACTTCGCCTTGAAAATCAAGGCACAAATATCTGTATGTTGTTTGTTGATTTCAACTCAGCACTTTGGCCTTTAGCGCCACAATCTGACACTAGATGTTGGACTTCCTCAGACAGGAGCGTCACACCACAAACCTCCAGGTTTGAGTGTTCAGCCTCATCCTGTTCACACTGTTCTCCCACGATTGCATTCAGAGACCCAGAGAGAACTCTATTGTGAGCTCTGCAGAGAGCGCAACCGTTCTGGTGAGATTATAAACACTGATGAGAGGAAGAGAGGATTTATATCTAGAGGAAATCAATAATCTTACAGCATGGTACACAGAGAATAACCCACTGCTCAACATCAGCAAAGGTAAAGAGACAAGGAAGCAAAAACACCCTCACTGGAGCTGAGGTGGAGGCGACGCAGAACAAGAGGCTGACTAGATGGTCAGCCAAGCAACCTTTGGATGTGGAGTCCTACCAAGTATGTGCAAGTGTGGGACTGACACAGAATCTGTTTAAGTGTGGGTAGTTATATATATTTGCATCTTTCTAGTTTGTCCACGATGAACATTTGCACACAAAAACCTGTTTTCATTTTCTACTGTCAAACGTATTCAGTTATTCAGTCTTCCTGTCAGGTTGATCTCTTTTTGATTTTGCTTTTTTCATGAGATGTGACTGTGATTTCAAAAGCCTGAAGGATGAAAATTTGCCTGCCAGCGAGACGTAACATCGCAGCTGGATCTATGAAGGAGAAAGTACCTGTGGCAGAAGCCGGGAGAGAACACGAGGGCAATGCTGGGAGACACAGAAGGGAATGTGGATGTCAGAGACTGAAAGCAGAGCAGTTGGGCAAAGAAAGGAGGATGAAGAGGGAGGCACTGGTGACTGGACAGAGGAAGGTAAGATTGTTCCTGCTTCTCTCTGATGTCCACAGTCAGTCCCTGTTGCTGCCGGATGCCCCTCTCCCCACCAGCTAAAACACTTGAAATAAACACACACAGGAGGAGGTGAGTTAGCCGCTGCTACTGCAGCTCCTCTGGTGAAAAAACTGATAAAACTGATTTTGAGTGTGAGTGTGTGTGTGTGTGTTTACAGTGCAGTCAGGTGGCTTGCAGTAATCATATGGTGCACTGCAGAAGCACAGCACAGCCTAGTGGCAGAAAGAAAAAGATGAGGTGATGTTCCTCCTCTTCCTCAGGAAAACATTTAGTGGTTGTTTTTGCTATTTTATGTTGTGAGTAAAACTTTTAAGACATTTAAAAAAGCACTTAACTTTCTATCCCAACTTACTCCGTTACCAGTGCCAGCATGCACTGGGCAGGAGGCAGAGTACGATATAGCTGAGCAACAAGAGAAAAGGGACACTAAAAAGTTCATAGTGAACTTAATCGCCACCACTGGGCGACAATTCAGCTCACTTTATTGGGTTGTCTTAAATTTTTGCGGGCTGCAGTTAAACAAAAGGAATCAACAGCACATTGAGCCTCACGCATAAATATTTTTTATCGGTGGCATTTTCAAAACCAAAACCAATCAGTGCAGAGGGCTCATGGGAAATCAGTAATGTCTATCAGAAAAGAAAAAACAGTTGAAATCAGGTTAAAAAAAAATGTTGATTGTGGACACACCTCCAGCCTCCGTAAACATTTAATCAAAGGTTCGGTTGCCTCATGACAGTGTGATAAAATGCACTCTGGCTTAAACTGTATTTATGTTTCACTTTAAGGAGTGATGGAAGAACAAAAACAGCGTCTCACCTTTGCAAAGTAAAGGAGGAAGGAAATTGACTAGTGGTGAGGGGAGCACACTTTTATACAAATGTATCATTTTGCATCTATAATTAGCGAAAGACTCAATATTCACAAACCAGGAGGAAACTCTTTAAAATACAAACAAACAAAATGTAACTTAAATAGCAACAGATAACATACCAGTTATGCTCAAAACAACTGTAATATTTGTGCCTTTTTATTTTATTTTATTAATTTTGATATCAAGTATGAAAAGTATTTGGAAAAAAAAGTATTTTAACATATCAAAAATTACAATAATAATTAAAATGAAAATGTTCTCTCTCAGTTAAAATATTTAAATAAATAAATATTTAAAATTTAAATTAAAAAGATAATTGAGTGCATATTTTAATCTATGAAGGCTTACTTTGTAAGCACAATGCACTCTGTGTCAATGTGGTGAACTGGTGGCACTACAGAGCTGTCATTATGACAGCTGATTTTAGGTTTTTTTAAGTAACCAAAGCATGGTTACATGGCTCTTAGTCGAATAAAAGAGCTTTTACTTGTTGTTGGTCATAGGGAGCGTCTAAAGTAAGCAAAATATCATTGGCCTAATTAAAAAAGTTCACTCTGTTCATCATCCATTCATTTCTGTGCATCTCAAATATAATAGCAAAGTATGAACCATATACTTTTCAACTTTGCGAAGATCCTGTCTGCCTTGCAGTTAAAAATATCTTCAGTGTCACACTATAGCTTTGTTGCACTTGTGTCTGACAGCCGGCATCATCTTATCGTTTGAAACTGTCTGCACAGTTTTCTGCGCCGGGGCTGGAATTCATATAAAAATACAGCCAAAATTGGAACATCCCTAATTTGGCTGCATATATTCTTCTTCTCTCCATTTTTACATGTCTCCCAGGCCCTGCTGCCAATAAAGCACTGCATAGCGTGATGCTCACACCTCCTCGCTTCACAGCAGGACACTGTTACACAAGTGGTGAGCACTGCTCGCTCCCTGAAACAGTGTTCTGCTTCTAAGATGAGAAGTTCAACTTTTGTTTCTACTGTTCACAAAAAAGGCTTCTAGCGTTCCTGCAGCTGCTCTGCTGAACACTCATGATGGCTCAATGCACTTTTACAGTGCGTGTGTGTGTGTGTGTGTGCACATAGGCCCACCTGTCTGATTGGCTCAGGGACCCGGTATCGGCAGCATGCGTGTGTGAGGCGGACAGCTGTGTCCAGGCTGATCTTGTGGCCCACAGACACGTACACTGGCTTCGAGCTCTTGTCAGAGCTTCGCAGTGCCTGAATTCAAAGACAGAAGTCTGCTGTAACTTTTCAGCATTCATCTCGCTCTCCAGTTGTGATCATCATAAAGAATTTGTTGCGTTTGACTTTCAGCAGCGAGGGTTTTCTTTGAAGTCAGCAGCAATAACACAACACCTTTGTCAGAGGTATTTGTTTCTATTTTCTGTGCATCTGTCCTTTGCCGCACCTTTCCGAGCACTTTGCCTGAGGCGCCTATGAGTGGGAAGCTGTCTCCTCCTCTTTGCAGAGCAGCTATCTGTGGAGGCAAAGAAACAAAAATCAAAGTCAAAACAGATGTACAGATGCCAAAACAAATAGCAGCAAGCTGAAACAAAGTATTAACCTCCTGCAGAGCCTTCACACTCGCATCACTTTGTCTCTAACCTCTGCGTGGCCCCACTTTGCTGTCCAACTAGAGCTTCAAAATGCTAAAACAGGACCACATCTTTATTCCACTGAAAGGACGGTGGGTTATGACTTTGAAAAAGAAAATCCAGACAGTCTTGTTCCCAGAAAAAAGCACTGCACAAAAAGTATTGTTTTAAATTTTAATCTGGCATAAAAGGGTACAATAATAAAACTCCTAATACAGATTAATGATAATGTAATAACAATGTACTATTTACTTTATTGATCCCCGTGGGAAATTCCTCTCTGCATTTAACCCATTTACTTAGTGAAGCAGTGGGCAGCCATTGGGCGCCCGGGAAGCAGTGTGTAGGGACGGTACCTTGCTCAGGTATACCTCAGTGTAGCCGTTCAGTGGATTCGAACCCCCGACCTTCCGATCATGGGGCCCCCACGCTACCTACTGAGCTATCCCTGCCCCAAGTAGAACAATTAAATAAACTGTATTTTGGAAAAAAAAAAGTTTTTATTATCTTTGTTATCTCATTTTTCACAAGTAAATGAATAAAATTATCAATGAATTCATTTAAAAATGAAGGCAAAGACTTTATTTGGACTTTTTCTCTTTTTGGAAAAATGTCAAAATCTTTTTTCTAAAACTGTGTTTCGTCTCAACAAATTCAAATTCATGACATTTTTTTAATATTCCTTATTTTCAATTAACCGCCACATATCTACAGTAGTCTGCAGACTGAGTTTGAGTAAACTAGAGGCCTAAGACCATATTTCAAGTTGTGTTTGAGTTTTGTGAAACGAAAGCATGTGATCGTGCAAAAATATAATTATTATGCATGAGATTCAAAGAGAGAGATTTTGACTCAGCTAGTTACCAATATGTCACTCACCACCAATTGCTAGGAGACGGTCTTCTGTCAGAATCACTTGGATATGCCATCTGTGCAAGCTGTTAAATACAACCTGAAGCAGGACCGTGCAACAGATCGAATTTAGATTTCAACTGCAATGTTGTCTGCCATCAATTATTGAAATAAGATAATCAAGATAAAATGGTTATTGTGCCACAATCTGCTCATTCTTTTCTGTCACCGCTCCAACTTTCATTTCCTTCTGTCGCCCTCCTGCCACTTTGATGGAATATAGTTTCTTTGTTCTCAGTTTGTTTGCTGTCTAAGTTTTGGTTTTCTTTATTCCGGGTTATATTTTAGTTTAAGTTACTGTTTGCATTTATAGAGGTTATGTTTTTTCTTCTATGTGTTTCCCTCTTTTAAGCTGATTCATGTCTCTTTGCTCCCCTGTTCAGTTACTGAGTTACTTCCTTACTGTTTTATTTTGGTAGTTATTTGTGTCCTGTGCCTTGTTTATAGTTTCACTTCCTTCCCATCCTTTCCTGATTGCCTTCACCTGTCTCTCCTAACCCAGCTGTTTCCATTGCCTGCATTGATCTTCATATCACTGCCACCCTGTGCCATGTTTACTTTACCAAACAATTCTTTTCAAGCAAACGTTCTGTTAAAAAGACAAGTTTTTGTCTTTTGTTTTTTAAGTTTGGTGACTCAAATATTATTTTCCAAATTCTCTGAGTAATGGTGTTATATAATCACGATTCAACAGTGGCTAAAATACTTGTGATGAGAACATTTGTCCTAACCTAATCTATGTTATAAAGTTTGGACTTAATATTTCAGACACATTAGACAGCAAAAGCAAACATTTGATGTGATCATTCAGGCGTTAGACTTGAAGTGTCACTGAGATATAATGAAACAGCCAGACATAGAAACAGTCCTTGAGTCTGAAAAACCTTTAAATGTATATATTTTTTCCAACTAAGCTAGTTTTAAACCTAAAGAAAAAGAACTAACTCTAATAAAAGACTAGAAAATTATTGATGTACTAACTGGCTCATCTTTGACATCTCATGAGAGCCCAGACCAGATGCCTCCATTTTTGATTGAAGGATGCTGGACTCAAAGAAAGATTTTAAATGACCTCTCTCTTGATTTCTGTTAGAGCTAAAGTTTTGTTCTCACAGTCAAAGAGACGGTGCAAAGTCAGATGCAGTGATGCGGGCTGCTGTTGACAGGTGTGCTCTGGGTTATGGGCCAGAGCGATGAAGGGAGTTTAGCCTCCATGATGGATGGAGTGTCTGCTCTACTATGACTGATTACAGCAAGCAGCCAGCAGGGAGACAGGAGGGGCCGCACGGGGCATCCAATCCCGGCTGGGATGAGGCCAATAGTGTGTGTGTGTGTGTGTGTGTGTGTGTGTGTGTGTGTGTGTGTGTGTGTGTGTGTGTCTGTGAAAGACAGGAATAGGACTGAAGCCAGGGCACCAGAAGTCAGAAACACGGGGTAAGTCATCAATAACACACTAGTTTGAGTTACAGCCAGGCTATCAGTGAGAGAAGAGACAAAGAGAGACAAACAGGGAGAAGGAGATGAAAGCGAGAAAGGGGATAGAGTATGAGAGGAGGACCGATAAACTGGAGGTTAAGGGAGAGAGGAAGAAAGAGAGGAGAGGCGACGAAGACCTGAGGGACTCTGAGCAACACAAAACTTCAACAGAGATAAAATTTTCCAAAAGTGTACTGAGGACAAAAAGGAGGGAAAGAAACATTTTCTACCCTCTCTCATCCTGTCTCTTTTGTCTAAAGCTCGGCTCACACGAAGGCCCACTGCATCACTTCCAGCACAGGGACATCATGTTCAGCTTCAAATAAAAAAACAGCGAGCAGAGAGAGAAGGGCTTTCATGTTCACAGACACTTCAAGGGGACGCATGTGCTTTAATGATGACAGAAGGCAGTCAATACAACCTAATGATTCTCCATCTTAACAAGTTATCCGTTGTTCTTATTCACTGCTAAAGATGAACAAACAGCTGTCTGTTTTCAAGGCCTTTGTTACTTTGCTTTACTGACTATTACTGTATATAAAAGATGAACTTAATCATAGTCACACATTGTATGTGGACTAATGTCTTAAAGCCTCGCATCTGGCATTCTGCCCGTTGTTTTCTTCGGTGACACACTTTTGACAAGAGGCTGGAGGTCTAAAAATCAGCCAATGCTTACTCGTTCGCTTTATTAGCAAAGTGAATCTATAAGTGCAGCACTGCTCATAACACTGGAATTTCACTCTCCACAACTGGAGGTTAGACGGTGTGTTAGTACAAATCAAGCCATATTAAGCAGATAAGTGCACAAACACGACTGGGATTGAAATTAGATGAGGTGAAGCAAAATGCTATTTTTATACCTAAAATACAATTTAAATAGGTGAGTTACAGAAAAAACACAACTCTATGTGCAATAAAGCTTCAAATATAAAGTTGGCATGTTAACCACGTACTGTAGGCAGGTGTAGCTTTCTGGTCTGAGTGAAGCCACTGTTTTCAGGGCAGCAGAGGGTGACTCCTCCGGTTTAAAGTCTGACTGTATAAAACTGTGAAATTCCCCTCCTGCTCACATCAATAAACACTTTACTGATGAGTTTAAGATGTCTTTGATGTAAATTAAGGTCGTCATAGGACTCAAAAAGGATGATAAAGCAAGTTGAGCTTTAGGAAGGTATACCTTGTGATTAACAGCCATCAATATTTGGTCTCATCCACAAGTTTTCACATTGGCTGGGACTTTACTAACTAATCGATGATGTCATGTTGGCCATTCCTAACTTTATCATATGATTTTAAGACTGAAGTCTAACTTTTGTATTCAGCCTCAAGCGGTCATTTGATGAACTGCAGTTTTTGGCACTTCCCTGTTTCTGTTTTCAGTCTCGGAGGCTGACATTCGTTTACAGGCTCTTTTCTTTGAATTTTTAAACTGATTTAAATCACTCTTACAAAATAGTTTTGTTTTTTTTTCCCCGAGTGATAAATCAGAAGATTGATGAAACTTTTAAATAAGTTATTAAAGCAGAATTCATATAATTTTATGAATCTCTATTAAAGGCAACCAAACTCAGAAAAAATATCCCTGAACAAGTTACATTTAAGTAAAAAAATGGTGAAAATGTTTTGACCTACATACAGGTGTAATACAGGTGTGACCTTTTACATTTTGTACCTGACAAACTTTGGGTGACACAAAGACCACTAATTGCTATCAAGCCCAAAATAAACAGATAAAATTGGAGTGACTTTAATATTCTCATCTCAGATGATGCATTGGGTATTTCTTCTTCAGTCACTCACTATGTGTTAACAGACCTCTCTGCATAGAATCACTTGTTATTAACCTCTGTCTCTCTTCCACAGCATGTCTTTATCCTGTCTTCCTTCTCTCACACCAACCAATCACAGCAGATGGCCCCGCCCCTCCCTGAGCCTGGTTCTGCTGGAGGTTTCTTCCTGTTAAAAGGGAGTTTTTCCTTCCCACTGTCACCAAAGTGCTTGCTCATAGGGGTTCATATGATTGTTGGGTTTTTCTCTGTATGTATTGTTGTAGGGTCTACCTTACAATGTAAAGCGCCTTGAGGCAACTGTTGTTGTGATTTGGTGCTATATAAATAAAATTGAATTGAATTGAATAGATGTCTATAATGAAACTCAAACCTCCATGCAAAAATATATTTGTTTTACAGTGCATCTTTAAAATTTATGTACATTATAGTTTCTCTGAGCACAGGCTCATCCTGCAACATATTATGTGCATTCGTACATTAACACAATCCCTGTGCTATACAGTGTTTCATTTTCACCTTTCCAAGGAGGCTCCATCTGATAAAGACGCACATACACACCTTTACTTTCAAGGTTTGCACATTTAATTGCCGCAACTAAGAGAAACTTCTGTAACCTTGAGAGACACTTCTCAGACTGCATATTGGCTTTCAGAAACTCTGTTTGCTGGAAATGTTGAAAGAAACTCTGACATCTGATCTAATCGAGTATGGCAGCGTATCGCTCGTCAGTGGTACGTGGCGGTGTGCTCGTAGCTCCAGTAATGGCTAATCTTGTTTCAAAAGAGCTAATTTTCTGAAATTTGGTAGGAAGCCTGATATAGCTTGTGTTTCACAGATTACTTCACAGCTAATTTCCCACCAAGCGCTCAAGCGCCAAAGCTGGTGTTCCCTTGAAGCGCCGCAATCGTGTGCGTGCCTGTAGACAAATTAGAAAGAGCCCCAGAGAGTGACAATTACATCAATATGGGCAGGAAGGGACTTCTAAAATTTCACGCTGATCCAAAGCTAATAGCTTGAGCCAAACATGCAGCATGGCCGTGTAATGTCTGTGCTACCTGATCCTGAAAGTAAATGAGCCACATGTATTTGGACACATATTGTTTCAGTAGATAAGTGTGACTGGATCGTCGGGGGTGACCATGATAGGTGTAAACAAAGATCAGATTCCCCCCAGGGGGAAAAGACGGGCGTAATTTTTCTGACGCCAAAGCCACTAACACTAATTCATGAGATGGATACATTGCAGAGAATTGAATTAGCATCTTACACGACTACATGAAGATTGCCGGGGTTGTAATCACACTATGTATCTGATGCTAACTGAGAAGTGGATCAGATGTCTGTCCGCTCCTCTCCAAAACTTTGGAGGACCACTCAGCATTAAAATGCTCATAACTGCAGACCTTTAGATTCTATTTATAATTTGCATAATGGCTTTTCAGAAGTGACCACACTTAAGCTCAGCTAATTCACTGTCAACTCAGACAAGAAGGCCACAGGGTTCGAGCTTTTTCTGTGAGGAATCTGGAAGTTTCCGAGGAAGATGAAGTCTTAAATAATCTCCTGGAGCTGCATGAGCATGTGAATGTGTGTAGTTCATGTAAGATTCAGACAAAGCATTTTTATTGATCTTTTTGATGTATCAGTTTTTGCTTGGTCGGACCGCCTTCTGCTCCTCCCGCCTCAAAAAGGAAATAGCTTTCACAGTTTTCACAGGACTGTGCAGTTCTCTGAAAAACGAAATAAACTCCATGATTCAGTACCAATAACTTCCTATAATTTCTATGGATGGAGTGAAGGTGTACTTACACAGATTCCTGTAAAAACCTCTGACTGTATAAGTTGTTTTACTCAGTTTGCGCTGGTTTTGTTGCAGTTCCTTAGTCTATGCCACATGTAGTTTTTGGTTCATTCCTACTCATTAGTTGCATTAGGTTTGACTTGATGTTGCTTTTCATCCTTATTACATTAAAAAGAGGGAACAGTTTTTTAATATTTTCCTGTGGCTTCACTGGTCTGTCCCTCTTCCGTTCAGTTTGGCCTGAAGTGAAATGATAACTGACGCACCTGCTCGTTTCATCGGGTAGATTTAACTTTAAAGTGTTTTGTTTTTTTTCCTCAGCAGGTCGCTGAGCTGCAGACTGGAACAAAGGGAGCATTTGCATATTAATGAAAACCAGGTTTTGCTGTCCCACAGGTATACTTTGACCAGTGCACATTTGTCCCAGCTTGATTTGTATTCAAAAAGTCACATTAGCGTTAGCGACACAGCAAGGCCTTGGCTCGCAATAAAAGTCACAGTGAGAACAGTAATACACGCAAACAAAGCGCACTCTCACACACACACACGTAGAATTAGAAGTTGTGAGTTTAGATGACACACAAAGTCACACTGAAAAACAACTCTGTCCTTTGCTTCGTCCCTCTCTGACATTTCTTTGCTTTTCTCTTTAGATGCAGCGAGCAGAGAAAGCGATTACACTTTGAAAACTTAAATAATTCATCCAGTGACTCCTGTCAACACTGGGAGCTCTTTTACAAGAGAAACATGTGTACACAACTAAAAGAAACATTAAATATGAAGCAGGTTTTCTTCATCTCTTTTACATCAAAGAGCTCTGAAGGCCAAACCGCAGAGTGACGAGGCTCTGCAGCTCGGTGGGAGAAACAGACGTTCAAGTCTTAGACTCGTCATTTTGAAATGGCCTTTTTATAACACTGAAAACCACAATGGATACAACAATGCTGTATGACTGGAGACCTGAGCATAACAAAGTGCACACATTGACTCATCAAACCTACAGAATCTACGTTTAAAACAAAAAAGATCTTAAATTTAAAAAAGAGATGATGTTTTCTCACTTGTGACTGATGCTCCTCACTCTTGTTGACTCCTTGCACCTGCAGCAAGTTTTTGGCCACGCCCACACAGGGCAGCCCTGACAGCACTCCCAGGTGACACGCCAAGCCAAACTCTGCAACGATCCAAACAGCGACAATCAAGTCACATCCAAAATTAAACAGCGGGGAGTAAACGTGCTTCAGCGAACTGTGTGATGCAAAGAAACGTTACAACAGAGGGCTTCACGGTGATTCACTCAGGGTTGATTTTATCAGGTGTTACACCCAACAGTCCCTTTAGTGAAAGCCAAAGTTTATACAGCTTGTCCTCAAACCTCGCTAGACTCACCTTGAATTCAGTATTTTTAACAAGCTCGAGTGGAGCTGAATGCAAATCTGTGAATTAATGATCAGTGAAAATCAGACTGAAATTTTTAGCTGTCTCTTTTTTTGAAGATGCGCTGCTGACGAGTGTCATGCTACGTACGACCCAGAGACCGAACAGCAGCATCGGCATGCACGTCATTTTTTCCATTTTCCTTTCACAGAGATGAGTGTACTCTAACATCCCGAGCCGGCTCATGGAAAACAATCATTGGACATAGGTTATGTGTGTCACTTCTTTGGCCACACAGACATACAACCGCTGGTCACTTCCCTCCACCCTCGACAGATCTGAATCCCTACAGCTGTCTCTTATGTCACAAAATTAAGTTCAAGCTGAAGGTGTTGATATAACCAACCAGGGACGCTCCAAAATTTTTTCATAGGGGTGGCCATGTGGGGGTGGCACACCAAAAACAGGGTTTTCAATTTTATTGCTGTTGTCAAATATAGGTTACTTGAAAAATATGGCAAAAAAAGAGAGAAAAAACTGAATTATATACCTAGTTTATTTCCTGCTATTAGATTTGATATCACTCAAAATATGTACATATGAAAACCAAATAAGATTTTAAAATCCATCCATCCCTTTAAAGATTCTTCCTCACTCTTGTGTTCACGTTTTTTAAAATTATTACCAACACAGAGGTCACAGAGGCGACAGGGGGGCGGCCAGCAAATTTTAAGGGGTGTCCAGTGCCCCTCCTGGCCCCCCTTTGGTGGCGCCTCTGAATCCAGCGTTAATCGCATAGGTCCAGATGGACAAGAAGATGACCTTGAGGGAAAACTGGGCGATGATTGTACAGGTACAGAGAAACTAACAAACACATTATTCATTAAATGTGTGTTTTTAGATTTTTGTTGTTTGTTCGATTTTTTACAGTGAACTGTTAATATTTTTTATCAGTGTTATTAAAAGTTTATTACATTATGTTATCTTTAAAGTAAAAACAGAAAATCTAAAATCTTTGTTCGGTCAGTCGCCTCACCTCTGTAATGAAAGAGACCATTCCCATCCACAAACACCACCTGCAGAGAGAACACACCTGAAATGAGTTCGACTGCAGGAAGCTCGATATTACTCGCTTTTTCCACAGCAGACTTTTCCACGTGTCTGAGGATTAAAAGCACAGGTGAAATAATAAACAGAGCTACTTCATCAACAGAGGTATTATTAATCTTTTGCTTCTACCTGTGCTATGAATGATATGATCAACTAAAATGTCCAGAGTGAAAGATTTTTGTTGTTATCTATTGTGTCTATAACCCTGGGATGGCAGAAGATCTTCAAAAGCCGAAGTTAGTAAGAGCTCCTCAAACTGATATTGGAACGCTTCCAGCTCCAACACACCGATGAATTTTAAAAGCCAAAGGTGACTCCGCAGACATATTTCTGCTTGAATCATAAGTCACCAGGAACACTCACTTGAAAGGTTGCAGATAAAGGGAGCAGTGACTGCATCTGTCCAGAGCTAAATGTCACTGGAAGTAAATCTGAGCTTGTGTGTGTGTGTGTGTGTGTGTGTGTGTGTGTGTGTGCATGAATTTCTAAGTGTGAATGTGTGTGTTTCTGCACACCTGCGTGCACGAGGACGACAGAGGGACAGAGTGGGAGGCGTGTGGGCTGCGACAAACAGAAGCGAGTGGGTGAAGATGAACAAGAGGCGTCGCTTTAGAAAAACAAAAAACCGAGAGGACAAACAGAGGAGCTTCACTTAATGTGCATGAACGTGATGCGAGGTTTTAAAGCACTTGTCCAAATCCAATAACGTTAGCAGGTTGTCGGTCTTGTTGGATTCATAAGTAACTTTTTCCACTTTGGAGGATTTATCGGTTATTAAAACATTTCCAGCTCACTGTGCCCTGGAGATGGGAATTATATCACTTCTTCTAGTACTACTACCATAAATATAATAATAATAGTTATCACAATAATAACACTAAGAAATTTTAATTACTTAGTTTGCCCAAAATCCTCAGGTTTCTAACTTTATCTGTAGGAATTATGCCAAAACTGCAAACTAAGGTTAACAAGCACAAACTAAAATGTTTTCTTTTCACTCTATTGTGAATATGAACCATCAGCATCAACAAAATAATGGAAAAAGAGTTTGTTTTACTTCCTGGTCAAATAAAAATGCAAAAAGATATATATATTTTCCTTTGTCTGTGTAGCTTTGAGAAGTTAATCTGACAGAAACGAACAGAACCCATTTCAGTAGTCACTAAAACAGGGGTGGGCAAGTCCAGGCCTCGAGGGCCGGTGTCCAGCAGGTTTTAGATATCCCCCTGGGTCAACACACCTTAATCACATGATTAGTTCGTTACCAGGCCTCTGGAGAACTTAAGGACATGCTGAGGAGGTCATTCAGCCATTGAATCATCTGTGTTGGCTCAAGGACACATCTAAAACCTGCAGGACACCGGCCCTCGAGGCCTGGAGTTGCCCACCCCTGCACTAAGAGGTCATTATTCAAGTTCTAGCACGTCCAGACCTGAGGAAGGAGTGTGGGCTGGTTCTTCTTCAGCCTCTGCAGAGCCTCCAGGAGGAAAGGAGTTTCTCTGAATGCCAGAAAGCCGGCTATGTAGGGGGCCGTCAGGGTCACCATCTGACTGTCTTCATACAGCACCTGGCAGGAGGGAGCAGAGACTGCTTCATTTCTTATGACTGAATTTTACTACACCGTCGGATTATCACAATATTTCATTTCTCCATTGCAAGCAGCAATCTCCAAAGTCTCCACAGACACCCACACTAACATCTTCATCACCTTCATTCATCATAAAACCTTTTTTTGTTTTTTTAATAACCCATCTTTTTTTTAAATTTTGTTAGGGGCATGGCTGCTTTGATTGACAGGTGGGCTGACACAGGCCAGTATCTGCCAGGTGCCACTTCTGCTGACATAACGAGTGTGTTACTGTTATTAACCTTTAAGCCACGTTGGATAATTCTGCAGGATATCCATATTTCAGTCAGTCAGATGACCACAAGTATACAGAGAAGTTCATGGTAGACTCAGTGACTGCGGAGTGCCCAGGTCCTGTGGCTGCACAACAAGCCCAAGCACAATCATCGCCCCTCCATCCCCGTGCTTACAGTTGTTATGGGGTGTTTGTGCTGATATGTTGTTTTTTTTCCAGATGTGGTGCTGTGTATTATAATCAAACATCTCTACTTTGGTTCTGCAACTCTTGTGGTTTGTTCAGATGCAACTTTGAGGACTTTTGGAGAGCAGACGATTTCTCTTGGCAACCATTTGAAAAAAAAAAATCTTTGTTCATTTTTTTTAACATAACGTTTGCATGCTAATTGAGGCCTTGAGAATCTGAGATGGAGCTCTTGGGCTTTTGCAGTTTCACTGACGATTGCATGGTCTGACCTTGGGGTGAATTTGCTGTGACATCCACACCTGGGATGTTTATGGCATTGTGTTAACACACACCTGAATCCTACAGACCAGCAAACCGCCCAAACTTCTGCTTTAACAGAGGTGCTGCATTTGATTAGCAGCATTGGCGCTTCTCAGCCTTTTATGTTCTAAGGAAGCAGTAAGTCTGTACTCAGCTTTTCACAGCACTGCACAGAGTCCTGTGAAAACCTACATTATTGCATGACTGTACATAAATGAGTCAGTCAGGGACACTGTCAGGGTGCTTTGGACAAATGCGTCCACCCTAGTGTATATGTAAGGGTGAGTCCAAAGGCACAGAGAAGCTGTACAAGATAATCACCAACATCGCCCATCTGGCACAAAATGAAACATCTGCTCCCTGTTGATTAAAGGCTGTGAGTATATTCTGAACATCTGACAATTTATTTCATTTAAGTGACCTGGTCAATTAAGTGGACACAGTTACAGTTTAACTGTATAAACTCCTAAAATTTTGGTGTACATCTAATTTTTAATCTCATCCTCGGGAAGCCTGTAGTGCAGAGCGAGTTCAACAGCAGGATATCTACTCATTGTCTGACAACCACAAGAGGCCACATGAACTTGTAATGAGTCAGCCCATATTTTCTAAATCCCGTTCAAAATAAACGGGGATCACCAATCATGAACATGGAGAGGTCTCAGAAGAATACACAACTATAAGGCTCAACACATACGAGCCAAGCAAGAGCAACAACATTGTTTCTCCATGCTCCATGAAAGTTAGCTTACAGGAAGAGGATCTAAACTAGTTTTTAATAGGAGACTGAACTCAAGAGCTGCACCGGCACAAGATAAATGAGGGTTATTTTGAACTGAATAATACAAAGATACTTATGTGTCCATGAATACAAATCTGGAGCAGAAAAGAGCCCCTTTGTTTATGTAAAACACTATCAATATTGCCTAATTAACAGTCTTAGTATTGCCATGCAGACTACATTTTGATTAGAACCACAGCGGGTTGTAAAATCAGCACAATATATACTGTAAACAGCCTTTCCCATGTTGGCAGGATCCATGTATGTACCTCCCTCGCTGTCCTGTCTATTTTAAGCAGCATCGCCGCAGGTAAACATGTCTGCCATGATCTCCTTCCGAGTATCCTGTGAGGTACCAGCAGGGTCCAGGAGACCCTCTGAGACCTTATGCAGATTACAGGTGCACAAGCTGTCGCAACTTTCTGACCAGCATATAAAATCCTGTTCTGCTCACAGCGAAGAGATGTGCTCACATCTCGAATGATGTAACATCTAACAGCATCACGTGTTATCGAGGCTGTTATCGGGCATGAGCTACAAATAAAACACACAAAAGCTGTCCGCCGAGTCGAGCTCGCAGAGGCTCACAGCAGAAACGTTTCTGAATACCTGCCTTGTCATCTGGCTTTAGAAATGCCGAACACCTTTCAGGATATGTCATTGTCACATTGTCGACTGCCGTGACCTTCATCTCCTCACAGGCATATTTATTCAGTGAGAAACAATAAAATTATACAACTTTTGCTTTTTTTCTGTGTGACTTGCAGCAGCAGTGAGCACACTGTGGAACGTGGAACTAGCATTCTTTTGAGCCCCAAATAGCCTCAGGTGGCAATGTTGAAGTAAATTGAAAACAAGCAGGGAACATAATCACATTATTGAACAACATTTCTGAACACATTTCATTAGCCTCACTGGGTCCATGTATCAACAATGTATGGTGACATATGTCATTAATTATAATTGGAAATTGCCAGCAGGCCGTGTTAATGCACAGATAAATAACTGCGAGGAGCAGTGCTGGTGAAAGGCTGCTGGGAAAGTAAATGAAATGAAAAGCCGGACTGGGAAGGTCACTTTGAGGAGCTCTGTTGCATATTAACACTTTCACTGCCAGACTACTGTTTTCAATTTATGTGTATATTTTAAAAATAGGGACACAGGCTACATACAGCTTTTCTGTATGTTTACAATTCTATTTTACTTTAAATCAGATCATAATTTACAAAATCAGAGATCACGCTGCATTAAAGAAAAATTAAAAGGAGCGGCTGAGTGCATGAACTCATCAGGAAAGATTTTATTCAGGTTATAAATGAAACGAAAGGTTATTGTCTTCTTCTATACAACTGGATCAGAAGCTATATCTATGCATGAAGTTTAATTATATTTAACATTGTAATTACTTGACATAAACGTATATATTTATCAAAATGTTTTTCTGAAGGCCAAGAAAAAAAAATTTTTGTCTTGGAAAAAAGAAAGCCAACAGAAGAAAGCAGCAGCTCTGAGGAAAACAAATATGCGCTCCTCGGGGTTTGCATTCTAATATGCCTAAAATAACGTTGTTGGCATATGACTGTTCATAAGCCCCACAGGCAGAAGCTCACAGGAGAAGTTATCAAAAGGTGAGGGTAAAACATTTAAAATCACTTCAGCGGCTCCCTAGAACATACCGACAGCCCCGGCGAGAGCAAGAATAATTTCTTCCTCATGCCGCCAGCTTTCAGGAGTCATAAAAAAAGCTGTGACTTCAAGGCGAGGAAGCAAGAGGAGAAAAACGCCCATAAGGACTTTGTATTCAGTGCCCAAACAAAGTAAATGAGACTACTTTAAAGGTTAACAGCTGGCCTTGCGCAATATTCCAGCTGCACGTATTACAAAGCCTTCAAAGGCCAAGCATTTTTTTAAGGATAGCATTTTGTATCGTCATGTGTTTCCTTTTCATTAAAGGTGTCACTGGTGAAAAAAATGCAGCCTGTGGAATTCAATTTCTGATCCTCAGCCTTCTCCACGAAGCACTGCTGCTGTTCCCACCTGTCACCACTAGAGGTCAGAAAAGCTTCGATGTTTTTAACTCAAGTGTTTATTGAACTTTCTCACAAGTTGAAAAATGGAAATTAAATTTTAATTTACATATATGAGTTTTAATCTGTAATCTTTTATTTATCTTAAACAAACAAAAACATATAAAGGGGGTTAGGGTTATAAAATAACACTAATGTTTTATGAAATATGATATATTTGGCATTACAGGGTTATTTTATCTCTGTAGCTCACCTGCAGATCTGGGTAGCTGAGTACCACAAGCTGGGCACAGGCATTGACGTCATCCCCTTTGATGAAGGAGAGGTCCACCCCACCAACTCGCTCCAGACCTGAAAAGTCTGGGCTCCTCTGCCAGTCCTCTGTGTCGTCCTCCAGCACCTGCTGCCTCAGACGTGCCTGCTCACTGCATCGGGAAACAAATATATAAACATAAACACAAACAAATATAAACACACTCGCTGGCAATTACTTCATGAAAAAATATGAGGCCGGCATGTAAAGTCTATAGCAGACAAAAGGGCTGTTAACAGCAACAAATCTGAAACTCTCACAGTGGCTTGATGAACCCAGGTGGTTCGCCTCCTGCTGTGGTTTGTAGAACTGCAACTAATTTAATTATTCAAAACAAGGGCTTATCTCGAGAGCTTTCAAAACCAGTGACATTCACATCGTGAATTTTTAATAATGTCTAAAAGAAGAATCAGTCAGCTGATTGTATTGTACTGTTGAAATGTAAATATCTGTAAATGTTGTAATTGTGTCTCTCTGCAGGACAGCAGGAGCTCCACACGCTCACATTAATCAGAGACATCAGGACATGATACAGACTAACATGATGATATCATTGGTCTTGTCTTTACAAACAAGTAAATCAATGAAAGGCTGATGAGGTGTGGAGGTGGCTCAGCTCCAAGAGCTGCCTGTGTCGTGCCAAAGCAGTTGGCCCTGACAGAAATTGCATCCCCTGCACAGCAGCATCTGTCAGCACAGTCGCTGCTTTTTACTGACAAACGACATTTTTACAAACTTTAGTAAGACAGGTGAGAAAACCATTTACTGTCAAACAATTACTGCTGCTCTAATGTAGGATGAACAAACACTGAGTTCTTAAAGATACAGAGACACAGAGAGAAAAGAAGAATATAAACAGGAAATAAATACAATCATGATGAAATTAAATAATGGTAATGAAAATACTGAAAATATATATTTTTAAAGAATAGAGACCTCTGGTATTTTAAGATATCATCACTCTTGAAGCTGAATTTTTATCATTTTAGGATCCCAAAATATGGATGAGGTCGTTATAACTGTATCCTTGCGTTAAACGATTATAAAGCCTAATATGATTACACTCTACGGCACTGGTGCTGTTTTGGTATTTCACCATCCACTGAAGCTGACTTCTTCTGGATGGGACACTTTGGAAAACTTTGAAGATAAAGAATCAGCAACGTTTGGAGCAAAACGAGTCTAATGGACTTAACTGCAGAATAAAAACTGGGTCGTATTTAAGGTGTGCTGTGAGTAGCTGAGACAGAACAGCACTCTGACCTTTCCCACTGCTGGAGCAGATCTTCTGCGGGAGAAGCGGACATCTGTCAGCCTGCTAATGAAGACACGACCAGCTGTGAAATTACTGTTTTTAAGAAAAGAAAACACCAACTGACAGCAGCAGGGAGCAGGCTGTTTACTTCCGTACTGCTGACGCGACTTTGAGGGCGGGGTCACTGGGACTATCCCGGTAAATGCTGCCACCTAGTGGTTTAAACTGTTAACTACATCAGGTTTCTGCTCACACCGCATGCAGCAGGATGTCCGAAATATGGCTCCTCATGTGGCAGTTCAGAGGTTCCCTGTTCGGCTGTCTTCCGGTACCTTCTCCACATACTTGAGACAGCAGGTTTGCAGTTGGACTCGCAATAGCTTCCGTTTCCTAACTGAACAGATTAATATCCCTGAAGTTAAAAGTGATTTTGCCTTTTACCACCTCAGACGCCATGCAGGATGGTCATGGACTGAGGTTATTACAGTTAACTGCAATTAAAATAGAAACTAAAACCAGCTGAAACTAAAAATGATGACTACATGACATGTTCACGTCCTCCACAAAATGTGGTATTTGAAAAATTTCTCTAGTTACTACGTGAAACTAAACTTAAAAAAAAAAAAACAGGACAAAAGCTAAAATATAAAACTAAATTACTTTAGCCAGGTGAGAATATGGAGCAAATCTAGAATGACTGACTGTAATTTTTCAGTACAAACATTTTATTAATCATTGATGAAAAAATATATGGGCTCTTAAATGAGGTGTGAAATAAAAAGCACTGGAAGGAACAGTCAGTACAAATCATTACACAGTGATCATGTTGGACCTTTGTTCTTGATAAAACAACTGGATCCGGATGGGAGTCATCTCCCACCGCAGCACAGCAGAGGTCACTGTATAGTTTGATGAGGATGAAAATCATGTGAATCATCTGCTACGGCCTTCATTGTCCCCAGATCTAAGCTCATCTACAGGAAACATGTCTCCAACCCCAGTGTGTCAGTAAATAAGAGGATATGTTCTGGAAGAATGGTCTATATGGCTCCATTAGATGTGCAGAATTAGAAAATAATTGTTAAAGAGCACTGAAGTTATTTAAGTTATTTAAGACCTTACTTAAACAATTTATGTTAGTTTGTGGAGACATTCAAGAGTTAAGGGATAAATTGAATAGAAGATATTTAAGTAGCATTGTTTTGATAACCTTGTAAATTTTTTGTCCATTTTTATCCAGACAGGTTCTGAAATATGAAAAGCTACACAAACAAACAAACAAGAAATAATACATCAGTGTGGAGCTGCCATGAAATCAAAGTCATAAACGTCACGATCCAAGGAAATAATCAGCCAGACCTCCAAGACAGACTCAGTACAACGCATTTTTTTTCTTATTTAATTTAATCACAAATCCACTACAGTAAAACATATTCAGCGTGTGTTCTGCATTAGTAGAAGTACCAACACAGATTTATTTACAGTCTACATAAAAGTCTGCGAGCGAGCCTTTCGTCTCTGTGGCAGCGACGCCTCCACAGGTTCACTCCTTGAACTTCCACTCCTGCCGGCACATGGGGCACTGCTGCTGGACCTGCTGTGAGTTCAGCCACTTCAGGATGCAGTGCATGTGGAAACAGTGGGAGCACTGACCCCAGACCAGCGGGCAGTCATCCCCAGGCACTTTGCCTGCAAAACAAACATACAAACAAACAAACAAACAAACAAACAAACAAACAAACAAAAACACACATTAGAGAGACTGGGCAGGATTTTGCATTCAGTTGCTGATTAGCAGATATCCTCTTGTAATACTAAAACAGGATACAAGTGTTTCCCCACACAGACCACTTAAGTATATTTAAGAACTCATTTCATCCATTTGTGTGATCAGTGCCATCCCCGATCAATTTAGGCATTTGCTCTTATTTTGAAAGTTCAGTTGCTGTTAATCAGCTACCTGTGACCTTTCCCGTGTTGCCTTTTCTCCAGTGAGTGGCTCACAGGCCTAGCTGCTGTTGTGGCGGTCTTCAATATCAACCTAAAGAACCTACGGGCAATACCACAAGATACTGCAGCTGGAGTTGATCTCCAAGATGGGTCACTGGAGCGGCCATCAATCCATTTTCCACCACCACTTATCAGTGATACAGTCAAGCTCTTCATCGTAACTCGGGGCCCCCTCCCAGTTGGACATGCCTGTCTTCACTGACAGTGATTTCTGGAAATGTTATTGAGCCCTTGCAGTGATTTCCATGACAGAATCGGGTCTGTTTTTAAATGCAGTACAGCCCAATGATCACAGGTATCCAATATTGATTTTTGCCCATAACCCCTTCACACAGATATTATGTGCTGTAGACGATGCGATATTCTGAGGCATTGCAATTTTATCTTGAAGAACATTTTTCTAAAATTGTTCCACAGCTTGTAGAAGCGTTTTTTTGTAGAGTGGTGATTTTTTTGCCCGTCTCTGCCACCGTTCTCACTACTTAGTTTGTATAAACAGGAGGGCCAGGATAAATTTGGCATATTGTCGGTCGGATAATACATAAAGCGTTATATGTATTAGAAGCAAACCCACCAAAGAACAATCTTGTTTTGTTATGTTTGCATCTTTAATGCAGCCACTCGTTACTTAGTGCTATGTTATTAGCTCTGATACTCACAGTCAGGACAGCAGCCGTTAAAGGCCATCCTGCAGATCCCACAGTTGTCATCGTTGGCCACCCAGAGCCAGGAGGCAACCCCGTTCCACTGTTTGATTTTCACCTTCATCCTGCGGATCTGACAGGAGCACAAACGCATCACACCGGAGCCGCTAATGCTAGCACGATGGCTAATGTTGACACACGATCTCTGAATATTAATGTTCAGCAACACGTTCTTACTTACAAGGAAGCGACCACCGTCTCCTTCAGGTATCTCACACTCGTTAGGTTAGCAAAAAACAAATCATTTAGCGCTGGTTTGATCGACGTCTATAACATAAAAGTGATGTTTTAGCAACCCGGGCAAAAATAGTTTCTTCTTCTTCTGCTGAAAGACCGCCAGGCTGTATCCTGGGATGGGACATGCTGCCCTCTACAGTCAGTTTGGGGGAAAACCTCAAAATAAGAGCACCAAAGATCTGTTTTTGAAGAGAACAATCCTCACATCACCAGGTAAGTAACACAAAGGAGCTCCTGCCAGATCTGAAAAGGTGATGGTGTCATTCTAATGTTTACAACTGCTTATTTTTTTTGACAAACATAGTTATTTTAATGAACCTTTATTCTATCATTGAACATTTGAGGCAATCTGATATTTTCTATAATATAAGAAATAATAACAATTATTTTTTAAGGGGCTAAACAGAATTGAAATTGAAAGATTTGCAGGATGAACACTTGTACAACAATAAATCTGTAATGTGCACATAAAAGCATCACATTTGGAAATTAATAAATAAATCCTTATTGTTAATGTTTAAAACAACTAGTTTTCGCGGCAACATCAAAACAGACAAGAGCATTAATATGAAAATATAAAGATACAAACAGTGAGGTAATATATGCAAAATAATAGTGGATGATGATTATAATATACAGTGCAAAAAATGAAGAATGAGAGGGACAGGGGTTAATGCACTTGTAGTTCTCGGGGTAGGGGCTTATTGCGGTAGAATAGGAGAAGAAGAGGGGGGATGTATTTGACTGCCTGTTTGAAGAAGCTGTTTTGTCATTTGTAATCTGTGAGTTCTGCTTCTGATTGAGCTCTATTTCCAGAGGACTGTGGCATCGCTTCAGGTGATGTAGATGATGAATCCATTAAACTTACAGGTGGCTCTTTTTTTTTTGGCACTCATCCTGTGTAAATCTCACCGAGCGATAGTGTCACACGTCTGGAACCACCCATGCAGGTCTTTTCTGTTTGTGATGAACCACACCATGCAGCACTAGATGACGAGGCCCGCTGTTGTTGACTGAGAGAAGCTGGTCAGCAGGTGATGAGAGATGATCTTTAACTTCCTAAGGATGTAAAGCCTTTCCCCACCCGATGGGAGATATGTGTGGTGTGGGTGAGATTGACCAGGATGTGCACACCAAGGAACTTAAAGCTCTCCACTTCCTCCACCTGTACGCCTGAAGCAAAGTGCTCAGTATGCTTCAGTTTTCTAAAGGCTACATTGCTTCTCTGCTTTTTACTGGGTTTAAGTCCAGATTATTGTGACAACATCACACAGTCAGAGGTTGAACTCGTCACCTGCTATCGTGCCATTATTAGCAAATGTGACAGTGGTGTTGGTATGATGTATGTGTAGTCATGGGCTAAGAGCAAGCTGAGGACAAATATGCGAACACACATGAAAACCTTGACGCGTCTCCATTTAGTTTTGTTTTCTTTAAAAGCAATTGTAATGCTAGATGTCCACTAGATGCAGTTGGTCTGCAATCCAATGTGCTGAGGTGATGCTCACACTTACAGCACATCTGGTCTTCCTTCTCCAGGACATTTTTGTGTGCTACACTTTCTATTCCTTCATCTTGTTAAAATCTTATGTATCCGTTTCTGTTTTTTCTAACATTATTTTTACATTAAAGGAAACAAGCACCACGTGATGACGTTAATTTTCCATTTTACAGAATCTGAGATGATGAACTGTCAGTGATGAAATGCAGGTCACTCAGTGCAGAGAACCTTTGATCATTAGTGGAGCTGGAGATGCAGCATGAGGCCCGTATTTGTAAATTCACAGATTAACCATGTCACTAACAGATGATTGCAAGGAATGGGAAAGCAATTTTTAGTTCTAGGCAATGAAAACATTTTGATACAGAACGTAAAAAAGCGTGACAGGAGTCTGCAGTTTCTTATAATTCAAGTTTAATGCTGAAAAATGTAAAGCCACCATTTTCTCATTAATCCAAACATCCTTTTTTACACAATATCTCACACAAAGGTAAAGAGAAGATATGCAAAGATGAACACGGAGCAGAGAGACTGACGAATGTGATGAACAGTCACGACAGACAGTTATAGCCCTCATTTTTCAGTGAGATGTTGGTGAGAGGCGCTCACCCTCCAACAGCTAAAGTCAGAGAAGCAGGTTAAACTTCTTGTGTTCAAGAGAATTAACTGAAATGGAAATGAAAACCCATCCCATCTGAGCACACTTATTTATGCCTACAGCTTCAATTTAAAAAAAAGAAAAAGGTCCACTCTGCTTTCTAAGATCTACACACAAAACTGGAGTGTGAAAGTGTGAGAGTAGTAAAAGGAATATAAAGCAGTAGTCAGGTTTGAACTGTTGCCTCATCAGTCAAACCTGTGAAGAGATGAAGATCAAATCGCCTGAAGGAATAACCAGGTGAAGTCAAGTGTGCCGAGAGAAGAGTGGAGAAACACATTTTACAGGCATCTTCCTCCCCCCACTGTAATTAACATTCACCCCTTTACCCCATCACACACCCGTAGCCCTCATCACGAAGAGGGCCACTCAGTAAAACAATTCATGTTATTGCAGTTAATGACATGTAGATACCACAAGTTAACCAGTAACTATTAAAAAAAAAAAAAAAAGCAGTTTTGTGTATCAAAAACAGGCAAGGTCCTTTTTTTTTTTTTTTCCTTTTTTCCATAGGAGGGAAAACACATATGAACACAGATGCCACAGCTGTCTTGCTCACGAGCTCTGAGCATTTCCTGTCATCCAGTCCTATAAATAACGCCAAATTTTTGTGCTTCTTTTTGATGTTTCACTGAAAGAAATGCTAAAACTTTCCACAGACGAGAACTTGTTTTACCGTTACGAATGTCTTTAATTTGGTATACTAAAAAGTAGTCCCAAGCTAACACTGTCATATACCAGCTAAAGAAAAGGAGATTCGTATTTTATTTATCATTAAATATTTGATCTGATATTCGGTCCGAGAGCTCCAACATGCTCTAGAAAGACTCTAGAAACCCATGTGACCTATACCTGAACTGTAGCTACAGAAACCTACAGAGCTGCTTTAGGTGGGACTTGTTTTGTTTAAAGAGTCCCACAGAATAAAGACAGACTGCAGGAGTGAGAGAAAGACCAACACTGGCTCATCTGCAGCTCTCTTTTCAAGTCAGACTTTGACGGGACAGTAGACACGTTAAAGTGATGGAGTAATCCTGTTGCTTTTTACAGCAGAGTGTCACAAAGAAGCAGCTGCCGGACTGTAACGTTATTTTAAGCATTATTAACCGTTTCAGCACATGTATCATAAACACTGCTCGAAAATCTGTGGAAAATTCAGCGAGGTACAACAATCCGTGATCGTGTGCAGATGTGTGCTCCCCCCGAGCAACGTGGTGCTGCGTGGAGTCATTACAGTGAGGAGCAACAACCAGTGTGGCATCTGTGTGTATATATCTATGAGGAAAAACCCCCCGCTTTTATTTTTTTGCCGTTGTTGTCAGCTGCACTGTGTAACCATGGCAACAGCACCCAATGACTCTTGGCAAAGTTGAACATTTCTGCCCTCGACGGGGAGTCTGATCTGTGCGAAGTCATCAATGCTCATCAACCAAATAGAACACGTTTAAAAAAGAAAATGAAATGTTCATTTGACTCACGATCGCTTGTCTGTTACAGTGGTGACTAAGTGATGCTTACAAAGGCTAAAATGGTATTATTTATTGACACATGGCTCTTAAAATGGCTATATCTTAAATCTTAAATAAGAGATCCGTAAACCCAATCACCACGTGACTTCACCCATCAAGTGTCTCCAAAACACAAACAAACCAACACTAGCACTTGTACAGTATCAATGTGGTCTACTGGCGCGCCGTCAAATGATAAATCACGAAAAGAAACATTCACCCCTAAAGCACACTGAAATCTACATCACTCTGGAAACGTAATGATGGCAGTTCCGCCCAATTCACCACAACCATCCAAATTCAGGCATTTCATTGGCTGGCGCTTGCTAACCAATCAGTAGCACATTCACCAATCAGTGACAAGGCATTTCCTTGACTGCTTCATTTAACTTGAGTTCCTCAAATGTGCAGACGCTCGACAGAAAGCAAACGAACTGCAGCCGTTCCACGTTAAGATTATTTTTATACATATATTTTCAAAGCATGAGGTAGGGATGCACCGATGAATCAGCCAAGTATCAGCTGATAAGATGGCGTTACTGACTTTTGCGCTGGCTAAATGTTCAAAAACTGTTCCATGAAGAGCTAAAACACATGCATTTTTTTTTTTAAATAAAGTTTTTTTTCTTTTTCTTTCACCTGGAACAAAAAAAACAATATAAAGACTAAAAAAAAAAAAAAATGTCAGTATCAGTGCTGGATTACGGCCTAGTATTTCACAGTCAGTGCATCCCTTACTACGAGGACAGAGCACGTGTCGAGGAGAAAATCTGGCAAATTATTTTTGTTTCACTCCTGACAAAAAGTCTGTAGACGAGAAACGGTGGTGCCACAGAATTCAGCCGTTTACCGACTCGAGTTTGCCCGTCTGTGCGCCTGTACGCAAGAAAAAGTTCATCTGCAATCTGCACCAGTGATGACGTTGGCCCAGCGGTGCAAAGCAGACTTAAAAAGAAAAAGACAACATTTCACTGCACAAGACGAGGTAAAGACATTGTTTTTGAAATACCCGAACCAAAGTCAAAGGACAATCATGATGTACTTTTTGACGCGACTTTAAAATGTCCTTGCAAACCCTGAAAACACACCGAGATAACAGGGCGGCGTGTGCATGCTGGTTAGGACTGTAGCCAGAGCGCAAACATTTCTTAAGCAAAGTATAACCAAAGACAAAAAGGTAGCACTCGCACAAGACCTCAGGAATAAGTCACCTTTACCAATCATGTCAAACATGAGTCAAGTTTAGTCACATGACAGGAATGACTCAGAAAATGTGGGATCTGTCAACTTACGCCTGAAGTATTGTGAGTGCTGCCTTTTTATCTTTGGTTATTCAGCACTGGGCCTACATCGCTTTGATAGTTGAAGTCTTTGACTCTCATAATACTCATTTCTGAATGTCCTTTATCAACTTTTTTATTCCATCCTTTCAAACTTTAAATTCATGTCAAACCTCTGAAAGTATTACTGAAACAGGAAATGACATCACTGTAACATCAGGTACTTTGGTTCTGCCAATTCAAAAAAAAAAAAAAAATGCATCAAATGTCCCGTTTTCAGAAATGTTACTGGTATAAGGTTTGTCATCCTGTTTTCTGAAATGTAGCATTTTTACTTTTGTTACTGCGTTTTGCACCTTGGGGCCACCGTAAATTATTCTCCTCATACATTTTCACGTTAAATAGAAATATTTCACACAGTAGAAAGTCAAACTTGTGTTATTGCTTCTAGTGGATTTACTTTGCTAAGCGTCAGATCTGGGTCAAATATTCAAAAGATGTGATGCAACCTGTACAGCAATGCAATGAGTGTCAGAAAGCTCAACTCAGCCACAGGAGCACGCCGGGAAGATTTTAACCTGTCAATTGCCGAAGTCACTGACACCTGTACTGTTGTGATACAGACAGCTGATCTTATTTGACCCAGATCTATTAGATGTTCACCCCACCCACATTTGACCTATATACAGCTCCCCAGAGACAATAAACCCTCCAGTAACAATATGGCAAACACTGTCAACTTTTTTCCATGTCAAACGTTCTCGTGTGCGTTTGTGCCCGAGTGGCGTTCGTATGTAACAGCTCATCCAGTCTTTATCAGCAGACGCACATGAATGAGGTATGCGTCGCCTCGGTACTGTGTATGTGTGTGCACGTGTAAATGCATATATGTAACAGCGCCTCCAGTGTCGTCATCCTGTTCCGTAGGATGAGAATATTGCTTTCTGTCAGCTTCTGGTGCCTGAAAGGCACCACTCCTCACCTCCTGGCCTTTATCCGCTCCATCGTGCACAAAACATTCTGCTGATGGTCTTATTCAAACTGCTGCCCAGTTGAGATGCCAGGCATGGAAAATATATGACCCTTTGTGCAAAAATCAGCCCTTTAAATTGTACATTTAGTTTCTTTTTGCCTCAGAATTTTTTTTAATTCTTTGTCTTCCGTTTGTGCAAGCATGCATCAGTTCCACAGAGACTGGCTGTGCAATAGGAACAGAGTCCAAAGATGATGGTTTAAGGGTATGGGGATAGGAAAAGTTGGCGTCCGTGTTGACGGTATGGGCAGTGGAGGGGGGACGTGGGTTTGGGGAATTGAAGTCCTCTGACACCAGTTTCTACCTGGAGATCATGGAGCTGGACTGGGATTGGTTGGAGTTGGTGGTGGCGGCGCTAAGCTGAGAGAAGCCGCTGTGGCTCGACTCCAAGCTGGTCATCGACCCCCTGAGAGAAGAAACAAACATGCGGTGAACACGTGAATGCACACAAAACTCACACTTCAGCTAATTTCATGTGTACACGACACCTGTGCAGCCTTAAGACTGCTTGGCACTAACTGAGCGCACTATGTGTGCATGACCCGTGCTCATGATGCAGAACCATGCGGTCAGAGCAAACCTAAAGGAGGGAGAATCACTCTGGACCCTACAACATACAGGCCCTGCCACAGGCTGCAACAACTCAGGGAACGGTTTTACACCAGCCACTGTTTTTAATTTTATAATGAATAAAAACAACAACAAAACAAAAAAAACCAAAGGTCAGGGCATTTCGTTAAAGGCAGGAGCCACTTAAAGGGGATCCATTGTTCTTTTATCATTTCCTGTCATATCTGTGTTAAAAAAGTTTTGGGGGTGGATGTTCATGTTAAATATGGCAACATTTTCCAATAAGAGAGGTCCATATAACAATCCCTGGAAGCTCGAGACACTGTAATGTTAGCAGTCATCTCAGGCACAGAAGCCACACCCACGTGCTGTTCAAACTGTCTGTTTACAAAAGGCACCAATCAGAACAAAGCTGCTTGAAAGTGGGAGGAGCAGCAAGGCCCAGTATAAGGTAAACAAAACTAAACCGTATCCTACAAGCTACTCTAGCAAAATCTAAAAATAAAATATGCAGCTGGAAATGAGCGAAACCGGCCACTTCAATGAGGCTTCCTGTGGCAAAGCATGAGGCACCATTTTTCTTTTATTACTTTTGAATGAATAAAAGAAACTTTAGGTATTAATTCCCATGTAGTAGCTAGACTGGTTTTGGATTTATATGGATGCAATATAAAATTACTATGTGCATTGACAAAACCAATGTCTTGGTTTAATATGTGCCTGAATACATTCAAAAGGTTGGCTTGTATGAAGCCAAATTAAAATAATTTACAAAATATGACACATGGCACTTTTATTAACCTCATCCATTTTGTATGAAGTTATTAAATCCTCCATAAAAATGGTTATGGATGATTATGACCCGCGGTACCTCAACTTGCATAAATGTTATTCATTTTTGATTCCTTTTAACTGTTAACCGTAATAACCCATCCTAAGTAATTGAAACAGACCTAGATAAGTCTGAGGGACTCACCAGAGAATTAAAAATGAATAAAAAGAGCAGCTTTAACGAGGATGACTTTAGTTCACAGGAACCCTTTAACTCCCAACTCTACAATATAAGGAGCCATAAAAAGGTAGAGACTTACTGTTATGGCATGTATTATACATTACAGACATGGGAAGAAATATTGCCCTAAATTCTACATTTACTTCACTCAAGAAGGCATTTCACATACTCAGAAGTGTAAATATCAACCTTTATCAAAACATCTTGTTAAAAACTACTAGTATGAGTTAGATGATCACGCCAAGTCTGTTTTTGAAGATAAAATAAACTGAAGCAGCATGTGCACTGAAAGCAAAGTGAGACTGAGCTGGTAGTGCAATGTGATGAGTGAAGAAAAGCAAATACAAGTCAGAAAATGACAGTGTGTATGTGCGTGTCAGTTGGGCGGCTGTTTGCTGAAGTTAACCAAATCAAGTAATCCTGAGAGTTTTAGTTATGCAAGCAGGGTGATTAATGCCAGCAGGTTGCACCGGATTCTTTCCTCAGTGTGAAGAAAGCAACAACATCCTGTTAGCCAACGCTAACAAAAGTCATAAGCAAGAACAGATGCAAATTAGCATCTCTTTGCAGCATCAGAAGCAAGACTGCCATGGAGGGAGGGAAGGAGAAGGGCACTCAGATTAGCAGCCAAAAGCAGCGATGATGATGAGCTAGTGCTAAAGAAAAAGGGGCAAACACCGAGCCACTTACAAACTCTGCACATCACAGCAAGCCGTTCTTCACAGGAAGAAGACAGAGCAGGAGGAGGGGGTTGTGAGCGATAGAACAGGAGTGGATTGGAAAGAAAAAGCTTGATTAAAGTCGTCTTCAAGCAAGGGAACAGTATCCTCATCTCAAAACTGTGGGTCTGGAAAACTCATTATACTCCAAAGGCATTTCAGTCATCTTAGCAACATTAAAGATTTCATTCATTCAAGTACCAAATGTCATACGTGGCACTATGTGGAGGATTGTAGAGAGGGAAAACTGAAAGAAGACAGGAGTGAAAATGAGCAGTAATAAATGGATGATGTCTAAAATAAAAACCTTATCAAAACAGCAAAAATATGAATACATGACATATTTACACATCACAGACGCATATAAATGTCTCCATCGTTCACCCACACACTAACCTGAAGTCCTCAGAGCCCAACACCTCAGTGTAGTACATGACTTTACACTTGTGTGAGGAGACCTGGAGGGTGGCCAGCACGTCATCCACTCTGGGCAGGTTGGTGGCCGAGCAGGCCGCCATGTTGTGGAACTTCCACTGGAGGATGTAGAAACCCGGCCACCTCGTTATGTGGGAACCCTGAGGAAGGATTCAAAGTACAAACAAGCAAAAATGAGGATCTGTAGAAGTAACAATGATCCAAGAAGACATCAAAAGTTCACGATCATAAACCAACCTGCACACTCTCGCCCTCCTTGCAGGTGAGCGGAGACTCGACCATGCTGTAATCCTGACCCAGCGTCCAGGACTTGTCAATGAGCTGCACGTTGTTGCCTCCTGGGGAGGTGATGCCGTGGGCTCCCAGGGTATCTTTGCGTGGTACTTGCGGAGCTCGCTTTGAGTGGTAGATGTTGAAAACAATGTCGCCTTTGCACACATCGAAATCCCAGGTAATAACCGAGGAGGCATCGATGATCTCGATCACAATCTGATGGGGGTGGAAGATATTAAGCAGGTTTACGTAAAGTGCATGGGCTGTATAAGATGATGTTTTTGGCATTAAAAGTGAATCGACTGATTGCAAAAAGAAGTACGGCTGTGAAGACGTGTGGGAAAATAACTCTTTACCTGTCACTTTTGATGATCTAGGCCAGAGGTGTCCAACCCCAGGACACCACACTTATGATAATGATAATAATAATAATACCGGTAATAATAATAATAATAATAATAATAATAACTCCAGGGCTCAAGTGCTGGTGTCCTGCAGGTTTTAGATGTGTCCTTGACCCAACACAACTGATTTAAATGGCTAAATTACCTCCTCCACATCTTAAAGCTCTACAGAGGGCTGGTAATGAACTAATCATTTGATTCCGGTGTGTTGACCCAATGTGATATCTAAAACCTGGAGGACACCGGCCCTTGAGGCCTGGAGTTGGACACCCTGGTATAAGCACTAGTTTTGATGCTGTTAGCATCCATTAATCTCTATGCACATATGTAAAATATGTATGTACTCAAATATGTGGGAAAATGGTATCACTTCAAGAGGGGAAAGAGAAGTATCTAAAACATATGACATATGAATGCAGTTTTTAGGCCCGGTGACTGCTGAGATTAAGATCAAACTTGCTACTAGGAGGAAACTGGCTTGTAAAATGGTAAATGGCCTGTATTTATATAGCGCTTTACTAGTCCCCAAGGACCCCTAAGGGCTTGTAGTCTAAAAGCAACTTGAAACATCAAGCTTAGAAAAATACTACATCCTCTTGAGAACAGAGAAAACAAAAAACAGTTTGTGTGTCCACTACAGAGGACATGCATGAATAGTCTGGGTCTCAAAAGGCTATAAATGACTTTCCATATACAAACTTCAGGTAAACAGCAAACTAGAGAACTCAGTTACCAAAAGCAGTGAAATAAAATGGTTCATTTGCGTGACGGTCTGAGACCATTAAGATAAAAAGCAAAGCCCTTTCCAGCTGGGTGATTATGTTTGACAGTGTCCCTTTGGTATAAATCATGCAACACGAGGTTACGCCACATCACTGCAGGCAGATTATATTTCAAAGTCACGCTACATGTGTTCGTCGTCTGAATTCAGAATTTACCTAAGATGCGTTTAACAAGTTACAACCACTAGGTGGCAGAAAGTTTCACAACACCTCCATCAGAGGCACTGTGCAGTTCTCTGTTGTCCTGACCTACTATTCATATCAGAGCTACACAGGCCTTCCATCGTTTTCTTTTACTTTCCGTGCATTCAGCCTCACCTCATGCGGAGCTCCTTTGAAAATGCTGGCGCTTTGATAGATCATCTCAGTCCACAGACGGATGTCCTCGTTCTCGACCTCCTCGGCTGTGCGGTACATGGACTTGGGAACCAGGCCACCCTCCGGTACCTCACACTGCAAAGAAAAAAGCACACGTGTACACTGGGTCAGTAAAGGAAAACTCGATGTGGGTGGTGTCATGTTTTAGGATCAATTTTTACTCTGAGTTTAAATCTTACAGTGACTCTCACCATGCACTCTCCTCCCAAGAAATCCGGAATGATTTCCTTGTCTATGTAGTCCACGAGACCTCCAGCACCCTGATAGTCATTGCCTGCGTAGATCAAGAACTTCTTGCGGGTGTTTTCATCAATAAATGGGCTCACCTGAGGGAGAAGGCAGATATTAAATGCATGACATGCCTGCAGTAACATGAGGAAATACTGGTGCAGCATATGAAACTTGTGTTTGATAACAATCCACATTCCTTTCCCACCCTAAACCTTATAAATGCTAAAACAAGGAAGTTGTTTAACCAGTTTCTTGGTTAATTAAAGCAATAATGTAATAATGCAATAATATGCAACAATTCTACCTTTAAATAACCAGTCAAACCCATGTTTAAAATACATGACTTAATTAAGTCAGGAAGGTAAACACTATAAAACAAACTGAAGTCTTTTGTGACGTGCTTTTTGCATGAGCAGTCAATAGGCAGCAGAGCTAGGTGACCAGGTGTCCTATTTTATGTGTGACTGCACAACATTTTTATCCCTTGTCCCTCATTCTACATATTGAGTCAGTGCTCTACATTTAAAAAGTAGAACCATTTTAAAAGTCAACACTGCAGGACAAAGCTTGGCTCTTTTCCAAAGACTGTAAAGAAAGCAGGAACGTTATCATCATGCATCAAGTACAGGCTAACCTGTAACCTATCTTCTGCCGCCTAAGCTATGTGTAACAGGGAAAACTGACTCCTGCCAATTCAAATCCACAACCTAGACATGTATTGTCACAATATGATGGAAAACCAATTAAAAAGAAATACAGGTCAAACAGCTAGAAGGTGATTTTAGAGGTGGCTCTTCATTTTTGCCAGAGTAAAGCGATCCTTCACATGCCAAACCTGTAACCTACAAATTTCAGTCCATCTGCACAACTGTCTTGTCCACACTACCAGATGCAACCATACTCTGTTTGCTGGGATCCTGTCACCTTAAGTAGAACCCAGCAGAACTTCCGGGACTTGAAAGCTCTTATTTCCATTTGGGGCCAACGATGCTGCTGTTGCCACTGCTTAGCAAATACTACACATTTGTGAATACTGGCAACTTCTGCATGTGTCAAAATAAGGGTGTGAAACAGACTGAAAAGTCACTGTATGCATAATCCGGTGCTGTAACACGATGACCCCACAGGGTCTGAGTTAGTCTTATCCTGGGTCTCACCAGTGTCCAAAGGACTGGGAAGACTCTTGGAGCTCTCAATATAAGCAGCCGTCCTAGAGTCTCAGGGTAATTTGCCTCCACGACCTCGATGATCCTCAGCAGCGCCTTGACTCCTGGTCGCCATAGGTGACGCATGTTCAGCCCCTCCAGATCTACTAGACATGTCCAACAGCTAGAGAAGAGGACATGAGAGGATTAGGGATGTGTGTGTATAAGGACAGCCACAAACCCATAAATGGGCTACGGCCTCTTTTTGACCACTTAGCACTTGTCACTCTGAAGTGAAGCTTAAGTGGTGAAGGCAGTGCTTGCTAATTCTGGAACCCTCCAACCCTTGCAGCACATTCTTCCTTTCCTTCTATCTGTCCTGGCAGAGTGCTGTGACGTGACAGCCTCTCATAGTTCACATGCCTTCCTGCGCAGCTCTTATCCCAGGCACCTCCTCCTCCTCCTCTTGCTGCTGCTTCAGAGAGCTGACAGATGACAGATACCATCTCTGTTCCCTCCCGCTCACTCTGTCAGTTGCCATCTGAATGAGTCCCCTGAAAGTCGAGCCTCATGTGCGCTTTCCATTTTGGGGGAGATAAATTCTGCTCTGGACTCACTCATAGTGTGTGTGTGTGTTTGTGTGTGTACCTGTGCCCAGTTCTGACTGCTGAACCGAATCTAAAACGGCTTGCATGTTTTTAAGCTGCTTTTAACCTGCATTTATATTCACCTATGACCACATTCAAAGCCGTTTTACACAAGCACTGGACTATACCTACCACTGATGCTGATTATTTTTCTTTGTCAACACTGACACTGTGTTATTAGTTCATATTAACTGTCTAGATCACAGGCAGTGAATTCTGTCTTCATACTCTGAACCACTACGGAGGCTTCTTAAAAAACAAACAAAAAAAACAACAAAAACATCTAAATTAATTTAGACTGGCATAATGTATAAAAACAGCAAAAAACAAACAAACAAACAAACAAACAAGTAAACCTGCAAGTTCTGAAACTCCAGAAGCTGGAAATAAAGTATGCTGAAATGGTTCCTTCATATGCAACAACCGATTAAAAAAAGAGTAATAGCAATTTTTGCTAAACAGGTATTAGATACATGAAAGTAAAAACAAAATTAAAAAAAAAACAAAAAAAACAATCTTAACAACACAGAAATAGTACAAAAATAATAATTTTCAGAATTAAGAAAATCGTGGGTGATGACATGTAAATGTTACCTTTTAAAATGTTCTAATAAATTATTTTTCAGTAGTACATTACTTTTCTGAAGCAGCAAAAGAATTGAGACCAGTTTTTCTAAGGTCATTGTGAATAAGAGGCGCAGCCTCTGTCATACTGTGATGTGAGACCAGGTACTGTGTTTAAAAGTAACCAGAGAGCAGAGATAACAGTTTTTGAAATAGAGCCTTTTAAGTCAACGTCACACAGGGATACTCTCCTGTTTGTTATGGAGGACTATCAAACTATTGTATGATGTAACATCAAGCGAGAAAAGTATCACTTGTGATGAAGCACAGCACAGTTTAACAAATGTAGGTTTTATATTTATATAAAACATCACAATAAACAAACAGACAAAACAGGAAATTGTACAACGGTGTTATGAGTAATAGAAGAAAGAGCAATTTGTTTCTGTATATAGTACATATGTATTTATATCAGGTCTTTATCTTCAGTTTTCTTGAGTTGTTCCACAAGGAACAACTTGTGAATTGAGCTTCCAGTCAAAGCCCTGTTTGAATATGTGATGCATTTCAGTTTTACTCTTTTCTTGAACTAAACTCAAAGACAGTCTGCAGATTTAAAGCAAGGACCAGTGGAATATAACGTAGTATCACCTTTGAGAGGCAGAGATATATTGGTTTACAAATATTGTGAATAATAGAGGTCCAAGATTTTTTCAACAATCTAACATATTGACAGGTTGTAAAGGTTTACCTGATTGGCCGACCAAACACCTTTGTGTTCTCCTCACAGCGTCTCAGACCCTCCTCATTGATAGAAAGCACCTGCAGTGACATGAATTGTACATTTGACACACTTGGCTCCCAGACTCCACTCCACAGTGACTGCAATATTATAAATCAGCACCCTTTACACAGCCTGTGTTCTGTATATAGCCTGGTGTTAATTTACCTGTCAGGAAATGCCACCGGACATTAATTCCCTAACCTGTAATCCAAAACCGACCTGACCCAGCGCTTCCGCCCGTGTATTGCAAACCCAGCGGCCTGCCTGGCCTGAATTGCCCACTTTTTCTCTCTCTTGCACCAACTGTGTGTAGAAATGCAACTAATAGAACAAAGCATCAGGGTGATAACAGGGGTAAATTAATGAGTGCGTTATCAAATTGTCCTGTGCAATT
This sequence comes from Astatotilapia calliptera, assembly GCF_964374335.1. Taxonomy (NCBI): domain Eukaryota; kingdom Metazoa; phylum Chordata; class Actinopteri; order Cichliformes; family Cichlidae; genus Astatotilapia; species Astatotilapia calliptera. The sequence goes on from NC_137427.1 coordinate 4,782,041, forward strand.
CAAAGAAGCAGGAGTTAACAAATATTGTGGCAGAAACCCTGTCTGACCTATAAACTCATCAACCTGCACTACAAACACAAAACCTTAACTGCAGTACAGTGTGTTTTACATACATGTCTGAGCAAAGACTCCTCCCCGAGAGCGCGCACCAGTCCTTTGGTGTCCATCTGGCCAAGCCTCAGGATATACAAAGGACGGCCGTCTGAAAAATTAAAAATTAAATAAATGTTTACATGGTATATCACATGATTTACATTCCACAAAGACTACAAGCTAAGTGGAAAGGTCAGCATTGCTGGCCATCTGCTCTTGTTACATAAGACAAGTTATTGTGTACACTGAGGAATGCTTTCATGTTTTGTCCCTGTTGATACAAGGCTAATACTTGTGGAAAATTGGAAATGAGAAGATTAAATAGGCTCTGGTGTGGCAACATAAAAGCTTTGTTTGACTTATACGTTCATTCTTTTCCCAAATAAGGAATCCAAGGAATCTACTCCAAAGAAGACTGTCACTGTGAGAGTGTGTGTACTATTTGGGTAACCAAGTAGCACCAACAAGCTAGATCATTTTTATTTTACACACTTGGCTGAGAGCTGCGGGTTGCTAAGAATGGTTGAGATCTGTTTACACTGTAAAGTCACATAAGAAAACATTATGTTGAAAAACTGCAAACACGACTGCATGATTGTGTAAGTGGAGTCTCCTCTACGGAACAGTGCAAGTTTAGCTCTACACAAGTCATAAGATCATGTGTTTCCATACTGATGCACATGCAAGATTTCAGTATGCCTAATAAAATTATCTTTAGTTGCGGCTGTAAATACCAACCCACCTTTGTCGTGGTGGTGCCAGCCGCCGGTGTAGTAGTCCTGAAGAACCTGTGGGGAGCTCCAGGTTTCCAGCAAGTAGTCCACCTGGTGCTGCTTCCTCCAGGTCAGAGACTGGCACAAGATCTCCCGCGCTTTATCCATGTTGAAATCTCTGGCCCGCAAGAAACGAAGGATGTGCTCATCTTTAGGGATCTGAACAGAGTTGGAAATGGTTACACTTGCCACCATAAAACACATCACTGTTATTTAAAGACATTATAAAGCTAATTTGTGAAAAGTTAATGTAAAATACAACATTATCAGTAGCCTAGCTAAGATAGAGTAGTAGTGCTAAATATTACTTTTAGCAATAACTAACTCAAATGTATCAAAATGTATCAATAATGTATCCAGTCATGTTTTGTTATTATTCCTTTTGAGAAACAGTGCAGTACCTTTCCCTTGTGTGTCTCCTGAAGCCACTTGCGCAGTCTGATCAGGCAACTCTCCTGCAGGGGTGTCAGGTCACCCAGGTAACGTTTGATATAGTCTGCATCCAGCTTGTCTGCAACATAAAAAACACAAAAAGTTAGACTGCTGGATAGTAAATTAATGTGTAATAAACTTACTGAAATATCACCAATAAATCACAAATTCTAATGAAAATCTTAGATTCTGTAAACAAGGCCTTGCCCTAGCTGTCAACAGATATGTAATTGGATGTCACGATTCACAATAAGAAATATGTTTTTTCAGAAATTACATCCATAACTGTAAACAACTTTTCAAGACGCTGAATTCCATTCTCACACCCATCCCATTCTTGAGCAACTACTTTTCCTCAGTTATTTAAATTATTCACCAAAGTTGTCTAACTGGTTGGTTGTTTTTTTTCCAACGATGCTTGCAGATGACAAACTGTTGCGGCAGTGGTATAAACCAAATAAAATGTCCCTCCAAATTTAGTTACACAATACGATTTCAATATTAGCCATTTTTTGCAGAATATAATTATATACACAATTCTAAAATAAGCTTCTAGGATTCATTTTCTGAATCTTCAGGTACAGACCTTCTGGTGTCCCCGGCAGAATCTCTGCGAGGCTGTCGTTCTGAAGCAAGTTGCTGTCCTGCTTTGCATCCTGTGAGGGTCCATCCCTGGCATCTGCAGACAGTGGGACTGAATCGGCAGGCACGATTCCAAGCTCAGGTTGGTTCGTTGAGAGGCTGGTGGGGCTGGAGAGAGGCAGGGAATGAGAGGAGGGACTCCAGCGGGGCACATGAGTGAGCCCCTCATCATCCAGCTCCTTTAGGTAGTATTCTATGATTTCTTTTCCCTGTTAGAAGGAAGGAAAACAAGTGTGAGAATACCGAAAAACATGATCTACATGTGTTTTTATTCAACCAAGAAAGGCCATGTAGCGTTTAGCATTTTCCAACTAAAGCGTCAGTTTAAACTGAAGCATCAGCTAATGAAAACAGAAGGAAAAAATGAAAGGACTGTATTCTACATTGTTCATTAATGAAGGTGGATGACTCACTGGGTCCACAACAAAAGAGCCCTGTCCAGTCTAAAGGTTTACACAAGCTTATTTATGCAATTACAGTGTGAGATGGACTGAGTCATGTTCCAGAAACATCTAACCTCGTAGGACAGAGTGAGATCTGAATAATTCATAACGCAGTCATTGTGTTGTTTAATGTTACTGTGCATCGGTACATTCACACATAAATGACGGGATGAAACAATAAGCACACACAAACACACCTTTTTGATACTGCTGGCATACTGCTTCATAGCAATCTTTTCCACGGTGCTCTCAAAGCCGAAGAAGGACTTGATGTCCAGACTGGCGGTTTGCTCAAAACACGTCCAGTCTTCATTCTCCGGGTGGACCTGGACACACACACACACACACACACACACACACACACACACACACACACACACACACACACACACACACACACACACACACACACACACACACACACACACACACACACACACACACACACACACTATATTAAAGCTGTAAGCAACACAGAACCGCATAACCATGTTACTATGGTAACCATACACCCAGCTTCATTACATGATGACGCACAAAGAAAGCAATTTTCACACAGAGCACTGTGAGTGGGAGTCTGTGTGTCAGTCTGTCCATGTTAAAATTAGCCAGCATTTCACACATGAACAGTCATGAAGCTTGAAATACACACATTTCCCTCAGTGCTGTGTGAAGGTCATCTTCGGCAATAGCAAAAATCATTCTACAATCATGCTCGGCAGCTGGAATTTATTTCTTTTTGAAGTTATGGCTTTTTGAAGTTATTAAAGTGAGTGGGAGAGAAACTCAACATTAGTTTCTGTGGGTCAGGGACATAAAAAAACATAAACATAAGCATAAACAAACTCATCAAATTCAGTGACTTGAATAATTTTATATTTGTCCGCTAGACTTTTATGCACAATCCTTAAAGTGTTGTTTTCAGGCCAAACTGCAGTAGTAAGGACTGGCTGGCCAGTATATAGCACTCTACACTGCATATATCTTAGATCTATGATGGTTCTAGAAGGATTTGTTAGGATGACACTTGAATCAAAATGACATTTTTGTTGAAATACATTTAAAAATGTTTTTTGTCACAAGCTACAATATCAGTAAATAAAGAGTCACACGCTTCTAAAGCCATAATGATGGTAACGTGTTCACCCTTGACTACCAAAATATTTCATCTTTAGCCCGGTCCATTAGCTCAGTCTAACAGCACTGTCCATCCTGGTTACTGTTATCACAGCATGTTAAAGTACACAGTATAAGCCTCTGTTTGGCCTTAGACCTAAAATTAGCACTCCAGTTGGTTGGAGGCTAACTCAATGTGCTTGACCTCATTAACTCAGCACACATGCATTCATAAATAAGCTCATCTGGAGTCACAGTTTCGCATAGTGCAGAAAGAAAGTAAAGAGATGCTGGTTTCATTTCAGTATTTTGTGAGTAACCAAGCAGAATGCAGACGACTAAATAATTCACAAGGAAAGATGGGCCGAGACAAACAGAAGCAGGCTCAGTGGTAGTCCAATCATGGATGCAGGGAAGAGATTAAAGGAGGCACAAACATCAACATGGCTGTGCTGGTGGCAGCTTGCCATTCAGCAGGTGAACAACAGCGTTACAGAACATGTCAGTGTTTGCTCATTTGTCTGTATGCACAAGTCAGCCTAAATAGCCAAACGGGTTGAGCGTGTCACACTGCCAGGATCTGGGTTTTAGTTTGCCTCTGTAAAACCTGCCCCAGGAATACACACTTTCATGTTACAGCCTGCTTTGTATAATTTATACACACTTCTCCCACCTTAAAATGAATATGTTACTTTAAACCAGGAAATGGTAATGTAAATTGGTTGCAATGTACCTTGGCTGTACAGGACCAACAAAAAAAGTGGACACAAGGTTCTGGTACACGTGGATTAAAGAATCCTTGCAGTTATTTTTAGATCACTCTGGAAGCCCCATATTGATCACCTGTACAATCCTCAAACGTCTGTTTTCTGAACTAACTCAGTGTTTGTGGTAAGGATCAGTACTGGTCATGAAAGACATTTTCTTGAGCATTTTTCCAGCAGTTTCAGTGAAAGGGTTGAGTTTCTATGCCAGAAGTTAGCATGCTAGGTGTAGAGCAAAACCAGGAGAGTGGATTCTACTTAAAGATAAAAACAGCAGCTGCACTGAAACAAGTGAGAAATGACTTTCATTAAAATTAGTGAGGGATTTTAACAGTTTGCTCTTTGCTTGAAATGTCTATTGCTGATAGTAAGGGGCGATCGTGGCTCAAGAGTTGGGCGATCGTGGCTCAAGAGTTGGGAGTTCGCCTTGTAATCGGAAGGTTGCCGGTTCGAGCCCCGGCTTGGACAGTCTCGGTCGTTGTGTCCTTGGGCAAGACACTTCACCCGTTGCCTACTGGTGGTGGTCAGAGGGCCCGGTGGCGCCAGTGTCCGGCAGCCTCGCCTCTGTCAGTGCGCCCCAGGGTGGCTGTGGCTACAATGTAGCTTGCCATCGCCAGTGTGTGAATGTGTGTGTGAATGGGTGGATGACTGGATATGTAAAGCGCTTTGGGGTCCTTAGGGACTAGTGGCTGTAGCTCAGGTGGCAGAGCAGGTCAGCCACTAATCAGAAGGTCGGTGGTTCGATCCCAGGCTGCCTCCTGGCTGCATGCCAAATATCCTTGGGCAAGATACTAACTCCATGTTTGCCTACTGGTGGTGGTCAGAGGGCCCGGTGGCGCCAGTGTCCGGCAGCCTCGCCTCTGTCAGTGCGCCCCAGGGCAGCTGTGGCTACAATGTAGCTTGCCATCGCCGGTGTGTGAATGGGTGAATGACTGAATGTAGTGTAAAGCGCTTTGGGGTCCTTAGGGACTAGAAAAGCGCTATACAAATGCAATGCAGGCCATAGTAAAGCGCTATATAAATACAGGCCATAGTATGCTACATACCGAATAGCAGCATGTCTCGTGGACGACAACCCTGTTGGAGAAGGTCTCATTGTGGGACTCAATGTGCAGAGTCCTCTCCTTTCGGTTCAGCGTGTTTTTCTGGATGAAGTAGACATAGTCTACACCTGCAATCTGTAAACAATAGAACTTGTATTATAAATGCAACTGGCATGAAACACAGACACTGAAAATAAAAGATAAAACTACCTTTGCAAAAATTAACACTAATACATTCTGTAAAAGAAAACAATCATGGCGAGTACGGAAATGTCTTGTTCTCAAAACAATATTAAACGTCATTAGTAAAGCATTAAAGCTATATTTATGATACTCAATTGCTGGAAATCTAAAGTACAACAAACCCTTTTGAGAAGGCGTGGGGCATCCACATCCAGGGCACAGCGGCGCTCAATCTTCTGGGTGGAACCATCCTCACTGGTCTCCTCATTCACAACGTCACTCGCCACAAACATGGGGATGAGGTGACAAGTAGGGAAGCGGCGCTCATAAGCCTGAGAAAGAGAAGAGGAAATGCATAGCCTGTTAACACCAGAGCTTTTAAGCTGGAAACACATTTTTAGATTTCCAAGGATAATTCCAGTCTGCTGACTCGTTAATTTTCAGAAGGGTTTTTCCTTTGTTGTTCTCCAAACTGACATCTAGACATGATTAGTCAAGAGAAGCCTGACTTAAATAGAAAACCCGAAGGGCTTATCTCTTGCCTACAGATTTGACATATTCATACACCGGCACGTTTAGAGATTAAGGTTCGTTAGTCGACAGTGCCTGACATCTATTATAGGGCTCATGGTATATCAAAATCTGTTGAATATTTTTTTTTATCTTAACTAGAGATATTTGACTGGCTTATAAACAGCAGTTTGGAAAGAGAACAGCACTAATGCTTGTTTCAAATTAAACAACTGAGGCTCAGGAAAACTTCAGCAACAATGGCACCAGCCAGTTTACATGAACTCCATTAGAAAACACTTCATGTATTCTAAAAGGGAGGAATTTAAATAGGTGGGACGGGTAGAGCAGAGGTGAGAGGCTAAATAAAGCTCCTTCAACTTTGTACACTTTCAAACTTCTTACTTGAGCTGAACCACAGTGGCATCAAAGCAAATGAAGCGCTTTTCAGTTGTTTTACAACAAAGGGTTGAACACACAATAGCAGTTTTTGTACTTGAACACAACACCGGCTCCATAATGCGTTTAGTCATAAATGCAAAACACAGGCAAATTCAGCTCTATTGCAGGGGCCGGCCAGCTGTTATACAACTGAGTCTGCTGGCACAAAGTGCAGGAACATTACTTCTTTTTCTATCGTCAACATTCATCCATCTTAGATATGATTACTGTAGTTGCGCAAGGAGCAAGTCCAAACAGACGACTGGAAAGGCAAGTCTAAAATAAAAACAGTGATCTTCCAGATAACTTGTGCTGGAGACAGTCCAAGTTTATCACAACATTGCACTAGCCTGAAACTCCCTTGTCACGTATCCTACTAACGTGATATTTCCTCTTTTGTACTGTCTGAAACTGGATCCTGAAATTTAATTCCCTAAAATATGAATGGGAGCATTTATCTATGACTCAAAGAGCACACACACACACACACACACACACACACACACACACACACACACACACACACAATAAAAGGACACAAAGAAGGAAAGAAAGAACCAAAAACAAAGGGAAAGGGAAAACACAATGTCGGGAATGTGGTGGTGCAAACCTATCCACAGCATGTTTACTGTTTCATAAAGACATGGCCCGTAGGTTTCAAAATATCCAAGCATAGAGTGAAATTCAAGTCTGTGGACAAACTTTACAAGATCAACTGGAAGATCAACTGCTGCTCACAAGACTTTTGAGGTTGGTGGAGTTGGATGTCAGCTGAATCTCTGACAAAAGGAGCTTTATTTTGTGGAGCAAAGGACAACCAGTAACCCTGAGGTCCTTTGAAAACCATAGAACAGCAAATTGGTGTGAAATAGGCTTTAAATTCAAGCTCACGTTTAACATTCTTAAAACACTGAGCCATTTGCTTTCGAAATTCACTATTAAAATATTTGTCTTTTCTATATTTAAAAATATAAAAAATACAAAAGAGGAGGTTTTGAATGTTTAGTATGGCGAGTAACAGCAGTTTTGTGTTGGAGGAGGCAGCCAGTGGGGTTCAGGAGCTCCTGGCATTCCTGTGAGGAGCTGCCCACCGTGCACTGACTGCATGAATGCTGAGCTCTGTTTTTCAGCCCCAATGCTCTGGAACACTGGGGGTTTGGTTTTTGTCCTGCCGTCAGCACAACATCACTGACTGTAAATGTCAATTTCATCCCTTTAAAAAAGAAAAAGAAAAGAAAAAAAGAAAAGAAAAAAATCATACGTCAACAAAGTCAACCACAAATGTCACGTCTTCACAAACAGCACTAGGTTTCATTCCAACGACAGGCTTAGATCCTGTATGGTTCAGATCATTCAGCAAACCATGAAGAGGAATACGTTTTCTTCAGAGCCTTCACTTCATGCGGAAACAAACCAGCTTTTAACTGCTTTGTGTTCCCAAAATAGCCAGGCTGTTGTACTATTAAAAACAGGAAACAGAAGGGTCGTGATTCTAGGTTATTCCTGAAAACATTTTTTCTTTTTTCCTTCTGGGTAAGTCGGGGCTTTTCAAACCTTGTCTTAACTCAAGGCTCACTGAGGGACATTCAGGCCTGGATTTATCTGTGAAAAAAAATACAATAGTTTTTAAAATCAGACACCATCCTAAATTAAATCAGCACCTGGATATTGCATGTGAGCGCATAGACGGTGCAAAAAATAGTTCCAGCGTCCACAGCTAAAAAAAAAAAGAGTCAAAATAAAAAAGCAATCACTTTGGCTCCAAGACCGTACAGGCTGATAAGGAAAGACCCTCTCTTTGCGACTTCAATAAATACATCACTGATGAGTTGTTAATTTCAGGTCATGAAATGAATCATGAAGTTCGTTTTGTAAATTACAATTATTAGAATCAGAAGAAAGGATTACCCTGGTGTGCTTATTGGCAAATCACAAGTCATCAGACAATGAGTGCACGGTGACTTCTGTCTCAGTCAAATCCACCGTTCGCTCATAAAGTCCAGCTTCAAACACCAAGATGGCAATAACAAATGTGAAGGTTTCAAAAACAGATAGGCCAGTGGTCTATTATGGCAACTCTCTTTTCTACTGCCCATGTGTAAAAGCACTTCAGCTCGCCTAGCATAGAGCTCCATATCACACTTTCACATGGTCCAACAAAGGTTCCAGGACTCTTAAAGGTGGCCAATTTTCTCTCAGTAGAAATCCTCAAATTCTAAATACCTCCTTGGCTTGTTTGGCACCATGATAGCATCTTAGCTCAAGCTGATGGTTCTTGACTGCTAAAAGCATGAAACAACAGGGCTTCTTTTCTATTGGTTGTTAGCCATTTGCTGCACAGAAGAAAGTGACTCCACTAGTGTGAGTAAATTCACTTCTGTGCGCAGTTATGCATCGCAATAATAACAATAATAATAATAACTATAATAATAATAATAACAACAACAACAACAATAATGTGTGGCTAACACAAAAAAAGAAAAAAGAAAAAAATCACATACTTAAACAGAAAGCCAGTAATACACTGAATATTTTGGACACTGGTGCAACTATAAATAATTAAAGATTTTACCATGACCAATGAGATGCAGGACTGAAAATAAAAACTTTAGGCAAAGGCCAAAACATCTTCTTCTAGAACCAGTGCCTGAGGTTATCAAACACTACAGCTTATCTCGGATGTGCCAACTCACCACATGATGCATCATGTTACGATTGGCTCTCCACGCATGACTCAAATGACAGCTAAATGCACATGTGTGCCAGCATGAAGTAAACATCCAGGCTATTTGGCATTTATCCTGATGATTACTCTGCTCTACATTAACCTACAATCGAAAGCTAACAAATAGTTTGGCTTCTGTTATTCCATTAAAGGGGACTGAAAAAGCTTTTCTATATATTTTTGCAACGCTGTTATAGCGGTGGACACTTATATTAAATATTGTTAAAGTTTTGGTTAAAGTAGTTTCAGTGTATCTACTTGTAATCCCTGAGACAATAGATTGGGCTTCTCTTGTCCAGTGTTCCGGTAAAAGATAAGAGGCTTTCCTAGATGTTTCAATTGAGTGTATAAAAACAATGTATAACCATCAACATGATGCGTGTTTTATTAAAGCTGATACCTGCAGCACTTGAAATCCAAACCCAGAAGTTTTCTGTAAGAAAACAAACCAGCCGGAACAAGACAAACATTTTCCCGCCCTCGATTGAGTCACTGAAATAAAAAGCAGGCACTGATGACACATCAAGCCAAACATACATGGCAACCAAACTCCACCACTGTAAATATTCATTTGCCCTTTGCCAATACTCTTTCCTGGAACATAACAGAACAAAATATTTCCAAGTTTCCAGACTCCAGGTATTTTAAAGAACAGGTTTAAGGACACCCTCCTCCACCAGCTTCCACGGTTTAGAGAATCAGACATACCTCAAGTGGCCAAACCCTGAGTAATGGTTCCTGGAATTTGTTTGTTCTTTCCAGGAGTGAATGAGAGAAAATATATAACAATATACTGTTACTTACATCCTTCCTGCATACACAAAACAGTTTCTCCTTTGGAGAAAAACAGCAGTGTTGATTAAGGCACGGGTCTGGAAAATAAAGCTAATCCTGCACAGGAAGGGAGATTCAGGAAGTTCCAAGAGTTCTGGGGAGTACACAATCAACTTTAAGACTACAAAGGACCACATAGTGCGTGTGTGTAATATAATACCAGGCAAGAAGTAGTAGTTCTGGCAGGTAGCCCAGCTATTATCTGGCCTTTAATGGTGGGATATAGAAAAAAAAAAGAAAAGACAAAAAAAACCCTTAAATATAGCTGCAAATCCAATCCAAACAAATTCAGGAAAAAAGTCAAGTAGTTAACCACCTGACTAATCTGCCTTTGTTGTTGTCTTATTTCTTTTATTTGGCTCCAGTTCCTCAAACAATTTTATCTATTTGGCACATAAACATCAGGAAAAAAAATTCCCAAAATATCTTCAACAATCAAATTACAAGCGACTGTGCAGAAGCGCTGAAGAGGTGTTTTGACATCTGACCCATTTTATGCCCAGTGTGCATAGTTTCGGATATGCTGAAAATGAATAGCTAACTTAGCACATCTTTACCTTTACTGACCTAGGTCGATCGGAGATGTAAGATTAAAACAATACTGCTAAACAGAATCATGTTATATCTTGTTACAGTATGTTGTTAGCGTCAGGAACAATTTAATAAATTCAAGCCTGAAAGTTTTGCAGCACATAAAACCTTTATTTTCTACACAAACTGACTACTGCCTCTGACCGTTTAAGACCGTTCGGATGCATTTACACCAGAGAGAGATTCGCTTTCTCCTCTTATCAGCAGTGAGATCTCTACCTACACAGATCTGCAGTTCAATCTGTGCAACACAGACTGTACATGCAGCAGGTGGATAGTGCCATGTTAAATCTCTCAACGCCCACACAATAAAAGCTGCTGAGTCTAACAACTTTTCTAGCAGAAACCACGCATAAGTATCAAGGGTGGCAGAAAATGACCTAGTTTTGCTCTTAAGATTGGAAAAGAAACACGACTGGGAACATTTAGCGCAAAAACATCAGCACTATCACTTTATCTGCCAGCGAAAGCCCAGGTGCAGACTAGAGGACATGTTGATGACATAGAGTCACGTTCTTAGCCACAACATAAGAAAATGCTTAGTACTGAACTGGATGAAAAGACATAAATTAACCAACTGGCTAATATATTTTTTATAGCTCTGGCACGATGTTTCTAACTACTTAAGTCTCTAATTTAAAATAAATAAATAAATAAATAAATAAAGGTAAATTACAGATGATAGCAAGCAAGAGCTAATTTCCTGTTAAATGTTTTAGTGTATCGGATTTCATCAAGCTTTCAGGGCTTAGCGACCAGTTTTTGGTTGACACCATTTTCTTTTAGCTGCCAGATTTTACATGGCTTAATCCCACTTCTTGGGTGTTCTGCGTCTTAGATAAAAATGGCACCTTGTCAATCCTGAGAGACACTAGGGTCAATCTGCTAAAGACTAAGTCGAAAATGCTTGGCCTGTAGGTCTCTGGGGACTAACACTAATCAGAGAACACTTCCAGCTTCCTCGGCAGTAGTGTCACATCTCTGGAGCTTATGAAAATGGTTGTGTAACAGAGACGACAGTCGCTCAAGGGTCAGACTCGGCTATTTTTAATAGCTGTCTGGGAAAATGGGAACATTTTCGTTGAGGAGGTGGGGCACGGTGGGGGGCTGCATTATTAAGATTAAGATACTTGATTACGACAGATTAGAGACAATGTCAAAACAAACCAGCACACACAGCACAGCAAAGCTGACATACAGCAGCTAATCTGGCTGCGCTGCCTCAGAGGAAATTCACAAGAACCACTTTAATGTTTTATTCACAGGGCCATTCAAGTGTACACACAGTAAACTGTGGCTCTTTTCCTCTTCAGTTACAATGACTAACACAGTTTTTTCTTCTGTCATTTCTGTGTATTTAAGTCACGCTTATGAGGCCCACTCTCAAAAGGTTTCCTCTTAAAGACCCGATACATGTTGCATAACAAACACCACCCTTGACGTAAGACAAACAAAACCTGGTTTTGTGTGAGGGCTGCTGGCACGGGTGTGACGTTGGTTAGCCTGTATTTGGTAGCAAAAATCATTAAGGGTTCCCTCCCACCACCCCAGGCTATCTGGGGTTTGACCCGTTATGGACGTCATTATATAGCGGTGGACATCACATCCTAGCCCAGAACCGTGTTTTTTACTTTTGTTTGACATTGCCCACCACATCCATATATATTTAAATTGGGGTGGTCGTGTTATGTTTGCCGCTCCTTGCAAAGAGGATACCAAAAACCATTTGAATGAAAGCCATTAAGGATGCAGATGAGTGTTCCAGTTGTGGCTATTACTGGGCACTGACGAAATGCCAGTGCTGCCAAATGACAGATAACGTCATGTTCATTCATGAGACAAGTTTTCAATGAAACCCAAAACCTGCCCCTGAAAATAATGGCCCTGACGCACAAGACCTTGCTGACTTGCGTTTATATAATTTGAGGTGACTAGGTGACGGAGAATGAAGTAGGAAGAATGGAAAATGGAAACAGGGGAAAAAAGAAATCCTGATTTTACTTCAGAGAGCAAAGCTTAAGCTAAAACTGGGTCATTACCAAAGAGGAAAGTTACGAAAGAGGCAGCCTGAAAATTGTGGGTTTCTTCTTGCAAACTCAGCCACAGGGGATGCTGGAAAAAAAATGTCAATGTAAAATATATTTAAAAATCATTTTCTCTGATAAATACTTTACATCCAATAAATCAGAGTGTGCATTAGGGATGCACAGATTAGAGATAATAGCTAACAGAAGCTTATTTTTTTTTTGTAGTAAAACCAAGGTGAGAATCTCTTTCATGTCTGCAATGTGATTGCTTTTAAATCTTTCAGTTTATTTAGAAACATCAAAGTACAGGAAGCTCAGAAAGCAAGAAAGAAAGAAAGAGAAAGAAGATTATGATTAGTTATGATTGGAATTTAGAGTAAATTTCACTTTCACCTTAGAGATTTTATACCATTTTATCTAACATGTAAATTTGCTGAAAGGCATCACTTTCAAAATTTGATGTATGCAGTAACAGGGTTTGTCGAAGCATTTTTGACTCTTACTTTAAAACCACAGGCATTTAGGTTTTAGTCTGGACTGGTATAAATTGAGACTAACGAAAACAATAACAGCCATGTTTGCTACTTGATGGGGTCTTATAACTCAACAGGTGCCTCTTTCTTGATCACAAGACAGCAATTCTGTGCATGTGAGTAATAGCTTAGATGTACAGAAGATATGTCCAGTGTATATCAATGACATTCAAGTATTGGCATAGTTTGATTTAAAATATGCTAAGTACAAGTGCGGATTCAGCCAAAAACTATGACAGCCTAAAGAGAAGCAAATTTTAAAGCTTTATTTAAAACTGTGACATCAGCTATTTCCATAGCACAGCCCAAGGAAATCAGACATTTAAATAAACAAAGCAATATACTTGAACCCTAAATTAAGGAAAATACATGCATGAAAAAGCACAGAAAAAATAAAACAAAAAAGTTTATTTTTTTAATTATTATTTAGTAAAACTTTTTTTTTTTTTTTAAAGGCCCAAACCAGTTTGGTGAAACAGAGCTTTCAGTGAGACTGGTTTAAATATGACTCACGTTACCCTTTGAATGCATATGTACAGATCGAGCATTTGAATAGTTTGTAAGAGGTCAAGTAAGTGAAAGCATTCTTGGAAACTTATCCTGCAGTTTCCTAACCTCCTCCATGAGTTCAGTCTCCGATGCTGATGAAGATTTTGTTTACCTTATTTTATTGCCAGGTTAAAAGTCTGAGCCTAGGTATAGTCTCATGAGGGGCAGGAGCAAGAACAAGCTGTTGACTGAAAACACAGCAGAGCCTTTGGTCCGTGCATGCCATACCACCCACTTCTCTCCTTGCAGTGATCTCACTGTGTGCATTGTAATGGCAGAACCGCCTGGAACTACCAACTCGGAGGGAGGAGGGGAAATCTGCCAAGTACACAGACCTTACATAAAGCTCCTAAATTTTTGCCGGCCTAAATAATATGCTAAACTGTATTGCCAGGGTGTGCATGCATGGCTTGTTAAATGCGTGCACGAGGGAAGAGGAACCAGCAGATGGCCATCTGTCTGTAATCAAAAACTCATCACTGTAAAAAAATAAGAAAAGCTCAGCTATAGGCATATTTTGCTTGTGTAAGAATTACTGAGACACAAATCTGTCAAGTAAGATTCAACACTGTCAACTCAGAGATACAAAAAGTGCTGAAACAATTATGTGTCAAATTATAAAAACCCCTTACTAAGACTTTTTTATGAAATGATAATACATTTCACAACAATGTATTCCGTGTTTGGTCTACACTGAATGTTACGAGTAGACTATAACTTATGTAAAAACAATAACAGTTACCCTGACCAAAAAAAGAAATTATTTCCTACACCCATTTCTTCAGATTGCAATTAACTAAAGACATTGACCTTAAGCAGTTTGGGTGAAGACGCATTAGGTGATCAGTGTGTTCAAGTCTGATTAAATTCAATGAGCATCATTTAATTGGAGGAGCAGCAATTGTTGCAAATTGTTGGACGGGTAGACAGATATAGGAAGATTACTGTTAGCCAAATTTGATACATCAACTTTTATTTGATGAGAAATTAAATTAAAAATTCTATTAAAATTGACTGGCCCTGCATTACAAGTAAATGGTAAATGGAGTGCTTCTTATATAGCACTTTTCTGCTCTACCTGAGAACTCAAAGTGCTTAACACAACTTGTAAAAGAGGCCCTTTTTCTATGCTTAAGTGCTTTAACACTCCTATGGATGCATCAGAGAGCATCCTGGGATTAGCATCTTGGCCCAATGATATTTGGCAGACCAACTACTGATTAGTGGATGGCCTGCTCTACCTCCTGAGCCAAAGATACCCCTATTATAATATGAAGCACACATTATTTTTAGAGGTCATTCCTCCCCCAACACAAGCACACACACACACACACACACACACACCAATTTACAAGCAGCTGACTCTGAAATGAAGAGTGAAAAGATGACGAAATCTGCCTCTACCTGTGCCAACTATTTGAAGTAGAAAGCACTGCATAAAGGCTTATGAGAAATCATTAAAACTGGGTTACGGGAAACTGAAGCTTTATTAACATCCCACTTTACAGTAAAAGAAAGAAGTGCTGGCACATTATATTTATTGCTGCCATTGCTCATTCTCCTATCATGGGTGAAAGATGCAAATTAACATTTTATTAGGCAATTTCTGTAAATGCTGAAAAAACATCACTGATTTATTTTAGACATGGCTGAAATAACTGCAGTGCGTGTTAAGAAAGCTAAAAGGCATTCACAGCAAGACTTCTTGGGCTATTTGTCTGTAATTTCACTGGGGGCGGGACTACTAAACATTAAAATTATGTAATTTGCAAGTGAGAAGGAGCTTTACCCAGTCCCTAAAATTATGAGGAAATATGGCAGTGAACACAAACATAATAAAAATGTTATAATATACTGTACAAATACTCCTAATGTCACATCTCTGCCACACAAATCTGAGTCACAATTTCTTGCCATACTGCAGGATGACTGCATTTTAAACAGGCAAAAGGGTCATTGTATAAGAGTATGACTGAGCGCGTTCATCTGGCAAAGGAGAGCAGGGTGGGGGAGGGAAGCTACAGGGGCAGCATCTCGACCTTGCAGCAGGAAAGAGGGTGAATGAGTGTCTTGATGATCAGTGAATGAAATCAGCGGCAGAGTTTTCTCATTGGCTCACACGGTCACATGGTGGTGCCTGATGGTCCTCGATTAATGTCGTTTGAAGCAGCACACCGGACGATAAGAGCCTCTGCCCAACGCAGGCCATAACTCTTCACTGTTTCTGGCAAACATCATCTAGTCGAGTAACTGAATTACACACTGTAGGAGTGGATGAAATACTGAATCAGAAGCGCAATGCTGAGAAAAGCTAATGATAAAGCATTTTTAAATACCTCAATAATCAAACATTTCACTAGTGCAGGCTAAATTCTGTTCTGATGCATCTCCCTTGAGATACTGTCTAAATTGCCGGCATGAATGAATTAACTGTGCTCTCGTTTTCAACAGAAATATGTCATGTGAGAAAAAAGAAAGAAAGAAAACGGGTGAATTAATAAAATGACCCAATTCCTCTGTTCAACTATGACATAAAAGAAGGGCTTTTGTTATACAAGTAGATTCCTTTACATGTGAGACCATTAAGTGATAGAAGCCACAGTCAATCCTATGGCTCAAACAGGGATTAAAACAATAGACTAAAGATCAGGATGCTTCTGCAAAAAAGAAGTGGGGTGAAAAATCCTTTAACCACAACTGATCGTAAATGGGTCAGAGCATGGTAGGATAGGACACCACCCTGGCAGAGCTGCCCTGCAACGAGCCAGGCTAGTCAGAGAGAAGGGGGACAGTAGGATGAGCCAAGTTTAGGATGAGCAAACACTCACTAAACAGTGTGTTGGCAAGTCTGGAAAAACGTGTTAGGAATGACCTACATCCAGACTGTGAGAGGAAGCACAAGATGCTCAAAGGATAAATCACCTGTTTGCAGGGAATTAAAAGCTATAACATTTCATTAACAACGCCTGCTTTGTTCACACTCTGCAGCACTGTTATCTCAAACATGTGGGTTTGGTGGTGTTATGCAACCATCAGTGGACATCCTTGAATAAAACGTTTTTATTTCCAATTTGCATAACGGAAGAAGAGACTGACTGAACTATTTCCTACATCGAATTTGAAAGCTCATCTCATGTGCCCTGTTGGCAAAGGTTTCGTGAACCAGTTTTTGAGAAAGGCCCTAAAAAAAATAAAAAAAATAAAAATAAAATAAAAAAAACAGTAAAAGGAGAGACGGTGAGAAGGAGGAAAGCAAAAATATGGGACACCAAAAGGGAAGCAAGTATTCGACTTGCACAGAGCTACTCTGGTTTTTCTTTGGGTGCACAGCAATTCTGTGCATTTACTTGACGCTTTTGCCCATTTGATAAACAAAATGTATGTATAGGCTTGAGTTAATTATGAGCCACTATATGCAAAATCCCCAAGTGTGTATTAAAAAATAAATAACATCGCACCACTCGTGTGTGTGAAGGTTCTCAGTCATCCAGGTCATCACAGTCTACGGTCCTTAGATCGCACCGCTCAGCACGTGAGAGGGGGTACTCATTTCATAAGTAGGTTTCTGTTTAAATGTCATGTGTGTCACACTGCTGGCTCTAACCCGTATATAACTAACACCAAAGAGATAGATAAACAGCACTTTCGGGCATACACGAAGGGCCTCATTAAGGAGCATTAGGTACCAGCTTCACACAACAAACACCAGGTTCCGGTGTACCTTTGTGTTGTGTGTACCAGTGAAGTAAGTGTGCGATACATGCTTTCACTCTCCAACCTCAACCTTCGACTCTAACAGTGTTCGTCCCACAGAGAGAGACGAGCAAAAAAACAAAAACTGAAATTCAGAGAATCGGCCGTCACGCTGCTGTAGCCCTAGGTGACTGTATTTGTAGGTCAAGTTCAGTTTAGTAAGTAGTTAACACCATCCGGGCCCCTCATTTTTCTCTTCAGTCTCTTCCCCCCTTTCTTCTTGTGGCATCCTTTAAGACCCGCAAGTTTAGTTTACCCTGCTACCTCTCGTCCTTTGTATGATCTGTTTACAAAACTTTCTGTAATGCATTTATGCCACATTTTGACAATTGTAAAATGTCTTGTTCATATTCTGATCATCTTTAAAACAATCCAATTTCATTCTGAAGCTCACCGTGAAAACATTAATTATCTAAAGTACACTGTATCTTTTTGGTGCTCTAACTAATAAGGAGAGTTAAGTCACTAAGAAGCACGTTTCCCCCGTCGTTGCTGCCTGTAATTCCAGTAGGTATTGTACCAACATGGAACATCCTGTTTTTTCTCCACAGAAACTCTGCTGGGATTGGAGAACAGGACCAAAGCACTTTGTCTTTGTGGATTAGCCACAGACACATGTGTTTCCATGGAGCAGGTCAGGCTAACGAAGGGCTTTCATTCGTTTAATACCCTCTCTCCCTCTGTAGCATGAGTATTAATCTGGGAGCTGAGGGACTTCAGGAATAGTTATTGTCCTTTAAGCTCAACTATAACAGCACGGACTTAGTGGATAATAACTACTCCAGGGTCAGCCAGATTTTTATTTCTCCTGTGGCTGTTGAAGTCATTCTTCATCTGTGGATGTGTTCTAGAAACAACCCTCCCCGCAGGCATAAAACAGCAGCAAGGGGTGTATTGCGTTGCGTTTTTGACATTCCACTGTGACTCCCTGAGGATAAACTGGAGGCTCTGAGACTGGACTGGCGCGATAACAGCAGCAACAACTATATTTCCTGTTATTGAGATGTGGACAGAGAAACAAGGGATTGCTGTGGTCAAGGGAAATTAAAAAAAAATAAAAAAATAAAAAAATGCTGATATATTTCCTTACTTCAGTAATAGAAAAACAGACCAACTTTGTGGAGAGATAAGAAGGTTATCAAGGTCAATACTAATGCACATCAATGTTTGTGTACTTTTAGACAGCTCAAACAAACCCAGTAGGCAATTGCTGATACAAAGCCACCAACTGAGCTGTGCTTTCCAACGGACAAGAGGTTTTTTGATTGAGTTACCTAAAAAAGAAGTTAATTATGTTTTATTAGGATGCATACTGAACATTTCTCACCGGTGACTCACAATTTCTTAAAAATCAGGGAGGAGAATAAAGCTGAAGCTTTTGTTACTTGCCATGTGTAGTTCTGACAAGTTTATTTGGATAATCTTTGGCAATTACACTGCAATGTGCTTCACAGCGCCAACAAAACAAATCAAAACAGGTATAACACCACTCTACGATGCACAATATTCCCTTAACAGTTACTTTCAAATGACTGATTTAAAGTCAGATTTGAACAACAACAAGCAGAGTTGGGCATGACTGCACATTTAAGGTCAACTGCATTGCATTCCAGCTCCAAAGGAGCTGCAGGAGCTGATACGTGCAATAACAGAGACACTGCAACACAAGTCACCAACACTGGGAATACTGAGAATCCATGTTCAGAAGAAGGCGCAGTAAATGCTGCAGAACAAACACAGCTAAAGGGCATCTGTGACTCGAGCCTGATTTATGCAACAGCACAATGAAGCCACAGCAGTGTTAGATAGATCTTGGAAACTCTCTGATAGCACCTGTCAGTGAGCCGAGTGGCTTCTCAGGGTTAAGAGAAGAGAGGCGGTATTTCATCTTGACAAAAAGAATGCAGCGTGTGGCTTTCAGAGGAGAACATGGAGCCTTAGTTTTTAGCTCAGTAAAAGGGTTTTCAAAGCACTAACAGTACCCAAACAACAGACTCAAGTGGACAGAAAGCACCAAATTCCTCAAAGCTAAGTGTCAAATCCCCTACCAGACCAGAAGAATAAGCCATTACTGGCAAATTTTTCAGAAGCCTCTGGCAAAAGGAACCATAAGAACGAATAGCACGGTCAATACAGGGAAATGAACAGATGTTAGTTATTTGGACATACCCTGCATAATTCCATGTAAAGCATGGGTGTAAAACTCATTGTAATCTGCGTGCCACAGAAATCCCAATTTGATTTTGAGTGGGCCACACACTACATCCATTGCATAATACCCAATAAAAAGCCCTCTAAACTGATTCTCTTTCTGTAAATATGTTTAGGTACACACAGATAACCCTAACATTTCTTTATCTTTACAAACCTGATGAGCAGTCTGACATATCTCAAGTTAAATATGTCCCAGTTTTTCCACGCTGCAAAAAATACAACTGTATGCAAGCAAATAAAAATCTGTTAGACTGGCTCCCACACTTTGTTTGACACCACGGATGTAAACCAAAAATGAAAGCGGTCCTCACACAAAGAACCTG
This sequence comes from Astatotilapia calliptera, assembly GCF_964374335.1. Lineage (NCBI taxonomy): Eukaryota > Metazoa > Chordata > Actinopteri > Cichliformes > Cichlidae > Astatotilapia > Astatotilapia calliptera. Next base: position 4,802,030 of record NC_137427.1, read on the forward strand.
GTCTGTGTTGGTACAGTGCATCAGAAGTAGACATCGGTGTTCATGTTGGCTTCCCACAAGCCCAGGATGTTCTTATTGCTGCATAACTGTACTGCTGTGGTGACAGACCTACTACTATAGCGGAAGTGAGAGGAGAGGTTTCACTGGGTTGAGAAAGAAAAAAAAAAAAGAGCCACCAAGGGTTGTGACGCACCATTAAGTCTGCTCTGCAGTGTCTGCAAAAACACTCACTGCAGAGAAAAGTCACAGGGAGGGGAAGAGACTCCAAATGCAAACTCAGCTTCAAACTGACTGCAATGTCCATTTTACCCCAGCAATAATTCAAATTAACAACACCGTATTGTGCATGAGTCATAATGTCACACAATACAAAATTAAAAGCTAAAGAGGTCCGCCGTCTGTTGCTGGCCTAGTTTAAAAACATCAAGGGGTTACTCCATTAGTTTTGTCCCATCTTCAAAAAGCACACGGGGTGGATTATCTGGGGCTTACAAATTACATACAAGTCAGTTTCACTATTATTACCGTTTCCCCTCTTTGGCTGCGTGTGTACAACCAGGTGTGGGTACGGGCCATCTATTTATAGCCATCTCTTTGCCTGCTGCTCAGTCCAGCCTGTGCCAAGGAGATTTAGTGTTCCTGCATCCTGGTTCTTGTCCGTGTCGAAAGCTGATTTCCATTTAAAGAAAACTGCACCTGCAGCACAACACAGTGCTGAAGGGAGGTGAAACTACAAACCAACTTCATGCAGGAATTTAAATAGATAATTAAGAAAAAAGTACATATTGCTGACGTTATCAGCACAGTAGAGCTGTTTGTCTAAAACTGGTGGTTGTATAATCAGAGCGAGTGCCTGCAAACGTGTACTGATACCACATTACTGACAAGCAGCAGCTGAGGTCAAAGCACTGCTGAGCAAAGCATCCATTGGGCTTGTTTTTACAGAGCAGTTTGCCTCATTCTTTTCTCCGTGTAAAAGCAAAACAGGTCTCACTTAAATGACAGACCATTGCTATGACAAGTGAATCTGATTCATGTTACAGACCCAGAGTTGTCATTACACCACAGCAGTAAAAGACATTACACCATAGGGGTTTAGTCAGTTCTGTTTTCCTGTGAACAAACTCTTACATCAACCATCTCCTGCCCCTGCAGCTCTCCAGCAAGGAGAGATTAGTGAATATGTGAGACAGGCTAAATGCCAAAAAAGGGTAACAGAACAAGTCCAAATTTGAGGGATGGAGAACACAAATGGCACTAGGAACACTTCTAAGACACCCATTTAGAAAAGCGCAAAAAGAAGAGAGGAACAAGTAAATCCATTCTGTGCACTTGACACAGGCACTCGTGGCTGACAGTGTACAAAAAACACACTAAAAGCAAAGCAGGGCAGTGAATTTTTTATGCTGCAAGCAGACTACCGGCACAAAGACTGGTGGGACTTTCAGTTTGCCATAAAAACACAGTCTTGTTGTACATTCAGCTACCAACAAGTGTGCACAGTGGTTCTACATCTTACTGAACAAATGAACAGATCTTAAACCACAAGATGACAAGCCATATGAGGCAGTCAGCTGTTTCGGGGGGCTGCATGGCCCATGAGTGTGAGTGTTCCTTGCATGGGTTTGACCTCCTAATTATCTACCAAATCTAAAGCTGAGTGGGAGGCATCATTTAGTGCCTTTTATCTGTCTCTTCACAGGATTACTTTGAAACGACCAAGTCTACGTCTGTAAAAACCTTGCGGAGAGGTCTACAAACCTTCTAAACAGGCTATTGAGGATGTTCTCTTCTAGCTACGCTACAGTTTATCGTTGCAGTTAATCATTGGCTTCTTAAAGACCGTAACACAAAACAGACTGCATGCATTTTCAATCTCTGAGCTACTCACATGCAAGGTGCATAATTCAGTGACTAACTCCAAACCTTTGAAGCAACCACCTGTGTACATTGCATAACTGCATCTATTGCATACAAAATACATGTGGACAGGTGGTAGAGCGAGTAAAGATAAAAACACTTACCGCCATCACCAGCTCAAAGGGATGCTTGTACACCCGCACAGGTGACTGGTATTTCTGCACCATGATTGGAATTATGCCAACGATCTGAACAGAAGAACATAAGATCAAAATCAATCAGCAGTGATTACAGACATTTGGGGAAGAAATCTAAGAAGCGGGGCTGTATCTGAGTCATTCTTTAGAATAACCACTTGCTAAGTGCTAAAATTACAGCATTATAGCTGCATCTGGTCCTTCAGCGAGAGGCTTGATGTGCAATTAGGATGAGCTGTGTTTTGGCTGACTGATGGCGTGATGCCGAGTGAAGCCAGGTGCTGCTGTGTGTGTGTGTTTCCTTATCTGAAGGGAACTCTCCTGACCAAGGACCTCGCTGATCAATGGATGCAGCATTTCTTACTACTTTATCACATAAGCAGTGCTGCTGCAATGGCTTATCACTGCAAACTACAGGAGTATAACTATGCTAACATCAGCTGCAGAAGCTTGGGTCAAAGCTGCACATGACAGCACTCTAACAGGGTTTTCCCTACCCATCAAAAATGTTTGTACACAACAGAGAAGCTTTGGGGTTCCAAAGGAAAATCACCAAGATGGATAAAAATATATTTTAGTCCAGTTCAGTTTTAATACAGGAAAAAAAAAATCCTGTCCATTTAAATACAAAACAGCAAGGTAAGGTAAACAACTAGAGCAGTGGTGCATATGCAGCCCAGGGTATTTCCACTTCTTTGAACTGTAACTTACAGCTGTGACATGAGGAAAACCTGAGATTTCTCCCACTGTCTAAAAAAATTGCTTTAAAAATTTTTTAAAAAAAGGATTTAACAAGTACTAACTAATGATATCTGGCATTTGTTTTTCTGAGGAGTAGGGTAAGAGGTCTTTCACATGGGCTTATAGTTGCAGTTTGTTTTTGTTTTTTTTTTAAAGTTTGAATCTGACCCAGGAGTTCTGTTGTGTTATTTGTCAGGCCCATTTGAGACCCACAAACTGGGTGTGACACTCCTGACTTAGAGCACTAACACAGAGAGAACAGCATGAGAGTCAATTTAAATATATAAAAAAAAAAAAAGTACAGATCAGTCCTTGGATTTCATGTGTTTTTGCTCAGCGTGTTGCTACATGTCTATAACTCCTGCTATGCTTTGATGGGTATATGTCTGCAAGGAGGGGTGTGAGCCAACGTCCCTGTACTACTTAATAAAGGGATCAGGGCGGACAGACTAATAATAACCAGTCTAGGTCACACAGGATACATACTGCTACAGTATCCCTTTGCTAAATACCACATGTCTTGACGATTGCTACTGCAGTACATAATTACCGTCATGCTTCAGGATCTGTTGGCAACTTCAAAGACACAAACAAGACAATTACTTCAGAACGTGCTAATTAGGAGACTTCAGTGACCGATATGCCCGTTAAGTTTAGTACCCAACCATCTTTACTGATCGCTTCCCACTGATTTTAAGCAGCCTCTTCTCACGGTTTACTCGTTTTTGTTTTTTGTTCTAGCTTGTTTTGGTCTTCTGCTTAAAGGAACTATTTGTAACGTCACAGTTTTAACTAATCCAAAACTGACTTTTTTGTCCTCAATTTTCAACACTGTTAAAAAATATTAAACAAATATTTTTTAAAGAAAAAAAAGATGGGGATTTTGGTACTGACTCATAGTGGTTAACAGCATTTGAAACGACGGCTTGCTAGCTGCCACACAAACAGCGCTCGCTGAGACTAGCCTAACTTTATAAGTCGATATTATATTATCTTGACACACATCAAATTAACGGATCTTACCTGTGATTTAGAAAGGTAAAGAAATGTTGTTAACAGGTTGATTCTTGTCAGTGGTCGTTTCTTCTGTGAGGGCTATCCGACGGAACTCATGCCATTTCCCTCTTCGGCTCTACACTTCTCCGGCTCCAGCGGCTAACAGCAGTTAGCTTTGTTATGCTAGCTGGCCATTAAGCCGGAATATTTATCAAACCCTTTGGCGAGTCCTTCTCAGAGCCTCACAGCGACGAGCATCCCAAGATCAACAAACTAAATATTCCTTATAGCTCGCTGTTAAATCACTCCTATAAGTAGATGGTGTTTGGACACAGGAGACGGTCTCCCTCCCTCGCTGTCATGCCTGTGGTACCGTCGCTCCTCCCCGTTTTCTAAGCTCAGTTTTTTTCCACCTCTTTCATAAAACCCGCAGCGTGCCCGACCTCTTCTGTTCAAGTGAAGGACACACAGCAGAGGACAGTCAGTATTATCATTGAAATTCTGAAAACATTAAATAAAAAATAATAATAATAAATGCTTCTCTGCTTTTACGTTTTACATTTTAGCTCTAAATATTGGGAGTTTTACGGTACAGCAGGTGAAACGAGCTGTGTTAATCTGACGGATGACGCTGCGCTGGTTGCATAAGCTGTAAATGCCCCTTATGGGCTGTGTGTGCACTGTAGTTCATGTTCTCTGCAATAAAATAATAATTCAGTTGACATGAGTTTTTATTATTATCCTGACTTGATTCTTAATTTAAAGTTTACGTAGATCGGGGTGATTAAAGAATTTTCAAAAGTGTTTGTGTGGGGGGTAGAGGGGCACAAGAAATGTGAATGTTTGATCATTCACTGACATAGAAAACATATGCAGGTGACAGGTAAAGGGCCTGGTTTACTCTAACTGCCTATGTGGCTCTCACTCTGCCATAGAGGTCAATATATATATAAGTATGAATGATTATTAGGAGGATGTAAAGAAAGAGAGGACAAAAAGGAGGAACTTATGTGCCAAAAAGGGGGCTACCACCTTATCTGTCCAGATTACTGGTGTTTCTGTTATGAGTTAGATCATGTTAATTTGTGAGTGCAAACAGTGTCCATACGTATTTTAAGTGGCTTATATAGCTTAAATTTTAGAGTTTTTGAGTTTAATTACTTTTACTTAGTTGTCTACACTTTCTGGCCTCATCCTGAGAAGTTTACCCTACAAAGAAAAGTTGTTTGGTGGTGGTCTGGTGCTGGTCTCTTACAGCTGCTTTACGTGTGTAGTACTAACAGCATTGTGTAATACTAACACAAAGACGTAAGATCAGGCACTGTCTCAGCGACACTGCAAAATAATGTTGTGAATACATTACAGTTATTTTCCAAAAAGTCACTTTTCACCAGCCCAGCACCAAAGTCATTTCTATTCACCTGAGCCAACTCAGGTGAATAGAAATGAATACATCTGAGGGACAGCTCAGGTTGAGCGGTTTGAAAAAAAAGTACGAGAGGTACATTTCAGATCATTTGGACATATGTTAAATATGGAACTGCTAGGAAATAATAAAAGAGGAAGACAGAGAAGATTCATGGATGTTATGAAGGAGGACATGCAGAAAGTTGATGGGACAGAGGAGGATGCAAGGGATGGGGTGAGATTGAGGTCACCTCTAAAGGGAGCAGGTGGAAGAAGAAGAACTCAATTAGTTGTTTAACACATTAGTTAATGAAGATAAAATTAAGTCAAGTCAAATCAAGTGGCTATGTAGTCATTTCAGCCATGTACAGTGGTACAGTACACAGTGAAACAAGACAGCGTTCCTCCAAGACAATGGTGCTACATATAATAGACAGTCCACACAGAACTACATGAAGTGCAAGTGTTCAAACATTGAACGATAGAGACACACAACAGTGCAGCAGAAAAGTGCAACAACGGGTTGTGCAAAAAGTACTTGAAGTAATGGGATGTGTGTGTGTGTGTGTGTGTGTGTGTGTGTGTGTGTGTGTGTGTGTGTGTGTGTGTGTTCATGCAGATACGTTTTTGAGCCAGTGACATGAATGAAGGTATGTGTGTTTGTGTCAGTCCAGAACCTGAGTGTTCCTGTGTCTGACAGTTTGGGGGAAGGAACTGTTTCACAGTTTGGCATCGAGGGCCTGAATGCTCTGGTACCTTTTGCCAGAAGCCAGCAGGATGAAGAGTGTGTGTGAGGTTGTGTGCGGTCCTCCACAATGGTGGCTTTGTGGATGGAGCGGGTGTCAGTGATAGAGGGATGAGAGGTGAGAAGGGGTTAATGGGAGATGGGCTTTTCTCAGCTTTTGCAGGAAGTAGAGGCGCTATTGGGCTTTCGTAGCTATTGAGCTGGTTTTGGGGGACCAGGACAGGTTCTCTGCTTTGGTGTTCTGTGAACACCAAGGAATTTGGCGCTCTCAATGAGCTCCACAGAGGATCCAACGATGTTAAGTGGACAGTGATATCTCTGTGCTCTCCTGAAGTCAACAATCATCTCTTTTGTTCTGTCCACATTCAGAGACAGGTTGTTGACTCTACACCAGTCCATTAGCTGTTGCACCTCCTCTCTGTATGCTGACTCGTCTTTCTTGCTGATGAGACACAGCACAGTCATGTCATCAGCAGACTTGATGATGTGGTTCAAACTGTGCATTGCTGCACAGTCGTGAGTCAGCAGAGTGAACAGTAGTGGGCTGAGCACATAGCCCTGAAGGGCTCCAGTGCTCTGTGTTGTGGTGTTGGAGATACTGTTACTGATCCAGACTGTCTGAGGTCTCTCCGTCAGAAAGTCCAGGATCCAGTTGCAGAGGGCGGCGTGCAGGACCAGCAGGCTCAGTTTTCCAATCAGGTGCTGAGAAATGATCGTGTTGAACGCTAAACTGAAATCTATGAACAGCATTTGTACATATGTGTCTTTATTGTCCAGGTGGGTGAGGCCAGATGTAGGTCGGTGGTAATGGCATCCTCTGTTGACCGGTTGGGGCGATAGTCAGTGGAGTGGCAGCAGGGTCTTAATGAGCCTCATGACGAGCTTCTCGAAGCACTTCATCATGATGGGTGTGAGTGCAACAGGACAGTAGTCACCAAGGCAGGACACAGAGGACTTCTTTGGCACAGGAGTGATGATGGTGGCCTTGAGGCAGATTGGGAAGACAGCAGTACTCAGGGAGTATAACACTGTCACTAGTTTATGAGTAGTAGAAATGCAAATAATCATGTCTTTTTCTGCAAAATAGAGTATATAAAGAGTTACAGGACTCTCTCCCAGACCACAGCAGGAGCTTCACACACTGGCTCATACTCATAATACAAGTCAGAACGTTTCCACAATCCACCTGGAAACGAGAGAGTCCACAGTGAGTACCGTCCCATCCACCGGCCGACAAAAACACTTTAACCATTCCAACAGGAGAAGTTCAGCGACCACAGTAACTGTGAGCAGGAGCACTGACTATGTTCCTAGTTTAACAATCCCGCGCTGGCTGCCTCTCCGATCCTCTCTTGAGTAGTGTTTCCTTGACGATCGGCAACAGGTGGCTGATTGCACCAGGTGTGTCTGGCTCAAAGGCTGAAGACTCTCCAGGCCTGGTATGGCAGCAAAACTCACACACCGCAACACACACACCCAAACACAGAGACAGGGAAACAAGGGACCAGGAGCAGATCACACCAACAACAACAATAAACAATCCACATAGTCAGATAGAAATTATAATATTCATTAAACCCAAGAACAATGCATGAGCCCTGACCCAGGCCCATCAGGTCCATCAACCGCTCAGGGAGTTTGTGTGTTTGCTCAGACACATGAAAAGTGAGAGGGAACATTGTCTGCAGGAAGAGGTGTATTAGACATTCTTATTATCAGAACTGCTGTCTGAACTCTGTCATACCATCATCTTCATCAGAGCTTTGGCACGCGTCCCTGGAGTTTGGAAGATCCTGAGGTATTCCTCTCTGACATCCTTCAGTGGCAGTTACATAAAGTACATTATATCTTATTAGCATAAATATTGTTCATAATGTTCATCTTGCTGTCTTCTTTTCCAAAACTCATTGCAAAACTTTAAGGTCGTTTAGACACTAATTAAACCGTGTTTTAGTTAACAAATAAATGTGAAGTTTTGCGGTATTAAATTTTATTTACTTTAATAAAACCAGTGTCTGGCATGAAGTTCAGTTTGTGTTTGTCTCCATCTAGTGTTTAGTTATAATCCTTACAAAACTGTTTGACTAAACCATGTCGTCTTTTACTATTAAAAAAGCTTTTAAAGCAATTCTCGACCCAAAAATTCTGTCTGTAGTCTCAAAACATATTTTAGCCTTATATGTTTGTATGTTCCCTATTTCCTCCAAGACAAGTGACCCAATCTAGATGAAACTTTAACTAAACAATGCCTAGGCCACTGTGAGTGCCAACATTTATGAGTTATATGCAAATATTTTTATATAAATTCCTCAATCGTGTACTATTGACAGTTCAGCTGAGCACCAAAGACAATGTCATAGTATAGGATGGAATGTCAGATCACAATGGTGTCTCACAATGTATCATAATAGCATTGTAACTATGTATGTGTGTTTATGTTGCTATTAAAAAATGGGGTAGTTCAAGACTTTTGCACAATACTGCTATAACTGTTAGATTATTATTTACTTTTTTAATTAACAACAAACAGAATAATTGTGAAATTAACAGCATCCAGACTTGGTGAAGAATTCTCCTGGTAGGCTAAAATCAATGCTGAAGGGACAAATGTTTCTGAATACTTAGGGAGCTCTGGAGTTGGAGGAGGACTCAGATTATCCGTGCACAATGAATTCTCTAAGGAACAGTCACTTATTTGTGGGATTTCTGCATCTTCCTCCTCCTCCACATCTAGACAGCAGGTCTGCTTACAGTTAGAGTCTGAGCATGTCATGCTGTCAGATGCCTTGTCTGTGATTTTTCTGCTGACATTCAAGATGCATTTAAAACTCTCAGTCACATTATACACCATTTGTATAATGCTCATACCTGTCACTGAGTCATGGGTTTGTGGGGTAGGAGCTGGCCCTGTGATACGAGCCAGCGACGTGTTGACTCTTTTAGTAATTTCTGCTGAAACAGCTTTACTAATATATCCGAGTTGTGGGACTTACCTTGTGCCGTGGACAGGGCTTCACCAAAACAGTGATGAAGGGTGTTTCTGAAGCTGGCTTGAATATTATTTTCTGTTACTCTGCAGCAGCTGCACCCATCTTGCAAACTTACCTTATCTCCACATGCATGATTGTGCCCCTTGGCAAGAACCTGAGGTTCTACAACCTCCAGGACCAAGGCGCTAATTTCTTCTATAATCGCATGGCACATGTTGGACAACAGAATGACAGCTTTTGATCCAGGGTCACCATCGGCTAAGGACGCCCACTGACTAAAAGATGAAAAAAAGATAAATAGTTGAGAAAACAAACATTTAACCAGAGTATATGTGTGTATTAGTGATCATTTTTGCTGCTTGTACGCTTGATGGCTTTAAATGTGTGACTTACTCCTCTGAAACATCTTTCACATAGGGGGTGATGATTTTTCCAAGATTTTCCAGCGTCAGAAGAGGCAATTTCAAATGCCTGCAATCCAATTCCAACATCTAGAAAGAAAAGGCAGTCAGGTTTTTAGGAATCTTTGACACAATAACAAAATGTTCTGCAATGGGATTTTAAAATCATCACTGTTAAATGCTTTGCACTGCAGTTCACTAATGAAATCCAACAACTGATAAGACAAAAATATATGTGTGATATGTCACACTAACAATATAGAATAGAATAGAATAGAATTCAACTTTATTGTCATTGCACATGCACAGGTACAGGGCAACGAAATGCAGTTTGCATCCATCCAGAAGTGCTTTAGTGATATAGATATATTACAATATATATTAGCAATAATATAGATATGTGAGTATATTACAGAAATGGGTCTATTATGGTATGTTATAATGTACACGGTATGAAGTATGTTGTGAATATTCTATAACTAAGTATGTACAGGCTGTAGTGAGTACAAGCTATGTGCAGGCTATGAACAGGATATAAATATGAAAAACTATACAGAATATGAAATAAATAACTTTACAGAAATCTGAGATATACAGCTATACAGAAATGGGAACTATGCAAGTTGTAAACAGTTGTAGGATTAAAGATTATTGAATGTACAGAATGATTATTTACACAGAGCTATACAGTAGTGCAGTTAAGATAAGTGAGGGTGTAGATAGTTTCTACAGAGGCTATATAAAGTGCTAGTGGTTGTGAGTGGTGGTTCAGTCCATGTTATTATTGTGTGTTTGAGGGTACAGTTGTCCATTGTGGGTGTGTGTATGTTCAGTCCATGTGTTAACGTGGGTCAGATGTCAGGAGGCAGAGTTCAGGAGTCTGACAGCTGTGGGGAAGAAGCTGTTCCGGTACCTGGTGGTCTTAGTCCGGAGGCTCCTGTGGCGCCTCCCAGAGGGCGGGAGGGTGAAGAGTCCATGTGATGGGTGACTGGGGTCTTTGATGATTTTCCCAGCCCTTTTCAGACACCGCTTCCTGTAGATATCTTTTATGGCAGGAAGTGGCGCTCCGGCGATGCGCTGGGCAGTTTTCACGACCCTCTGCAACGCCTTCCGGTCCGAGGCAGAGCAGTTCCCGTACCAGACTGTTATACAGTTGGTCAGGATGCTCTCGATGGTGCAACGATAGAAGTTCACCAGGATGTCTGAGGACAGGTGGTTCTTCCTCAGAGTCCTCAAGAAGAAGAGGCGCTGGTGAGCCTTCTTGACCAGCTTGGAGCAGTTGGTCGTCCAGGTGAGATCCTCGGAGATGTGGACTCCCAGGAACTTGAAGCTGCTCACACGCTCCACAGCCGTCCCCTTAATGTGGATGGGTGGATGTGGGTCAGCATTCCTCCTGTAGTCCACGATGAGCTCCTTGGTCTTCTCGGTGTTAAGCAGCAGGTTGTTTGTGTCGCACCACTCAGCCAGACGATCCACCTCCTCCCTGTAGGCGGCCTCATCGTTGTCACTGATGAGACCAATCACCGTGGTGTCATCTGCAAACTTAATGATGGTGTTGGAACCATCAGCAGGTCTGCAGTCGTGGGTGAAGAGGGAGTAGAGGAAAGGGCTCATCACACAGCCTTGTGGTACACCGGTGTTCATTGTGATGGTAGATGAGCAGTGGTTATCCTGTATCCAGTATCCTGTATCCAGTGTATACTGATATACAGTATATTAACAATTTGACATTTTATATAGCAATGTACTGAAGCTTATTTGATCAGGAATAAAAGTCATTTATCCAAAAGTGCTAAATGCTCAACTTTGTTTTGTTTCCTTCGCTTTTTGTTTTTTTTTACCTTATCCGGTTGGAGCAACGAAATGATTTCCACAGATTTCCTTCTGTTCACTTCACTAAATTCTGTCATGTCTTTACCGTTTAGCACAATTGCAAACTGCACGTTTTTCAAATTATTTCCAAGTATTGATTAACCGCTGAAACTTCTTCACGACGAAAGTCTGTCTACAGTTTGAATTCTCGGGTTCTAGATAATAAAGCTGACATTAGATGAGTGCGCGCGAACACACTTCATCTATTGATGGCTGATGGCTTTGACCTTTTCTTGTTCATCTTCCATCAGTAATTTTGCACTCCAGTATCAACACTGTAACAGTCACACAGTGCCAATGTGAACATGTATTCTTTACCGCCTCCTCTCAACCACTAAACACAACCCCACAACATAGACTAATACAACTACACCTTGTATAAAGTTTTTTTTTCACGTAACTCAGGAAAATAATAAATAATGGGCTTGGATTGACAATATTATGAAGGAAATGTGCACTATTTGAAAGCAGCTCGGCCCCTCCACTTTAGACAGGTTGTGAGGCTTCAGCATGCAAGCAGGCGCACCGAGGGCATATGTGTGTGATAGAATTTAGAAAACACATCGGTGCAAATGATAAGTCTATATCATGATAACTTCAGTTTTTGTGTTTGTTGTCGAGCTGTCACATTAATGCGTAATGGAAAAACTGCCTAAAATGCGTTGACAGAGACATTTAAGGGATTTTTAGTCATTCTGCGCTCAAAATGGATTAATTGCATTAAAAATTTCTAATCGCATTAAATGTGATGACGGCTTTAAAGTTGACAGCCCTTGTTTGTTGGTTTGTTTTTATTTAGTTTTATTTTGTGAGCTGGTTATTAGATGCCAGTGTTGTGCCAAAAACTGATTGCCTGCCAAAAACTGATTTCCAATGTTTCCGTGTGTTTTTTATGTGTAATATCGTTACGTATGATGCTAAACAGACTTTGGTGAACAGGTATTACAAAGGGGTGATATATAAAATTTAAAAAATTACCTGTTTCTCAAGTATCTTTGTGACTGTGTTATTGTACTTACATTATAATCAATCAGCTCCCTTTTGTCCATTTAATTTATGTTTACACAACTATTTTTGCATTTGTTGCAATTTCAGCTGTCCTCTTGGCTAGATTACTCTTAAAAGATACATTTTTAAAGTCAAAAATATTTTTTTTAACTGCATAATTAAAGGATACATAAAAGTCACTGCCAAAAACTGATTGCGGCTTCTACCTTGTTACAGGAATGTTGTCAGTTGCTCAAGATTGCCCCTCTGTAGTAGAGATATGCAATGCCTCTCTTTTAACAGGTGTGGTCCCTAGGTTCTGTAAGCATGCTGTTGTTGAGCCGATATTAAAAAAGAGCAGTTTGGATCCAACTCAGTTTAAGAATTATAGGCCTATCTCAAACCTTCCATTATTATCGAAAATTCTGGAAAAAGTAGTTGCAGATCAATTTACCACTTAAAAAAAAAAAAAAAAAACACGAAATTTATGACAAATTTCAGTCAGGTTTCCGTAAAAGTCACTCAACAGAAACCGCGTTACTTAAAGTCTCTAGTGAGCTGACTCTGGAACATCCTCGGTCATGGTTTTGTTGGACTTGACATCTGCCTTTGACACCATTGACCATACCATCCTGATTAACAGGCTCCGGGACATAGTCGGTGTGTCCGGTCTGGCTCTGGAGTGGTTTCGGTCGTACCTCTCCAACAGATCTTTTAGTGTTTTTGCAAATCGGTTTATGTCACATTCTAAGGATCTGACATGTGGGGTACCGCAGGGTTCAGTTCTGGGTCCTATTCTTTTTTCTTTTGTACATGTTACCTCTAGGACTTATATAGGCAGTTCCCTGAGGTGTGTTATCATTTCTATGCTGATTATATTCAGCTCTATTGTTCTTTTAAGCCAATGGAAGTCCATAAACTGTCCTCTTTAATTAAATGTTTAGCTTCCGTTGAACAGTGGCTTGGTGACAACTACTTACAGTTGAACTCTGAGAAGTCAGAAACATTAATTATTGCCCCCGACAACCAGATATCTCTAATCAAGCAGCATCTTGGTTCTCTTGGCTCATCTGTTCACCTGAGCCTCAGGTACCTTGGTGTGATCTTTGATTCTGCCATGTCCCTAGAACAACCCTCTCGCCAGTTGATTAGGAATTGCCTTTTTCAGCTAAGAAACACCTCCAAACTGCAAACTTTGCTGTCTAAATCTGAGTTAGAAATGGTTATTCATGCTTTTATTTCATCTCGCTTAGATTATTGTAACAGTCTTTTTCTTTGTTTGAGCAAAAGGAATCTTGACCGTCTCCAGTTAGTCCAGAATGCTACTGCAAGGCTTTTAACTAAGACATGAAAAAGAGAGCACATTACACCAGTGTTACGCTCATTACACTGGCTTCCAGTACATTTTAGAATTCATTTTAAAATCTTGGTACTGACTTTTAAAGCTTTGAATTGTAATGTATTTTATGTATTTCTGTTTTATATTACTGTGAAGCACTTTGTGGTTTTTATCCTGTGAAAAGTGCTATATAAATAAATTGATTTGATTTGAAGATGACGTGATATCATTCACGAGGGATACATTTGACATATGTTTCACATATTATAGACCAACAAGTTATTTATAGCAGTTTAAATACAAGCAGTCAGTTTTTGGCAAATACCGGAAATCAGTTTTTGGCAGACAATCACTTTTTGGCACAACACCTGTTCAGCCAGCCAGAGAACCCCCGGCCGCCCCGCTCCGATCGGTGCCCATGCAATCCCCAAAATGTGCTGGCATGATGTCGGGCAGCATGGGTGCGAGCAACTTTTTTTTGCCGATGCCCATGATGCGACCCACCACGACGCAGCCAATGTCCATATCAAAAACCGCTGCTGTCTGTACCACGTTTCTTGTTAAGGTAAAAGGTAAACTGTTCTGCAGTAAATCAATCGACCACCAGATGAAGACAAACACTGTGACTTCCACAGATGAATCTAAATACTTTCTGATTTTGTGACTGTAAATTCATCTTAAATATTAATAACTTATTGTATACTTAAGTATACAGTATTTACACATTTACCCGTTTATCTTTATTATTTGCAAATGTTATAGCTGTTTTTGGCTCGAGTTGTAAACAGAACAAGCACTTCCTGCAGCACTCATCATTTTTGCCAACATTTTGAGGAGTTGTACAGACATGCTGCTTTGTGAAATACTTCTTTTGTTGTGCTTTAAGAATACTTCAGCACCAGCAAAGATTAATTTTACTGTTAATGTTTAACTTCAAATCCTGTTGTGATCAGTATTCGTGGTTTTCAGGGTTTTTATGGCCAAGAACGGTGTTAACGTATACAGAGCAACCTTGACTGAGACTCTCTGTTGTCACTGAGTCCAGATCAGTGCCCTTGTTGTTCAAATGTTAATAAAAAAAGTGTTCTTGCAACTGCACAGTGATAAACCTGAGATTACTGCCTCTTATCACATAATGTAAATAGCCTTTTAAATAAAGGCTAAAAATTAAATGGACCCCTTTTACTTTTAAACTAGTGTCAGGTTAAAGGTTGATTATAGTTCTAAAAGACAGCACACACATTATAAACACTCTCAAACTTCAGTTACAGTTTTTCTTTTAAATTTTACATTTAATTTTAATTATTTTTTTTTATGTTGAGGCAGTCAGTTTTCATTGATTACGTTTCAAATTTAACCGCATACAGTCAAAGCATATTTTCAATACCAAATGCCCCCGGCCACTAGAGGGCCTGGACGAAACAAGACAAAAATGTAACTTTCAGTGTTTTCACACACTCAGCTCTTTATAGGGCAGCTGTGGCTACAACCGTAGCTTGCCTCCACCAGTGTGTGAATGCGAGAGTGAATGAATAGTGGCATTGTAAAGCACTTTGGGTGCCTTGAAAAGCGCTATATAAATCCAATCCATTATTATTATTATTATAGAAACACAGATATAAGCATGTTGATACTGTATTAATGTTACTGTGTGAATGTGATTCCTATAAAACCACTTCCCAGGTATTTTATAGCTTAAAGAACTGGAGAAGTGAACTAGAGGAATGTTCCCAATGAAAAATCTAAAGGTCCTGCTGTACTCCACCATTACTTCCCACAATTAGAAAGACAACATCTGACTATATTGCTGGCAGTTCACCCCACTGGTACACAGAAATACCCTGCAGGTGTGTACGAGAAAAGAGCAGCATGAGAGCAGGAAGTGGTTTTTATAGTCAGTTTCCTGTAGCTTTGACAGGAAACTGACTCTTAACTGTCAACAGCTTGTAAACTCTCAGGTAGCTGATACCACATGGATACTTATGTTTATTTCTCACAGATATCAGTTTAGTGGTCTTACTAAAAAAGTAAGACTGGGTCCAGAGTCTTCCATACAATATTTTTCACGTATATTTGACAAAAAAGATGTTGTCCTTGGTGGTTTATTTCATTCAAGTTACCAAGAAAATGAATCTTATTAACTGTATAGAGACTGGTGATTTATTAGATTCATTAAATATCTTCATATTACACATCTTGCCTAATATTGTCTCACGATGGATTTCTACTACTTTGTAACATGCAAAACCACATTTCCCTTGCTCATAATGTGACAGACTGAATCTGACAAGTAGGCTTCCTTTGAGGTCAAGGTGGACAACCTAAAACACACATTTTATTATAACATCTGTGGACATTTCTTTGAGTTTCACACAAATTGAATGCAGATTTGTTTTATTTTTTTTGACAGAACAGGAAGAACGAATGACAGGAAGTATTAAATGAAAACACTGAACTTCTCTGTGTCATTTCATGAGGAAGCCAACAGCCCAGAGAGATGGGAGTAGTGCAGCAGCACAGCAACCACAGGCAGAGCAGCTAAGTCGCGTGTTGTTGATCAACGTTTTTGCAAGACAGGAAATGAGAAACAGACAGTTAGAGGAGATACAGACTACGCTGTCTTCCTTTTGCACACGCAGCAATCTCCAAAGCGGCGGTAAATTAGGAGGGAGACAGGTGAATTCTCTTGTGAAGGTTTTTGATGCGACCTTAAAAAACAGAGAGAATTTTAGTTACACCCTAAAAGTGTGAAATGGGCACTGAGGAGAAAGATCCAGAGCCTGCAGCTCAGCCAGCATCAAAGGAGCAGGGATCACCTGAGAAGGAAAATGAGCCTCCACAAACATCTGAGACCAGCGACCCTCTCAACACATACAAGTGGCATACTGGCTCCAAGGGAACCCTCAATGAGCAGAAAGAAGAAGGAGAAGGAACGCCGGCATCCTCCACATCCACCATGGAAAAAATTCAGAAGGCCTCTAGCAACAAGTGGAGCAAGATGCAAAACTGGCGCAAGGCCTTGAGCGAGGACCCCGGAGAAAAGAATTCATCCAATGGGAAAAGCAGCGATGCAGCCAAGCCTGAAAAAGCCTCCGGAGGAACAAGAAAGAACCCCTTCAGGAGGGCTCTGTCCGAGCCTCCTGGGTCACTGTTTGCAGCCCTCTCTACTGCCAATTCGGCTCACGCAGGTTCATCCTCTGCTGCAGCCACTTCTGCTGGCACAGAAGCCTCGGGGGCTGCCTCCAGTGACCCCTCACAGAAAGGGGGCGGAGGGGCACTTTTTAAAAAATATCTTCGGAGTGTGTCCCAGAAGCTCAAGAAGCCAAAGCTACAGCCCCGCAACAGCACGCCATCCCTTGCAGGTAAGACTACTACAACAAAAGTACAGCGTACACACAAAGCCCTGCGCATTAAGGTCATTACTCAATCCAAATATTATGTGAAATATCAGAAAATGTTTCCTATTTCCTATTTGCGATCACACGATTTGTGATTTCTTGTTAAGTAGGTAGGACCATTTAATAACACTCAGCAGTATGAGTGGTATGGGTGACCTCTGTCAAAAGTGCATCTGGAAATTTCATCTGCAATGATACTATTAAGACTATTTTAGCATCTGGCTCAGTATTAAACACATGTAGAAATAATTAAAGAGAGAAGCTGAGAATTTAAATAGGCTTACATTATGTGAAAATACATTATAAATATAAATCATTTATAAATCACAAGTAAAAGAGTGGATCTCAGAAATGTTACAGGTTATGAAAGTGATGAAAGAGTTAAATACAGCCAAACACCAGTGAATGACTTTGACACTTCCAAAAATATCTTAAACATCAGCAAACAATTTAAACAAAATGTTGTAAAGATATTTGAGCCATTACCCAGTAAGCTAAACGATAGTGTGATCTCGGATAATGTGACAAATCTGATGTCTATTGATGGCTATTTAAAGTCCCCTAACCTCAAGGAAGCTCTTTTAGAAGATTTGTAGATGCAACATTTACATCCTCAAATAAACAGTAAAAAATGATCAGTACAAAGACAAAAGGAAAGTCTGTAACTGTTGGAATATTTTCTAAACAAACAGTAAGTATAGGCCGAGATTAAAACATTAGTAGTAGCAGCAGTAGTGGTAGTAGTAGTAAATCTGTGAGGCAAGTGTGGAGTCATTGGACAAGCTTAAAATCTAAGCCCTGCGCCCTTCAAGTCTATGTTTAAGGGCTCTCTCCTTGTAGGTAACAGATTTCTCTCCTTCTAAAAAGCAGAACCCAGACAATCGTCATTATCTCATTTCAGACATGAATCATTGCGAGACCAAAACCGCCAAAACAGCAGAGAAATGACCCAGAAATTCAAAGTAAATGAAGAACTGCAAACCAGCACCCACACTTAACTAGATTCACTAACCAACTTCCCCAGCGCTGAGAAACAAATGCATACTAAGAGGTACATGGCTAAAAATGTACAGCAACATAATGTGTTGTTGTGACACAGACGTTTCTGTGCCCCTTATATGAAAATGGTAGGCAAATCCAACCAGAAGCCTACCTGCTGTTCAGATACAAAATATGAACTCTAGTCAGATTTGCACGCACTCCTGTACTTGTGCAGAAACTAAAAAGGAGTGCCCTCAGACAGCTAATACAAATGATGTCTGAACATTTGTCTAATGACATCAGAAACCTCAATCCACCTCAGGACAGATTCAAATAGTTGTACCTATACAGAAGTTCTCTAGACGTCTTTCATCTCAGCTGACAGGAAGTGAGAGAAACATCTGCAACACACACAGACAGATCATGCAGGTGTGAGCCAAATGAGGCATGGCTGCATGAAGAAGATACCATATTTTATTATTAAAAAGAACAAGAAGAAAATATAATTGCTTTAAAAACAAGCATTACTTTCCTGCCACCTTCTGCTCTCCTGGGCTTTTATGCATGTTTTAGTGATGCAATATTATCTTTATGTTCTGCTGGCGTTTCAAGAACAGCATATACTTGATAGTAAGATAATGTAAGCATTAAGACGACATAAAAGCACAATGGATGTTGACATCGAGTAAAAAAAAAAAAAGACACAAAAAACCTAACGACAGCCCACAGGATGTGCGCAGGCCTTCATGGCGTGTAATAAAAAAGAGAGACCAATAGCGTCAGTGGCCAAGGCAACACCTCAAATGGGAGTGGCCAATCGCTGTGTGAGATAAGTGTCATTACCAAAAATCAAAAACAAACCAGCCCGGCAGCATACGCCTCCAGTTAAACAGTATCTGTACATCATAAACAATTTACTGTCAGTTCTTCAAAGTGAGAGAAATCAGCACATATTTAGCACGTGATTACATGTGTATACTGACCTTACATGATTGATCAGTATCAAAATGTGTTTGTCTGTGCAACGTTTACTTGAATTGCAGGTTTGAATGAGGTTGTGCCGACACCAGCCGGACCCTGCGAACTCTCAAGACTGCAATGGGTCCCGCCTCAGGAGGTCCCCTTATGGGACATCAGCAACTGTTGCCTGGAAGATGGGCAGATTCTCATTTCCCCAGAGGAAGAGGTACCCACAGATAACAGCATGTTATTTACACTGATTTCAAATCATGTTGTCATAACCACGGAGAGTAAAAAATGCCCGTTTTTGTGTGTCCGTCTTAGCCAACAATGTGGACTCGAAACCGTGTCAGCAGCTGCTTGTCCAACCTCAGCATGCAGAACCTTGTAGACATTGACACAGGTCCGTATACACATGCAAAGCAAACAAAATGATGTGCAGATTAAAATGCAATGAAGAAAAATCATCAAACACCCCCCAGCTTAACTGTTACTGACATCAGCGATGACTATTGCACTATTTCCGCAGAAGACACAGAGGAAATAGCTAAATGTTTGTTCGTGGCAATGTCTGTAAGATCGCTTCCTCTGTGTTTTTTTTCCCTCTGGGGAAGATAGCATCAAGACAGGGTTTTAGCAGTCCAATGAAAACTCGCAGAAAGACAGAGCGAGATGATATAGTCGGTATCTTCCATCCATGCAGTTTATATATTTTGCTTAGAAGAGTGGAGGTGCTGCACTGTGGAGGTGTTCGATTCTGCACCGACTGGCTGGGTGACTCAATCGGCTCTTTTGAAGACGACAGAAAGGAAATGATAAAGACACAGAGACTGAAGTAACAGGGCTTTTGCACACACCTCTGGACTAAATGATAGGATTTAAACGCTGGATTGTTTGTGGTGGGAATTTGGGTAAGCAGCGAAAAGGAAATCGGACACCTGTGTTATCTTGTAATTAAACACATCAATATCGCTGAGTATAAATAAGCAAAAGAGGATATCATGATCTCCAGTTAGAGATATCAATTTTCTGACTAAAAGGTTAAAATGTTCACACAAAACAGGAAAAATCAAAATGGGAACATTTACGTTTGTTCTATGTAAAGCTGCAGTACACTATGTGTTATTTAGTGACATATGTGCAATTAGTTAACTTTACTGAGATAGGTCTAGCTATCGGATTACAGCTTTAAACCACATCCTGAAATGGCTCATCTGAACCCATCTGGAAATATTAAAACTTTTTGCTTGATGTTTTTGAGAGTCTTCAGTAGAAGTTATTTGTGTTAGATGAGTGAAAAAACACTCATCTAACTGCTTGAAAATTAGTCATAAGATGGTGTGCATAACTATTTATTTTACTGCTTTGTTTTCATATCAGCAAAAAATCACAGGTTATTTAACCCCAGGTGCTCTCATATGACCTGGAAGTCACTTACCGTAATGGAACTTAGCCAATTTTAATTGTATTAATATTCGTGCTATTCCTGCTTCACCAGCACACAATATCTGCTCTAAAGTTAGCCTGGCAACCATTTGATTTGACGCCTGGAAACAACTGACTCACAAAAAGGAAGAAATATTTAGAAGTACTGACCACAAACTCTAAATGGAAACAATGAGTACTGCCTATAATTTCATTTAGTTAAGCCAACTTGTCCTGCCAACACTAATGAAAAACTGACAGAGAATTCCATTTTCATCCCAATCCCTAGAATGCAGCCCCGACCATGGGGGCCAGCTTGGTCCTCGACCAAAGGCTCAAGATGGCGGTGTGAGGGTGAGTGCAGTATGCGCCAGAGACAATCTTTGCGCTAGTTTTCCTTTTCCTGTTGATACAACACATAATTGCCCAAATGCACTGTGTTTGCATTCTTCACCCGTAGGGACTGATCAAGCGACGTCTTGAGAACAAAGCCAAGAGGAATAGCAACACCCAGCTAAACCAACAGGGACTTAACAAAGGACGCAGGTAAAGTGCACTGCTGTGTTTCTCAAAGCAGATATACTGCACTCCATATCCACCTTTGGTCTAAAGTAACTTCTCTCATTGTCTTTCATAATTTAAGGCCAAACTCTTATCTTCAAAAAACCCTGCCTATAATTCATCTATCGTGTTCTTAATCACTTCTTCAACAATAGACTAACCGATCAGTTTCATAGTAAACCTCACTAAAGGTCCAAGAAGCTTGCAAAGAAAGCAACTGGATGTCTTTAAGTTTTGGAAACTTAAGAGTTCAGCATGACCTGGTTGACCTGGTTGAGAGAGAACCTACACACACATAAAACCTCACTAAAGAATAATTCAAACATGTTGCAAATAAAACTTTGCAAGATGTTCTTTTTAAAAACAACCACAGTGTTAATGTAATGTGTCGATGGTAAAACAACCTGCAGGTAGTGAAAGTGTACATTGTGAGTACCTTTGACAAATCTCCATCTCGTTTTTTTGACTGAATTCTTCCACTGTGTTTAATTTTAAGGCTCTATGAATCCCGAGAGTCTGTGTCAATTCCAGTCAGTCCAGTGGGGACACTAGATCTGAGTGCAGACACCAGCACCGTCATCAGACCGGTCCACAGCTCCATTCTGGGGGAGAAGTACTGCTTTGAGGTAGACTTTAAAGGGCACTCCCATAGATTCATTAACGAGTACCGTAAAGTATTCCAGTACCACTAACTGTTAGTTTCAATGTGCTATAGGTGATAAACTCTGAGAACACCCACTGCTTCGGCTGCTCCTCGGCTGCTGAACGTGACCGCTGGATTGAAGATCTGAGACGAGCTGCACAGCCCAACAAGGTGAGCTTTCAGCCGCCGGTCCCACCGGTCACGCAATATTCAAATTGTGTTGTGCTACTAATAACATTCATTATATTCACAGGACAACATCGAGCGCACAGAGAACTCGCTGAGTCTGTGGGTTAATGAAGCCAAGGATCTGCCACCCAAAAAGCGTTATTACTGTGAGGTACACCTGGATGGCACCTTGTTCGCCCGCACGACCAGCAGAGCTGTTGGCAAGCTCCCAAACCGTTCCAGCCTGGCAGCAGATGGCTCCGCTGGATCTTCGGGAGGCCTGGGGGCCAGTGGAGGTGCGACTGGAGGGTGCCAACTGTTCTGGGGAGAATTCTTTGAGCTCGACAACCTGCCTTGTATCTCCCAAATCAGCCTGCACCTCTTCCGGGAAGAAGACCCCAAGAAAAAGCGGCATTCCCGAGACGACTCCAGTCTACACCCTCTGGGAAGCGTGACCATACCTCTAGCTGACATTCGAGGGAGGACCTATCAGGAGAAGTGGTACCCCATCACTCCATATAAGGCGTCAGGCTCAGCAGGGAACAAAGAAGCTCTGGGGCCGCAGGCTTCACTTCGCATAAAGGCCCGTTTCCAGAACTTGCAAGTTCTGCCAATGGAGAAATATAAAGAGTTTGCCGAGTATGTGACTGTGGATTACGTAGAAATGTGCAGAAACTTGGAGCCACTTCTGAATGTGAAGGAGAAGGAAGAGCTGGCAGGAGCTCTGGTCCACGTACTCCAGAGCATCGGCAAGGCCAAGGTAAAGAATGAGATTAAATTTAAAAAAATTTTAATGCAATTTATGAATCAAACGTTATTTTTTCACAATATGTATCAAAAATACAACCAGAAGCATATTCAGAAGTAAGTTTTTATTCCTTAGGAATTCCTCATTGATTTGGGCAACGATGAGGTGGAGCGTCTTGGAGAAAAAGAAGCAATGATCTTCAGAGAGAACACACTGGCCACTAAAGCTATAGATGAATATATGAAGCTGGTTGGTCAGAAGTACCTCATCGACACACTAGGTAGGGCAGATCAGTCGTAAAGGTGGCTGCTTGTATTCAATCGTACTGGGTTTTCCTGAACTCTATGCTTTCTTTTCAATGCAGGAGAATTTATCAACCGTCTATATGCATCGACCGAGAACTGTGAAGTTGACCCTCGTAAATGTCCTGCGGCTGAACTGTCAAGCAACCAGAAGCACTTGAGGGAAACCTGTGAGGAGGTGGTGCAGAAGATCATTGAGCTCCATGGGTGAGAGAAATCAGCTTAACATACAATAAATGATTTGGGCATCTCTCACATTCAGAGATCTCATACTTGACATGCTTCTTTCCACTAGGCCTTTTCCTGAAGAGTTAAACAGGATCTTCTCCAGCTGGGTGGAGGTGTGTGAAGACCAGGGCAAACCGGAGATTGGCCATCGGCTCATCTCTGCTTCCCTCTTCCTTCGTTTCTTGTGTCCTGCTATCCTCAGTCCTTCCCTTTTTGGTCTGACGCAACCGTACCCGGAGCCAAACACCCTGCGTACCCTTACGCTGACAGCCAAAGTCATCCAGAATCTGGCCAACTTCACCTTGTCAGTAGTTTATGTCACGTTTGTGCATTTGTTCCTGAGCAGATTGTTTGCTTTTGTTTGTTTGTTTGTTTTGGCACACTGAAAGACATAATCTGGGAATATGGATAAAGATATTTTTTTGTTGCACATGTACAATAACAATAAAGGGCCTGAAATAAATACCTAAAGTAAATTAAATTTGTTGTTCTTACTTAGGTTCGGGGAAAAGGAGGAGTACATGCTCTTCATGAATGAATTCCTGGAGCAGCACTGGGATGGAATGAGAGGCTTCCTACAAACGGTGTCGAGTGGAGACACTGAGATTGCAATGACATCCTTTGATGGCTATGTGGATTTGCCTCTGCGTTTGGCTGTGCTCCATGGACTGCTGGTGGACATCATCTACCAGAAGGACCAGGTAGGCAGGCAAACATTAGTCCAGTTTGGTAGTTAGTTTTAAAGGAATTGTGTGACTTTTGTATTGCATGGCTCCACTAGCTAGCTTAACCACAGTGGAAGACAATTTATAAGCAGCTATCAGGGGGATACTTATAATTATAGAGTTTATATGAAGATTTCATTTCATTTATTTATTTATTTATAAAGCACATTTAATAACAACAGGGAGTTGACCAAAGTGCTGTACAAAATAACAATTAAACAATGACATTAACAACAACAACAGGTAAGAAAATTAAAAGAAAATTAGATAAGATAAGATAAGATAGAACTTTATTAATCCCTCGGGTGGGTTCCTCTGGGAAATTCGACTTCCAAAAAGCAACGACCGAAGTTACAGTTACAGAATTGTTATATATATATATATATATATATACACACACACACACACACATATATATAAATACAGAGACAAATATAAATAAAATATACAAAGGGGATAAATAGAATAAATAGGAATAAAAAATAAAAATACAAGTGAATTGCACATTTCAAGTATTGAGTCTATTGCACTGTTGACTATTTACAAAAAGTATTGCACAAGGTATTGTACAGTGAGGTGAAGAGGCACTACAGCTTAGTTGTTCCCCCCTCCTTTGTCCTCCTGTTTCCCCTCCCTCTCCCCTCCAGAGAGGAGTTAAACAGTTTGATGGCGTGTGGGACAAAGGAGTTTTTTAGGATAAAAGAATTGGTAACTCTCATACAGTTTCGAAAGCCAGAGTAAAAAAATATGTTTTAAGATGCGATTTAAAAAGAGTAACAGTTGGGGCCTTTCTAATGTGGAGAGGTAGATCATTCCACATTTTCGGTGCCAAAACCGCAAATGCCTGATCTCCTCTATGAACCATCCTAGACTTATGTAAGGTAAGGAGCAGGTGATCACTTGATCGAAGGGCTCTAGAGGGCGTATAAAGCTGCAAAAGGTCAGACAAATAGTCCGGTGCCTGGCCATTTAGCACTTTATAAGTCAAAAGTAAGATTTTGAATTTAATTCTAAAACGCACTGGAAGCCAATGAAGGGAAGCAAGCACCGGAGTAATATGTTCTTCACACGAGTCAAAAGGAGAGCTGCAGCATTCTGTACAAGCTGGACTGACTGACACCCACATATAGATCACTTCAGTTATACATGGTGTACTCACGCACTAATTCTACCCTTTAAGATTGTGTTGACAAGATGGAGGCTGTACAGGACAAAAAGCTTTTGCTGTGGCCCCCAAGTGGACTATGGGGGTACTGCAGATAAAGTCACAAGAATGACATAAATAGCTGGATATTATTAGAAGATATAATTTTTTATTTTTCTGACACCCCCCCCCCCCCCCCATTTTTTTAATCTGTCAGGTGACCTAAGTAAAACTATTGATAGTGAACTACAGACACAGAAGGAAATAATCTTATTCTTGTGATCAGAGCTCTGATTAAAGATAGGGTTTGATTTTTGTTATCTAGTTACACAGATTTAAGAGATTCACAGCTACCCCTTTATCCCATATAAATATTTGTAAACAGAATCCTAATTCTAACACTGGTAGGTTAAGGGATTAAAAGGCCTTGTAGAAAAAATGTGGTGTGTGTGGTGTGTATCGCTGTGTTGTGTGGTCATAGATGTAGTTTTTCTCTCAAGTTTACCAGAAGCAATTATGTATCCATTCACTATATAAATATACTTATTTCATGCTTTGTGTATAAGTGAAGGTTAACATGCTACTTGTTTCTCCCTCAGCAAACAGTTGACAAGCTGCACCCTCTGCCTTCAATTCTGAACCAAATAACAGAGTCACTAGGCCCTGAAGCACCTCGGATAGATATTAACAGGTATGTTGATTTGTGTGATTTGTCCATCATATTAGTTCTGTTGCATGTTACTAAAACAGTGGTATTCCTGTAGCCAAACAGGACACATCAAGCCAGCGTATATTCCACCTAAGGACTTGAGCAAGTACAGCCCTCTCCAGTCGTCTCTCCAGCATATTCCTCAGGAATCCAAAAGCACACGTGACAACAGGTCAGTTTCAAAGGGGCACAGTGGTGGTCAGACGCAGCTCCTCCCAATGTCAGTGTGGAGGAAGGACTCTCTCAAGCTATTCAATTACAAATTCAGTTTGGGTCAGATAGATTTGATTTTTTTATTCCATTTAGGATCCTTTGTCTGTGCATTTTAAACATTGTATAATGTGTTCATTGGCATTTAAATAATTAACACTGATCCGTTTATTCACCGTGGATGTCAGGAGTCAAAGGAGGAAACCGATCGCCAGAACTCAGAGTGCCCCACACAGACGTCCGGCACAAGTAAAACGTGAGATGAAGAGGCAAACGAGCTCCGAGGCTCTGCCGACATCTGACCAGGAACAGGAGGCGGAGCCCAACCAACCACTTATCTCACCACCAAATACTGTGAGTATAAACAGGAACTGTGAACTGCCTGTAATAGCAACTGAGCTGCGCAGCTCATGTTCTCGTGTTTATGCAAAAAGGACTTCAGCTTTTCACAGAGGAGGCTATAGTTCATACTCTAAAGCCTTTAAACAATAAACAGCCTTGGCCATTTTTAATGACCAAGCATGACTAGATTTTTTACAGAAATAATATGAATCTGTTTTTGTTTATCACATCTCTACTGTATCTTTTGTCTGTGAAAGAAATGTTGTAATATAATTACAACATTAAATGTTTAAAGACACAAATTACAAAACATAATTACATTTATCTTCTTAAGTCTTGCAAAACAACTTTACTTTATTGTAATAAAAGTAGAAAAAAATTAATAAAGTTACATCTGAGTCGGTTTATATATTACAGTTTGCATACGTCATATATCAGTGTAACAGCAAAATACAGATAAATTTGTGACTCTGTAATATTCTAATCAACAACAAAGTACGGTTGTTATCACAGTCAGGCTGTTTTTTTTTTTATCTGTTGTTGCTTCCTTTCTTTTGCTCAAGTTAAATCTGGATCAGATTGTTTCTAGATTTGTAATATTTGAATATTTTATGCAGAAACACTCAAAATATTCAGATTAATGGAATTCCTGAGAGCCGTACATTATTGCAGTACATTGCATTGATTGGAAGTGGACAAACACTTATACTTGCCACACTTATCGGCCAGGTCCAAGTTTTATGAGTAGTGGATAAAAAAAATCATCATAGGAAACATTTTTATGTCTAGGAATATCACAACAGCATACATAAACACAGATCAGGGGTCTTAAGTAGCACCTCTGAGTCACGCTTCTGTAAGTGCACACATATTTTTTCAAGTTTCACTGAGAGGAATAACGCAGGGAGTTTCTGCTCATGTTTTCCCAGAGCGTCTCTGTCAAGCGTGCACCTGCACCGGTTCCCTGGATTAAACCCGGGGACCCCAACCCACCAGGCAGCCACACCCGGCAACCGAGCGAGATCAAGACTGAGAATGAGCAATTCAGCTTACTGGATAAGGTATGGCAAGCCTCCTACATATTATAGTGACAGTGTAAAGTGTTTGCTTTCAATGCTACAGTTTATATGATGTCTACGTGTAATGACAGCATGCTCAGGAGCTGTCAGAGCTTCGCCTGGGCATAGAGCAGGTGACGGAGCGCGAGCTGGACATGGCTAAGCGCCTGGAGGACTTCATCATCCAAAGTCAGGACCAGAATGCAATACTGCAGGAAGAGGTCAACGAGCTCAGGAATGTGCTGGCTATGCGTGAGGAGCAGCTTGCCAGCGCCACCTTCAGGTTAGTCTGTGCATTAACGTGTGTGTGTGTGTTCCATTTGAAAGTAAACACAAGGTGTGACTAAAGAAATTGAAAAAATCTTTATCCAGTTTAAATTTGGAGGATCTCATACTTAAAACCAGAAGGTCGTGCATCTCTGGACAGTGTTGAGAGCACCTACTATTTTAGATCTCTCAGTGACAGTCATGTTCGATCAGCTTGCACTCGTGCAGTGGGATCTCCCTCCACGTGTCGAAATCTTCTGACCTCTGAATCCTCTTTCTCACACTACACAAAAAGCTGCACACTTGTAAATCACGCTCATGCACCGCTTCAGCTGCTCCAGAGCACTGGCACCAAGGCATCATCCTGTCTTCCCTAAAGTACTGCACCTAAATTCTATAGCTACCTAAAATTTGATCCCACAATGAACCGATCAGTGTTGAGCACACACATTTGGTCTCTAGAAAGGTCAAGATCTGAGGTGACCACACGCAGAAGAAACAGCCAAATTGAAATCAGGAAAGAGTTTTTAGATTTGAGTTTTTTATCGACCAGTTCTCAGAATGTTTTGATCACACCTCATATATTCTGTTTTTAAAGCATGCATTTTGTTTGTGCTTTATCCTGTTCAATCTGCAACCTCAGTGTTTCTCTCTTAACAGCATGTCTTCTTATCTGTGTGTTTTGCAGGCTGGGTGTGATTGAAGAGGAAAGGGAGGAAGATGAGAGGAAGCTGAGTGTTGCCATTGCAGCAGCCGAGAGAGTGAATGTGCTGGTAAGTGAGATGAAGAAAGTCCACTGTCAAAGAACAGTGCTTGTAAATAGTTCACTTCAAGATCCACATTTTATTCTCCTGAACCCCACAGAGCAGTGTGCGCTGGTGCTCCCTGGTGGGCTATGATGGTACTGCAGGTCACCTGCATTTGTTATTCCTCATTTATCTGCCTTGATTTGATCTAGAGCACAGGTGTTGAACTCCAGGCCTCGAGGCCCGGTGTCCTGCAGGTTTTAGATGTGTCCTTGATCCAAGACAGCTGATTTAAATGGCTAAATGACCTCCTCAACATGTCTTGAAGTTCTCCAGAAGCCTGTTAATGAACTAATCATTTGATTCAGGTGTGTTGACCCTGGGTGAGATCTAAAACCTGCAGGACACGGGCCCTCGAGGCCTGGAGTTTGACACCCCTGATCTAGAGAGTATCCGGTATTTTGTCAGTCATCATGAAGGAAGTCCTTATTCTTAGCCTAATGAGTTAATCAGAGATGAGGTTTAAGGGTCCAGTGGGATGCAAAAGATTTTCGCATTTTAAATTGAGATAGAAAAATAGAACCAAACCACTGATTTTTAAAATTTTCAGAAATCAAAAACTTTCTGGTAAAAGAATTTATGTCCATAGAGAGAACGCTAACATAAAACAGTTCACTTAAATTATTAAGTAGTAACATTTAGTACTTTTTTATATAATTATAAATTTAATGGTTTTATTTTCTGTTCTGTTCTGACCTAGTTAGACTATTCTAACATGTGCAGCTACCGCAGGCTTTGGAATTTAGCCTAGGAATACCTACTTTTTTACGCTCTATATGAAATTTAATTTAATTTATGAGCAATATAACTGCATGATATTTATAAATGACACTTTGAGTCATGCTACCAGTAGAGGTGGTCACCTCTCTTTGCAAGCCCATTCAGTGGAGGAGTGAAGACAGCCAGAACTGGCTCAGAGCATCTCAGTCCAGCCCTAGGGGGTCCTTAAATTAAAACGTAGCAAACTAAAAGGCAGAAATATATTCATTAGTCTCTTAAAAACTGTGATGGAATCTGCTATTTAATAACAGAGGGTGCAGGTTATGTTTACTATGCAGGCAAACACAGTCTGCCTCAAATAGTAGAAGCTACCTGTATTACCTTAATCATCAGCAGTCACTGAATTCTCTGAGATTTGTGATTGTTTCATAAACAACAGTGTATTTTATGCCTGATTAAATTAAACCCTCAAAATATTTAACAGAATGCCGGTGACTTTACTTTAGGGGGAGGCCAAAACCTTATACAGGAAAAAGCCCGGATCACTGCTGATAGATAAACATCCTCTGCATATTTCAAACCCTGCCTCTATTGTTATCAGTAGGCTAAAAGATTACAGTTTCATATGCTGTAGACCCATAAAAACTGAATATTTAAAAAGCAGTTAAATGCAACTATGCTGATTAAGTTTTATAAGAAATGATCTGAGAGTGGTTTAAGTGTATTTGATGCCCTTTAAACAAGCTAATTTGTATTTCTTAACCAAATATGTTCCCTTTAAGGTACTGGATATTTAAAGTTTAGCGACAGTGGTTGATTTCAGCATATTAACAGCTGTTTTTAATGTGCTCACACAGGAGGAGCAGTTTGCAGGTCTGCTAAGTGACCTTCAACAGCTCAGCGAGGCGTACAAGAGCAGCCAAAACAACACACAGCATCCTGAAAAACCACTCAACACCACCTGAACCCTGAGAAAAAGGGTTACGCTTTGGGCTTCATAGTTTTTATACACATACACACACACACACACAGCCTGATGCCACAATCATGAATTCCTGGTTAGATATAAGTTTATTTTATAAAGATACCCATAATGAACTCCAGTTAAGGTGAATATGAAGGCTGAAGGATTTGTTCGCATTTCCTCTTTCACTGTATCTCTGCTTGTAAACCCTTTTTTTTAAATAAAAAAAGCTGCTGCCTAATGTTTTTCTATTTAAGGAGTCTATTTTGCATTTGTCATGGTAAGTGGTCTATTTTGTGTCTATTTTAATCAAGAATAATCACTGTAACTTGATTATGATTATGGATTTGCAGGGACAGGTAACCCCAAAATCTATAGTTTTTCTTGCCTGTAGTCATAGACTGTATATAAAAAAAAGGAGAGCCACTATGATGTTACCCATTGGTTAGTGAAGAGTGTTTTCTCTGTCACCATCTCAGTGTATTAAAACTGTATGGGAAAAATCCACCACAAAGCCAAACAATCAAACAGAAAAGTAATACAATTCTAACAGAAAATAAAAATTAAAAAAGAAAAAAACAAATGAAGAAAAACACTTTAAAATAGGTTTGTAAAAATTTTAATGTGCAAGAACCTTCTGCCCCCAGAAAGCTGCATTAGTCAACTTTGCTGTCAGATAGAATGACAAAATGTAGCCTGGTAAAGACTACAGTATACATATTGAATTTAGCAGTGGGTAGTAGTGTAGAGCAAGTGACAAGGAAAGGACAGCATCAGCAGACGGGTCAAATTTCTTTTAAGTGTACTATATTTCCTTGCATGTCCATTCTACCATTTTAAAACAACCCCGGTTGTCAAAATCTCACTTGTTTTATATAGAATTTTACACACATCTCAATGTCATTATTCTCTACCTTAGAAATAGGTTAGACCAAACAAGATAATCGAAACAAATAAACAGGAATAAAATTATTCATCCAATTGACAGACTCGTTTACACAGCTAAATGATTTGAAAAGTAAAACACTGCATATAGTACAACTCAAACGTTACTTTAAAGAAAATAAACAATACTATCAAAAGGAAAAAACCCTTCATTTGGTTGTGCCCAGTGAATCAATCACTGACCTCATGACCTTATATAAACAGGAAGTGCTGGGTTGGCCCCTCCCACACACCTGCTTTGGCTATATGACCAGAACAAAGGGACAGACAAAGGTAAGTATAGCCAAAGCAACATAAGCAAACATAATTTACCAGAAATTTACCTGTCAACAGAAGAAGAGTCAAATCACCTGATGGTTAAGTAGTATTTGCTTTAAAAGAATATGCGTGCATGTAATATAATGCTACCACAAACAAACCCGGGATAGTATTTAGAGTAAAGTTACACCAGCAATATCTAAAATAAAGCGTTGCGGCCAACTGTGAAATAACATGGGATAAATTATCAAGATGTTTAAGGAACAAGAGGTAAATAAGTTCTACCACTTTTGGATTTTTGGCTTCACAACCCCCCTTCATGGTTCATGCACGTCGAAGTTCAGTTTGCTCTTCGTGGCATTTCATTCCAATGACACAAAATGCCATCATGTGATGGCGTTGCTGGATCCACTGTCCACCCAGTGTGTGATGACCCTCCTACAGGATTGCCCCCGCCCAAGGGAAATACACCGCTCTCAAGGGCACTGCTTCTGAGGTGCTACTCCCTCTCTGATGAAGAGCAGGCTGAGAAACTCCTCTCTCTCGCGCCTGGGTGATGGTACCGCTCTTGGAGAGCATGCTGTCCTTGCTAGGAACAAATGACGGAGGATTCCTCTTCACCTACCTCTTCCTCTGCCAGCTCCAGTGCGACCTGGCCTTGCCAACTCCCTGCTGCTGGCTGCGAAGGATTACCACTTGCGACTATGGAGCGCCTGGGCATTGTGCAGTGCCTGGGCTTCCCCGTTACAAATGGTGGCCAAATCTGACGGTGGGAGGCGGCCTTATGAGAATTTTCGCCGTCTTAATAACGTCACAGCAAACAATCGCTATCCCATTCCCCACATCCAGGATTTTTCCGTCCATCTTCACGGGACCTTGATTTTTTTTGTAAGATTGATTTAGTACATGGGTATCACCAGGTTCCCATGCGTGCTGAGGATGTCCCCAAAGCCGCCATAATTACTCCGTTTGGCCTTTTTGAGTTTTTGCGCTTGCCTTTCAGCCTGAAAGATGCCACCCAAACGTTTGATGGTCTTGGTCTTGCGCGGGCTGTGTTTCGTTTTTGTATATCTAGATGATATCCCGGCGGCCAGCAGTTCGAAGAGACAGCACACGTCCCATCTGCGTCAGGTTTTTCAGCGCTTGGCTGCATGTGGCCTAATCATTAACCCGTCTAAATGCCAGTTTGGGTTGCCAATTCTAGACTTCCTGGGACACTGTATTTCCGCTGAGAGTGCGGTTCCATTGCCAAAGAAATTTGGGCTGTTCAAGACTTTCCGCTTCCGACATCTATTAAAGCACTGCAGGAATTTTGGGGGATGGGAAATTTTTACAACCATTTTCTCCACAGAGTGGCACACCTGCTGCAGCCGCTATATGGCGCATTGAAGAGTAAAAAGGCTAATGTCTACAAGTGCAAAAAATAGGATGGTTGGTCACCCTACCCCTATGGCCACCCCTATGAAAAAAAATCTGGATGCGCCCCTGCTGCCCGACAGTTTTAAAATTAAAGTGACTGAAGGTGACTAAATAACTGCAAGTGACTAAAAGTGAATAAAGTGTCAGCAGTGTAAGAAGAGTGTAGTTTATGGGTGCGGGAAATGTTCTTATCGGCTGGAGTTAAAAAGCAGAGTGGTTTTGGGGACAAAGGTGGCTCTCCTCCTCTCAGTCCTGCAGGAAATGCAGCGGAGGCGTCGTCCAGAGGGGAGCCATTGAAATGTGGGGTGAAGAATGTGAGTGGGGTTGTTGATGATTTTGGCTGCCTGTCTGAAAACCTGTGCCAGAGTTCTGACAGGCAGGCCAATGATTTTAGAGCACACTGATGCAGTGTGCTGCAGTCTGTTCCTGTTCTGGAGGCTGAGGGAGTGGAAACAGCAGGTGATGGACAAGGTCATGATGCTTTCCAGGAAGGCATAGTAGAAAGTCATGATGGGTGTGCTGACTCCAAAGGAGTTGAGTTTCCTAAGAAGGTATAGCTGTTGGTGGCACCTCCTGAGAATCTCCTCTGTGTTGGCAGAGAATTTCAGGAGGTTGTCAAAGATGCTTCCCAGGTATTTGTACTCCTCAACTACCTCCACTGGCTTCCCATGGATGGTGGTGGTGACTGAAGCAGCCAGATCCCTGTGCATACTGGAGAAGGTCACCACCATCTCTTTGGTTTTGCTCACGTTCAATTCAAGTTTAGAGCTGTCACACCACTGTACAAACTCCTGCAGAGCGGGCCCGTGGTGTCATGAGGGGCCTGACAGCAGTGACAGGAGAACTGTCGTCAGCATATTTCACCAGGTGACAGTTGGGCTGTGTGGATCTGCAGTCATCGGTGTAGAGGATGAAGAGCAGGGGGGAGAGCTCACAGCCCTGGGGGGAGCCAGTGCAGGTGGAACAGAGACCAGAAAGAGACTTGTTGACCTGAACTTTCTGAGTCCTGTTGGTCAAAAAGTCCAAAATCCACAGGATTAGCTGATCATCCAGGTGAAATCAGGTGGAAAGTTTAGTGGCCAGGATATGAGGCTGCAGAGTGTTGAACGCTGATGAGAAATCTGCAAACCGAAGTCTGGCAGAGGAGTCAGGGAGCTCCAGATGTTTGTGGATGGAGTCCAAGATGAAGATTTTGGCATCATTGACACCTCTGCATGCACGGTAAGCAAACTGGAGTGGGTCCATCAGGGGGTCAATTGCTCTTACGATGTGCTGTTTTATGATCTTCTCCATGGCCTTCATCATCAGGGAGGTGAGGGCCACAGGACGGAGATCATTCAGAGACTTTGGGTTGTTTCTTTTGGGGATGGGGATGACTGTGGAGTGTTTCCACAGCTGGGGGACGGTGTGACTGTCAATTGAGTGTTGAAATAGAATCCAGAACACACTTCCTAGTTGCCCTGCACAGTGCCTCAGAACTCGACTGCTAATGTTGTCAGGGCCGGGTGAGCTCTTCTCCCTGGTCCTCCTGAGGGCTCTCACCACATCTTCAGTCCTGAAGGTGAGTGCAGAGCTGCCAGGTTTGAGTGAGGATCTGAACTCTTTAAGCTGGGCCATGTTGTCCGTCTCAAACCTGGTGTAGAACGCGTTGAGGTCGTCAGGGAGGGAGGAGGGGTTGCTGCCCTCCACCTGGATGGTAACCTGGTATACCACTGGCCACGTCGGTGGTCCGACGCACTTTGTGGCCGATGGGACTGGCCTGAAGTGCCTCTGCGCACCTTACACGCTGACAGTGGCCCATTCATTCGTTTTCATTACTGACACTAGATTGCCCAATCAAACCTCTTAAAAGCCCCTCAAGTGTTGTGAGGGGTCTCTCCCCTCCCTTCGCTGTCCGCTAGTGTGCGCCGTGTAGAAAAAGTTAAGCACGAAAGTGGCCAAAAGGTGGAGTAGTAGGCTGAGAGAAAACAATATAAAAAACCAAAAATAAATGCAGCAAATGTGTAAAATTAAGGACTGCTGCATCAGCTGCGGAGAAATAAGGAAGCGACTGAGGAAGCTGAAATGAACGTGGTGAGAAATTAGATGGAGGGAGAGATTAACAGGATTCAGGCAAAATGAATGGCTACTTTGGTGAAAAGCTAAGTGTAGCTTTTAATTATTGTCACGTGCTGCATGACTAACCCAACAACAACTGTACCAACCTGATTTAAACCTGTTTCAATACCAGTTATTTGGCCGCCTGGACCAAAAATGCCACGGCCGATTTTTATTTTTTGTCTCAGTCCAGCCCTGATGGCATCCTTGTCATATGAGTCAAATCAGAACGATTTCTTTAAACAGCGCTAATAAATAAAACACAGAAATTCTATTTAATGTGTAGCAGTTATTCAATTTATATGATCAACTTAGCTTCAGGTAAAATATTGAATTCATTTTTGCACAAAATGACTTTGTGGATAAACCGGATCACTGATGGTGCTGACACAGCGAATGCTACTAAAAGTCTAAACAATGATGACTGCACACAAAAACAGGGAGAAGCTTTCCTCCTTCCGTTCTTTTGTCATTATCCCTGTTTGCGTGTGACCTGTCACTAGTGATGGGCAGATGAAGCCACATGAAGCACTGAAGCTTTTCATCCAATTGGTTCACCCCAACGCGAAGCTTCATGAAGCTTCATTTGCTCTAGCAGGACACCTACTGGACGTAAAAATAATAGCTGGCATGAATTTGAAGAGTGTGGCATTTTGCACACAGCCTGTAAATGTCAACAACAAAAGGAGTGTGTAAAACATGTATATTGTAGTGATGGGAGTATACTGTGTATATTTATAGTGGCAGTATGGGAAATGATTATTTGGAAATGCTTGAAATGGAAATGATCATTTACTGTGAGGTGAGGTGTGGTTGGGGTGTGGACAGTGGTTGTGCTTTTGTAACGTTGAGGTATGGACAGCTACACAGTCCTGCCTGTTCACATTTTATTCTGTAAAAACTAAATTTTCACTGCTTTTATGACCTTTTTAGTGGGGAGAACATAGCTAGGATTTAATGATTTAACAAATCTTTTGAATCCTTTGTCCTCCACAATGCTAAATGGCTGGGAGTCCTCAATCACCATGCTAACCAGGTCTTCATCTATTTGAGATTGTTCTCCTGAGGAAAGACAATAAAGATAAAGCACAAATATAAATAGCACACACGTAACTTATAACAGTTGTATAATATTGTTATATCATTTAGTAACATTACTGCATCCTATATTATCATTGCATTTGATGGCTCACCTGGTCTTGCTCCACGATCGGTGTCCCCCTTATTCTCATGCAAAGCTCTGTAGTGCCTAAGCATGGATGTTGTTGTTATATCCCAGCTCCCTGGCACATAGCAAACACTTCACCTTGTACAAAAGTCAAGACAGCTCAACATAAATTGTATTGCACCATCAGTATCATGAAAATACATCTTCTGTAGAAATACCTTGTTGGGAGGAATAAGATCAAAATGTTCCCACACAGGGGAGGACATCCTCCTCTTCTTAGCTGGCTCCATTCTCTCCTGACTTTCTCTCCTCACTCTCATAAACCTCCAAACGGTCTCCAAACTCTCACTAACCGCAACTCTCCATCAAACACCCACATTTTTGAATGAAGTCTGAGGGTTTATATCGCTGTCATATCTCGCGGCAAAGTTCGAACCGCTTCATGAACCAGTCACGTGGTACAGCCGGGCAGCGAGGCTTCGGACGTCATGATTTTCAGCTCCTCCCATAAATGAAGCAAGCCTCGATACGCGCTTCGCGGAAACGCCCCCTCCAGTACTCGACACACGCTCCGAAGCCTCGATACAGAACGTCCCATCACTACCTGTCACGCACTTCCCTCGTGTGTGTTAGTTTGGTTTCAGGTAGAGAGATTATGTATGTAACTGGTTTCTGCCTGTGGTCCACTGCGTGTGCGCAAGTGCGCTTTTGAGTCACACGTACAGGGTGGGAGGAGTGACTTCCGCAGGAGCTGTGAACTGCGTACAACACGGCAGCGTAAAGTCCGAAGTTGTTTATCCATTTGGACTGCGTGCTGCACACCCAAACGAATCCAGGTAATGACGGATAGTCCGAATATATTTAAGCGACTTTAATTTTGTGATTTATGTAAAAACGTGTCGCGCTTTATATTCAAATATATTATAGCAGGGTGGTTTATATGTTACATTAGCGGATTTTTATTCTTTTAAAAACAAAATTTACCGAATGTATCGAATATTAGGTTCAAGGAAATAACGCGAAAAAATTTACTTTCGTTTTCCGCCTCCTCAAGTCAGTTTCGTTTCTGCCTCACAGGCTCACTCACGTCAGTCCCATCATGGCCGAAGTGGACGAGTCTCAGTTTTCTATCATGAGTCTGGAGGATGAGCTGACCTGCAGCATCTGTCTGAGCACCTTTGACTGTCCGGTGACCATCCCCTGCGGACACAACTTCTGCCAGGACTGCCTGCTCGCCACATGGAAGGAGTCGTACAGCTGCCCTCAGTGTCGGACCCTGTTCGCCACCAGACCCGAGCTGAAGAAAAACACGGTCCTCACCGCCGTCGTGGAGACCTTTAAAGTGAGATCGAGCAAGAACGAACCCAACCTGACTGCAGAGGAGAGCCAAGTGAAGAAAAAGGAGATCATTCGCTGTGATACCTGCATGGAAGCAGAGGCGTCGAAGACCTGCCTCACCTGCATGGCGTCTTACTGTGAGGAGCACCTGCGCCCTCACCGGGAAAATCCTATTTTCCGTCTGCACAGCTTGAGCGAGCCTGTCGGGGACCTGTTGGAGCGCATCTGCCCCGACCACCACAAGCTGATGGAGCTCTTCTGCACCCAGCATGATCGGCCAATCTGCAGCTTCTGCCTCCAGCAGGTCCACAAAGGATGTTCCTTCACAACCCCTGATGAACAAAGGAGCCGGAAAGAGGTGTGTGTTTGTCAGTATTCACCTGAGAAGTTTAAAGAGCCACATCTAAACAAAGATGGGTTTATTTTTCCTGTTAAAACATAATTATGTCTTAGTTTCTGTATTTTCATCAGGATGGCTAGCCTGAGTTTCACGTACTTGAGAAAAGTGGTAGATGCCATGGATGAGTAGTTGTTCCAGTTCCACTTTTCAATCCATCAATCAAAATTTATTTATATAGCACATTTAAAAACAACAGTTTTGATCAAAGTGTGTCACAAGTTAGGAAATAAATAAAGTAAGACAAAATTACCAAACAATACAAGACGAGACAAACATAGAAACCAACCAAATGATAATCAAACTATTTTACGTCAGAGCCAGAGTAAAAAGATGGGTCTTTAAACGAGATTAAAGACTGAACAGTCTCAGAAGAGCGAATGGCAATCGGGAGGTTGTTCCACAGTCTAGGAGCTGCAATAGACTACCTGGATACAGTCTATGGATGTAGCTATCATGACATCTCCCACTATTTATAAGAGTCCTGCAAAGCCTCAAGCTGTGTAGTTTTCCAGATGTCACAGATCTAGATAAGAAACTGAAACACAGATGATTATTGAATAACATATGCCTAGCCTGATTCATCCTCCTTTCTGACAGCAAATAGGACCATAATTCACAAAATGAGCATCATATTTTATTCATTAAGAGCTCAAACTAGCAATTTAGACCAGTGACCAGTAAAATGTGTACTGAGCTGAAGTAAGCTTCAGCTTGGTACTCAGTTGTAATGGAAAACGACTGAAATCAAGTAGAGTAAAGTTGAGTCGAGGCGAGTAGGTTCTAATGGAAAAGAGATATTAGACATGGCCTTTACTTTTCAGACATGGAAGCTACGTCCATCTTTTAACTCAGTTGTAGCAGTGCCTTGTGGACAACTCAGAACAGATCTTTGCATTCACCCACGCAGATCCTCAAATAGTATAGGGCCTACAAACCGCACTCTACAACCTGATGAGGTCGAGTAGTCATTCCTACGTTTTGAATGTCCGTTTGGAGGCTCAGAAGGATCCATACATAATTGCTACATCATAGTGTGGCATTTCACAGAAACACAGGTGTTTGCACAGAGCCTTACGTTTACCTAAGAGACAAAATTGATGAACCTTAGTAGTCCTTGCACAACTGCAGATGCAGAAACTAAGGCTACGTTCACACTGCAGGTGCTAATAATTGGCGTCTGTCTTGTGTCGGTGACGTAAAAGACAGATTTAATGACCGTTCAAACAGCAGTCGCTTTCTAAAACATCGGATATGTATCGGATTCAGTACCACATACGAAAGTGACCCAGATCGGATTTGAAAATATCGTATTTGTGCCGTTCACACTGTCACACCATTATCGGATATGGGTCGCATAGGGTCAAAAAAATCGGATTTGATGCGCTTTCGCCTGCAGTGTGAACGTAGCCTAATACTGGCAGGTGTCTCACAGTTTGAGAACTGCTTTAAAATATGAATGAGTGGAATTCCTTTTTAGCTGCTCACAGCTTTAAAATTTTGGGTTGCACGTCTGTTATCTTTCGATATTGGTTATGCTGTCATTAGAATATCTGAATTATGAAAAGAGAGACTTGATAACCTGAGTATAACCATAGCATCCATTTAGGAGTTTACCCTCATTGTGAAGCCAGAAAGCCAAGGTTACGGCCAAAGTTATCACTTATGCCAACAAATTTTTTTTTTTAAATTTATTATTTTTTTTTTTGTAAAGAGACAGGGCTAAAGTAAGTGACTGTATCATGTTTCCCTCTTTGCAGTCTGACCTGAGGAGCAATTTGGGTTTGCTAGATGGGAAGATTGTGAAAAATGAGACCATCATATTTGAAATGAAGGACATGCAGAACAAGCTAAAGGTAAGACTTCTCATAAGCAAAAACAAAGACGAGGCTAAAGGAACATTTTGTATTACTTTGAATTATTTCTTTGCTGATCCAGTTATGAATGTTTTCTCACTCCTGTCCTCCAGGACTTGGCGACCAGCAGGAAGAGAGCTTTGACAGCTGAGTATCAGCAGATGAAGGAGATGTTGGTCCAAGATGAGCGCGAAGCTCTGAACGCAGTGGACCGAGAGGTGGAAACTGGTCAGACCAAACTCAGAGTTCTTATGAAGAAGTTTGGTGACAACGTTGACAACATGACGAAAGCTAAAGAAGAAATCCACAGTCTGCTGAGTCGCTCTCAAACCCAGGCCTTCCTGCAGGTGGGACGTCTGTGATTGTTAATTCATACAGCTGCTAGTAATGATAACATACTAACACATGATAAAAAGTGAGTAATGGTTCTAAAACAGACCTGAATCACGATAAAAGCAGCCGCACCCTCATGTTGCCTTTCCCCTTCCTGCAGTGTGAGCCGTAATTTACAAAGTGAACAGCATGTTCATTTTGCTTGGCAAAGTATAAGAATACCAACTTGACCCATTCAATCGTAGACTGATATCAGGGTCTGGCCCTCTACTAGTTAAATGTTCTGTGTGGAAAATTGCTGGAAGAATTTCAAACACCCCACTTACTTTGATGACGAATGGCTTTTGTTTCCAAGGAACAGAGGGGGTAACGAATAAGGTCCATGGTGATGTTGGCCAAGAATTTCATAGTCGGTGTGTCTCGAATCTAAAATGCCAAGCAAACCACATTTCAGAACCTTGGACCTTGATGTTTGAGTTTTATTGCTTGAAAATGGGTGAAATGTATCAAATGGGAATTTTAAAAAAAGTTGACCGTTTCCCTATGACCCCCAAAAAATAGCAAAAATTCAAAGAAGAATTCCTTGGCTATCATAACTCTAATCGCTTCCCCTCTGTTTTGGAGAACCAACCATTGCCTTTATTATGAAAAGCTTTGATAGTTTTTTTTTTTTTTCCTAAACATGTTAGAATATTTCAGGCTCCTTGAGCTCCCTAAACGGCACTTACGACCTTTAAGCCACAGATCTGTCGGGCTTATGGGGCTAGGTCAGTTTTAAATGAGGTAGTGTTTTAAATGTTGGGTGGCAGCACACCCAACATCGGTTATGGATAGACACTTTAAACAAGAAGTTAGGGTTAGGTCAAGCTGTTGGGTTGGCTTTAAATGCCATTGTTGGTTCGGGTTGGACACCAAACCCAACCTGTTGAAGGTCAGGTTAAACAATTGGGTCACATAATTGAGTTTTGTAAGCTAGGTTTGGGTACAAAGCCTAGGTGACTGGGCTTAGGTTCAGAGTCGGCAGCAGACCATTTAAACTTGAGGGGCAACTAACTGTAAACAGGAGAGTATTTGGCTTACGTCTCTCTGCTGTTCCAACCAAAAACAACCATATACACCTAATATACTCACAGAGAAATGTAACCACCCAAAATGATAAAAGCCCCAACCAGTCAGGGCACATAGTTGCCCCTCCTTGAGCCTGCTTCTGGCGTAGGGTTCTTCCTGTTAAAAGGGAGTTTTACTTTCCCACAGTCACAGAGTTGTTGGAGTTTTCTCTGCTTTATTTTAGTGTCCTAACCTTACAATATAAAGCACATTGAAGCAAATGTTTTTGTGATCTGGTGCGATATAAATAAAACACTCCCTATATATGTTTTATTCAGCGAGACTCGAAACTAGCAAATGAGGTCCTACAATCAGCAGTAAAGCATTTAGAACCAAACTCGTTAAAAGTCAGAGGAGTCTCCGCTTGCTAGGCATTGTCAGCAACGTCTAATCAATATATTGCATGTAAATAGTATTGTTTGGGGATGATGGCTGCCCCCACCTGAGCCTGGTTCTGCTGGAGGTTCCTGTTAAAAGGGAGTTTTTCCTTCCCACTGTCACCACCTGCTCATAGGGGGTCGTTTGATTGTTGTGGGTTTCTCTGTATTATTGTAGGGTCTTTATGTTGCAACATAAAGCCCCATGAGTCAACTGTATTTTGGATTTGGTGCTATATAAGTCAAATATAATTTAATTCTAAACAATTGTTGTTCTCTAACAGAGATGTGATTTCTGATTTTATGATAGTTGTGTTAGAGGGATATTTTAACACAACCATCACAAAAACCCCACATGTGTACACATAGATCTGTTTGTTTATTATAAATGTATTACATCACATAGTAGTTTATTACATTTTGTAAAAGGGGATATGATTATCTTGACTGAGCGTACAACATTGTGTTCCTCTCTTCTCAGGCACCATTTAACCTCCCCCAAGCTATTAACTTTGAGCCTTACTCCCCTAAAATCAGCCTGGACTCCAAGAAGGTTTTGGCATCACAGGCCTTTGCTGCTGCCCTGAAGCAGCATCTGACAGAGATCTTCAAACAGCCCGTCGAGAGCCGACTACCATTAAATACACCAGGTGAGTGCATGGACCCGTTTTGTCTGACGTTTTAAAGTTTAAGGTTCATTGAGGAAGTTTAGTGAAGATGGTGTCCAATTTTGTTGCAGAAGTTAACCCTGATATTTTGGCAGCTGGTGAGTTGTTTCATGTGGGGACCAATGAAAACAGGATTCCAATCAAACTGCTCAAAAATTTAAGGGAACACTTAAATCGTGTATCGGATCTTGTTGAAGGAAAATTTCAAGTTGAACATCTTTACTGAGAGCAGGATAAAAATCACACCAACTATCAAGGCAGTTAATATTGTTCAAGTGTTCCCTTAATTTTTTTCTGAACAGTATATTTTGAAAATACTCAAATTGATACCGCGTTCTGTGGTCGAGGTTGAATACATTAAGTGTTGATAAAGAGTCAATACTGTAATGACTCAATGTTCATGCTTTCATTGAAAAACCAGGTTCAGCCTACACTACTCTGTGGTCTACAGTGGGGTCTCCACTGGGCTCCGGAAATTTATTGGAATATGGTAAGTCAATTCATCTGTCCAGTACCAGGTTTATAAAACAAGATTTTTATAACCGGTCAAGCATAAATGTCTGTTCTTTTATTTACTGCTTCTTCAGAGGTGGAGTCCAGTCCAGGTCACCTTAAACTCCCCAGGTCTCACAGTCCAGGTCCTCAGGCCAAAACAGCCCAGAAGAAAAAGACTCCAAGTATGAAACTGCTTTCATTTTCATTTTGTGTTGCCGTCTTGTGGTTGAACTATATTGTCGATACTGAGCACATAATGATATGTTTGTGGAGATTTTTCATTATTTTAGTTGTATGGTCATGCAGTTTTTTTAATGAACTACAGGTGTACAGGAAATGACTTTAGCCTCTGCATTTACTGATGTGACTTGTACAGTACCACCATTAATAATGATAAATTATTCAGACATTTTATATTCATGCATTATTTGTAATTTAACTCATAGTTCAAAGAATTTAGTTAATTCACTTCATGAAATCAGTCCAGATTTGTAGTGTTTGATAAGGAAAAATGTCATCTTCCATTTAATTGGCACAGCAACTCAAAAACCAGCAAAATGTCTATAAATGTTATTCATATCTAATAAGACTAAAATAGATTTTATTGTAATCCTAAATTCTGTTATTTGTTTTGACTTCTGTGATTTGCAGTCAGCACAGAGGGCTGTCAAAGTCTCTTATTGTGAAAGGCAATGACAGGAAGAAGCACTTTTATTGCACAGAAATGGGTTTCTGGTATGGGTCAGGCAACAGCCATTAAAGAAGTATTCCTCTACATCAGTGATTCCCAGAGTGTGGGCTGGGACCCCCTGGTGGGCTGCAAGAAAATGTAATCCCATTACATTAGAAAATGTATTGTGTGACCCAGTGGCACTTGGGTTGCACATTGACCTTTACACTTTGCGTATGACTGCGTGGCATTATCAATTTATAGCCAACAGCCTGTGTTGTTTATGGTTATTGGGTTTTTTTAATAGCATTTTTTAGTAAATACATCTTTTTATCTATATTTAGCATTATCTTATCTTGGGGCAGCACGGTGGAACAGTGGTTAGCACTGTTGCCGCACAGCAAGAAGGTCCTGAGTTAAAATCCACCGTCAGGCTGGGGTATTTCTGTGTAGAGTTCGCATGTTCTCCCCGTGTTTGCATGGTACTCCGGGGACGCCATTAAAGACACGCAGTTTGCGGGGATGGGTTAATTGATTAATCTAAATTGCCCATATGTGTGAATGTCGGAGTGATTGTGAGCGCGACTGGTTGTCTGTCTCTGTGTGTTGGCCCTGCGACAGACTGGCGACCTGTCCAGGGTGTACCCTGCCTCTCGCCCTATGACAGCTGGGATAGGCTCCAGCAACGCTGTAAAGGATAAGCGAATGATGGATGGATCTCTTTATCTTGTATTTTGATCAGTGAAAATTTAGATTGAGTGGGAGAGATGGGATTTTCTTGTTTAAGTTGGCTGCAGAACTCTTGACTTTGGGAATGACTGTTCTACATGTTTGCTTCACATTTGTACTGCGCTTAATTTGAAGCTCCTCTCTAAATGAATGGGAGCAGTTCCATACTGTAAATTTGTTAGTCAACAGGATAAAAAAAAAAAAAAACTCCCACATATTTGGAATCATCATTCATTTCTGATTTAAAAAAAGCCTTTAAAAATATTTATACTTGTAATTTAATATTTGTACTTTCTACTGTGCACATGCAGCTGTCTGCAGCTTCATTAGTGGCTCATTTCAGAATGCTGATGTCTGACTCACCCACTGAGCACACAGAAAGCTGAGGCAAAATATGCTTTCCTATATCATTACAATAAAAAGCAGATATACCTGATATCACTGTTTACATGGGTGAAACTACACAAATGGCTCACTTGCTTCCTGGTTTGACTCTTGAATGAGGGGGGACAAAAGACCGTCGTTGCTGTTACAAAATCCTCCCACAAATTTGAGGTCCATGCCGAGTTTGTCTCTTAAATCTGATATATGCACATTCAATTTTATAACTACTTCTCTTGTTTTTCTAGAACCCAAACCAAAAAATCCTCAGACCACTGGGGACGGTATGGGTGATAAAAATACTGGCCGTTCAATGGAAAACCTGTTGGAGTTTGGAGGGAAACCCAGAGGCCGTACTCCTGCAGCTGAACCTAAACAGAAACCAGGTAAACATCAGATTTTTGCGTTTTATGCTAAACCTTGCTTAAAGCTCAGAAATGGACTAGTTTATGGGAGCCTGTTCCTGTTGTTTGAGATCTAATCGCATTTGTCTTTAATTGTAGAAACTACAGATATTCCCCCAGACATAAGCACAGCTGAAAAGAGAAGTGAACTACTGAAATGTAAG
The DNA here is from genome assembly GCF_964374335.1 of Astatotilapia calliptera. Classification (NCBI taxonomy): domain Eukaryota; kingdom Metazoa; phylum Chordata; class Actinopteri; order Cichliformes; family Cichlidae; genus Astatotilapia; species Astatotilapia calliptera. Next base: position 4,846,730 of record NC_137427.1, read on the forward strand.
TGTAGCAGGTGTCTTTCCATCATGTGGTAACAGCAGCTGTGGCTGTTGTGAAATAATCTTTCTTTTTGTCCGTTCCAGATGGCACAGTACTCACCTTCAATCCAAGGACCGCCCATAAACGCATCGCGCTGACTGAGAACTTCACTAAGGCCTCGGTGTCAGACGATCACATAAACTACCCCGACTGCCCCGAACGCTTTGCTGTCTGCTCCCAGGTGCTCGCCTCCAAGGGTTTCTCTACAGGGCGCCATTACTGGGAAGTGCGACTGAGCAGCAGTAACTTCGTTGGCATAGGCTTGGCTTACAACAGCATCGACCGCAAAGGCCCCACCAGTCGACTGGGCCGCAACGCCCAGTCCTGGTGCGTCGAGTGGTTTAATGTCAAGTTGTCAGTCTGGCATAACAGCAGCGAGACCGTGCTTGTTAATCCAAATCCAAAGCGCGTAGGCGTGCTGTTGGATTGCGAGGCCGGCACTGCTACATTCTACAACGTGGCTGACAGGGCGTATCCCTTCCACTCCTTCATGTTCCCCTTCGCTCAGGCTGTCTATCCAGCCTTCTGGATTTTCTCGAGTGGCTCCTTCATTACTTTGTGCAAGCTGCAGCAATGAGTTTGCAGTCAGCCAGTCGGCTCTTTGTTAAAGGTACCCAGTGGAGTTTTCTTGTAAACACGTCACTTATTGTCACTATGTAACTATACGTAACTGTAGAATATTCATTAAATTTTTTTTAGGTCTAAAAGTGCAGGAAAGAAATTTTGCAAAGCTAATTTATTAAAATGCATTATGTAATTAACAAGGTAATTATTATGGTTAACAAGCTGCCTTCTACTTAACTGCATGTGTAGGTGTTGGTCGCTGCATTTTTTGGCTTGTTGGATTCATGAACTGGTTCAGTAAATAACCATGAAACTAAATTGAGGCATCATAAATTCTATGCATCAGTGCTGACAGTAGTTAGAAGCTCCACAGGGCACCTTTAATCAATCGCTCGTTATTACAGACTTAATCTACATAAAATTATATACAATTATTTAAATGGAGGAACAAAAAAAGATTGATTAGAAAAAGTAATTAGTTAGCAATAATTTTTTGAATGTTTTAAACACCAAAAAGTTGAACCACGATATTTTTCACATCAGGACCGATTATAGCTGCTCTCTGGGAACTATTTGTTCAGCTGTTGTTGAAGAGGAAAATGTTGTCTTTACACAACTGATTAGCATCTTTATTGACGTTTGATCAGGTTAAATATCACTGTCTCATAGAGATTTCTGTTACTGCTTTTCATGTACATCAGGGGTGTCAAACATGAGGCCCGTGGGCTAGGATTGGCCAAACAAAGATTCCAAACTGGCCCACTTTGGAAAATGTGAAGAAGGGCAAATATTTTGGACTCTTAACTGTATTTTCATAGGTTTTACAGCTTTTGCTGCGGGTATAGACCTTCCCCATGCCGATTCATCTACATCAAAGTACATGGGTAACTGATAGACATGAGTAGAAATGTAATTATTTTTACAATGGGTCCACATAAAAAAAAATGCATTTTCTGTGAATTAATAAAAATATTCTGTTTTATAATTACAGTCTGGGCAGTGAGCAATGAGCGCCTTCCTGTAATTATACACATTTATTAATTTTCATTTTAAGCCCAGAGACATGCTGACAGATTTCTGTTGTTTGCTGCAGCAGGACTTCCTTATGATGTAGAAAAAGAGATGTGCTTTTGAAACTGCATCTTTATACTGACAGAACTGGGAGTTTCACAGGTTCAGCCCACTTAAGATCAAAGTGGTCTGTATGTGGCTCACAGTGGGAAATGAGTTTGACATTCCTGATGTACTGTTGCTCTAGTTGCCAAATCTTGGGGCCGTTTCCAACTTTTTTTGAACCTCTGACCGCCCCATGACCATCCACCCGTTTACAATAACGATGACATTGCCACAGCACGTAATGTTAATGCCTAAGTTAGGCAGCAAAGCATTCTTGTTGCAATCAGTGCTGTCAATGCACTCTCCTGCTACTGAGTGATAATTTCTTGGTGGTATTTGAGGGTAATAAAACGTTCAGCTACACGTGTGCATCCAAATACTTGCTGTGCAATGCGTGTAGCTGTACTTGCCGATCTCAAAATGGCAAGTGGGAGAACAGAAATGCTCGATTTGAGACGCAGAATGTGAATGTCCTGATTAGTAGTGCTTTCTGCTAATAACGTCTGTAAGATCTGAGGAATATATGGCAGCGGTTTCTCGGTCCTATCTGACAGTACTAGTAGACAGAGTTACGCAAACAACCGAAGTGGGTATCAAGAGTTAATAGCATGTCATATCTGATGTTATTAACTTTTATTATCTGTGCTGGATGTGATATTCAGCAGCTGATTCATTTAAATGAATTTGTCTCAAAACGCAGGTAATGCACTATATCCTGTATTTTTCTAGTGACTGTGAAGCAAATATGTGTTCAAGTCACTTTAAGAAAAGTATTTAAAAACAAAGTTTGCTTTTAAAACTGCATCAAGTCAAAATGAAATGTCTTGGTGTCGAGAGAAAGCAGGATAGAAAACAACATCAGACCTAAACTCAAAAGATAAAAACCATATAAATGTATGTTGTTTTTTTTAATGTATACAATAATTTCACTTTCAATGGTGTCAGGGTTTCCTTGTGGTGTTTTTATTTTTCGGAGAGTTTATTTATTTCCTGCTTTTTCTGCAGTTCTTGCAGAACACACACATACAGTGTGTGTCCTGTGCAGGTTATGTATCGTGCACTGTTGAACAGATGTGACTACAGCTGGATCAAGCAGGGAGTCTACCTGTGAAGCACATGTTTGCATAGTGTTTCGATATCAATTCTGCATGTGGAGACTTTGTTTTAGAGTGTGGGAACTGAGGTTCTAAGACTGGGTGATGCAGCGGTTTTTCATGATATGAACAATGTGTGGTGACTTTAAAGATTTGCCTCAGCGTTACGTTACAAAAATGCTCAAATCTGTCCAAACTGTAAACGAAGAAATTATTTGTAAATACCTGACATCTGAAGATTGATATGAAGCTAGAGTGACTTCCATTTGTCAGTTTCTAAAATATGTTTCTGTGACATGATTGGCTGCTTAATGTGCACAAGCACCGCACATGTCATGGAAATTTTATCAGCATAAGAGAATCTATGCTGTAGCTTGTATCACCCAGCTCCAAATGCTCACTTCTTTCAACTGATGGGAACAGAAGCCATGTTTCCTCTGTTTTCATCATGTTCTGAAAGTCTCTCTCCTCTTTTGTATTTGGGTTGTTTTTATGGCAAGAGTCACCGATTATCTGCAGCTGATCAGATCCTGGATTTGATCTTGGGATATCATGCTTGCATGGGATGCCCCATAGAAATAAAATGCTATACACGTTTTTCTATGGTAGGCATACTAAACTAACAAGCCATCAGAAAACCTTGTTGGCTTTAAAAAGGTGGAGGAAATGTAGCAAAACGTACGGTTTCAAAGGGGTAAATTATTTGTTGTAGCAAAGTTTACTCCGGCCTGTAAGAACAACGACTCTCTTCCTGATGTGGAATACTCCAGTCCACCAGGTGTTAAAGTGTTTAATATAGTGATCACTTTAAGAGTCAGACGTGCATCTTATAGAAATGAGACTAAGTGTTGAACATCTTCGGTGTGCTTTAACAGTGAAGTGTGTGGTTCAGTCACAGCTCCTAACTTTGTTCTTTTTGACAAAGTTGGACAAACTTTACTATATTTAAAAGGTTCAAAAGACACTTTTGTTCAGACTGAGTGATAAGCGAGGAAAGGTTCACACATAAACAGTGTGCAATCCATAAACTAAGTATAATTTTAGGTTGTACACTGATATTGGTGTACTGGATCTGATCCTGTGTGGTGCAATCAGCTTATCACAGTGGAGAAAGCATAGAAGGGTTTAAGAAACTATCAATACCTTTCCTGGACCGTGGTGACACTTGTGTACTCTTACTACCTTACGTTGAAATCACATAATAGTGGTGTATACAATTAATCAAAACTTTTTTTTTTTTTTAACTTCCTGTAGTACTTTTCGAGTTTAAGCAGACTCCAGGACTGAGATGATTTGTTCTGTGTAAATTAGTGAATGTCAACTTAACTGTAGTCTTTGCATCACACAGAAGTGTAGCAGTACGTGTGTTTCTGTAACGCTTCAGTGGTTAACCATCTTGTGCTCTTACTGTCTTTGAAAAAGTGCTTGTTAGTACATTATATTTAAGGTGTTCATGCTGTATTCTCTTGAATTGCTATATTGCATAATCAAAAACTGCATTGCAAGTTAACCAGTGAATATTGCTAATAAAGGGTTTTTCTGATTCTCAAATGGCTTTGTTTCTTTTAAAGACACTTTAAGCCAAATAAGATGCAGGTCAAAGAATTTTGCTCTTTTGCTGCCACATATCGACATCACCCGCCCACATCTCATGTCTAGTTCAGATGTTAGACCTGAGGCTGCCAGGAAGAGCAGCTGATTAATGCTGCCCTGTTATGGATGCCAGACTGGATTATATGGCGCTGATTAAGGCAAAGTTCTGACAACAGCTGCTTTTTTTGCACAATGTATATAAATGTGAATTTTACAAATTTTAAATAATATTTTTAAGACATTTAGACAGAGAATTATCTTCAGTTTGGATATCCACTTTGTCATAACGCAATCTTTCCCTTTCCTGTCATGATTTTCATAACTAACCTTTATAAATATTATTAAACACTATTATTTGTCTATTGTCACCTTGAATACTTCTCAAATGTATTTAAGCTGCTGTTTAATTGATCCTGTTATTCATTATAAACACTCTCAACCTGTGTTATATATTCTTTACCTGCCTAGTAGCTCCATATCCAACACCCTTTATCCAATATACACCATCCTTCCTCTGACACACACGCTTATCTCTCTAACTTTGACTACAAAACACTCAACCTCAGCTGTCTCGCTGATGTATTAATTACTAATCCTTCAGTTGTGCTCACGCAAACTTAAAATCTTAGCATCTTCACCTCTGCCACCTTCGGCTTATCTTTTTTTTTGTCAGTGCCACTGTTTCCAGCCCAGACCCATCACTGCAGGTCTCACTACCATATTTAAAACCTTCCCTTTCATTCTTGCTTTTATCATTCATACAAATCACCCTGACACTCATCTCCTCCCACTCCACCCTGTCCTCACCCCTCTTATGCCCTATCTGCTGCTGTAGATGGTTTACCCCAGGTATTTAAACTCATCCGCCTTCACTATTTTGACTCGTTGCATCTTCATTGTTACATCTGTCTCCCTCTCATTCACACACATGTATACCGTATTGCCACTACTAACTTTCATCACACTCCACTCCCGGGCATACCTCCACCTCTCCAGGCTTCAAGTCTCTGTGTGTTAACAACTAAAAGTACTTTAAAAAGTACTCATCTGAAGTATATTTGTTTTCCCATCCTTCCACCATCCAGTTTTTCTCCAAGATTGTATGAATATAACTAATGATCTCTTTAGTCATTTAAACATTAAAGCTTTTTCAGCTAATGGGGTTATTATCACAGCAGTATTCTGGAAGATCTTAAATATGTAAGCAAAAAAACCTGCATAAATAAAGATATAAAAGAGCTGGAGAAGTCATCAGTTAAAACTCAGCTGGCTGTCTTTCAGCGTGTGATGCAGGGCCAGTGTCCTGTAGGTTTTAGATGTGTCCTTGATCCAACACAGCTGATTTAAATGATCTTCTCAACGTGTCTTAAAGTTCTCCAGAGGCCTGGTAATGAGCTAATCACTTGATTCAGGTGTGTTGACCCAGGGTGTTAACTAAAACCTGCAGGAAACAGGCCCTGGAGGCCTCGAGTTCCCCACCCCTGTATGCATTCATAGCCTGTTCCTTGTATTTATATATTAAATTAAATAATGTAATTAACAATCAAATGTTAAAAATGATTAAACATAAAGATCTTTCATTTTCTTTCCTAATGCTTGATTTCTTTGACAGCGCCCTAAAACAGGATATCAAATAAGTTAATATATCTGTCTATTCATTTATTCATTGTTCAGGTTGAATCTGTGTTTATGAAAAAATAAATATTCAGGCAGATGTTGTGGTGACTTTGTCATAAATCCTGTTACCGTAAACATAATAATGACACACGTCCACTTCCATAATAATTCCGTAATACACACGCCCCCCACTGCCACTACGGTAAACCCCAAGGCACAATAAGCACGGATTGCACACATTGTAAACAATACAACAAGTATTGTTATTTATGGTTATTTATGTGCAACGTCATGAACTTTACTGCAGTAAAATGACTGTTCTCGTAGTACAGAAGAGGATTAGGGCCACTGGAAAAAAAAATTCTGACTTTTTTCTCTGAATTCTGAGAAAAAAGTCAGATTTTTTTTTTTCCAGTGGCCCTAATCCTCTTCCGTAGTTCTGAGTTTTGGTGCGAGTGCGTTTGCCGTTGTTTAACTTCCAGAGGGGTTGGCCTTCGTTGATTATCCGATGTAATGATAAGTTTCGTTTGTGCCTCGCAGCTTCATTCGCGTCAGTCCCATCATGGCCGAAGTGGACGAGTCTCAGTTTTCTATCATGAGTCTGGAGGATGAGCTGACCTGCAGCATCTGTCTGAGCACCTTTGACTGTCCGGTGACCATCCCCTGCGGACACAACTTCTGCCAGGACTGCCTGCTCGCCACATGGAAGGAGTCGTACAGCTGCCCTCAGTGTCGGACCCTGTTCGCCACCAGACCCGAGCTGAAGAAAAACACGGTCCTCACCGCCGTCGTGGAGACCTTTAAAGTGAGATCGAGCAAGAGCGAAGACAACCTGACTGCAGAGGAGAGCCAAGTGAAGAAAAAGGAGATCATTCGCTGTGATACCTGCATGGAAACAGAGGCGTCGAAGACCTGCCTCACCTGCATGGCGTCTTACTGTGAGGAGCACCTGCGCCCTCACCGGGAAAACCCCATTTTCCGTCCCCACCAGCTGAGCGAGCCTGTCGGGGACCTGTTGGAGCGCATCTGCTCCGACCACCACAAGCTGAAGGAGTTCTTCTGCAGCCAGCATGACCGTCTGATCTGCAGCTTTTGCCTTCAACAGGTCCACAAAGGATGCTCCTTCATAAGTCCGGAGGAGCAGAGGAACCTGAAAGAGGTGTGTCTGTTAGTATTCACCTGGCAGTTCCTTATATTCAGGATAATATTAGAGTTTTATGTACAGTTTGTGGTCACAATGAATGAAAATCGGAACTTAATGTTTAATTCTAAAATGTGTCCAAATGCTAGCAGCCAGTAAATTTAGGTTAGACTTGTACTTCATATTAAAGGAGGGGCCTGTCTTTAGCTTTCCCCTTCTCAGGTCATAATCAATGGCTCCTCTAATCAACATTCCAATGCCAGAAATTACCTTACGACGTTTTAGTATCCTTCCTGATATAAGCCGCCTGATATAAGGTCAAAGCGTACAGTAGACATACCGGTCCACCTTTTACATTTTATTAGCTCTCCAAAGAGTGAAATGGACACACTTTACAATGATACTGGTTTACACATTTATGATGGGAAACGGTTATTATTATCATTATTATTATTTATGGTCAAAATATGACAATCTTGCATATGAATCAGAATGAATCATTTAGTTGTTGCATAATCCCCACGGGTAAGTCAGTTGATCACACCCTACTGCGTTGTCAGCTTTTAGCAGACAACGCGTTCAAAGTGCGAGCAGGGCTCTATGACAGTAGCACCCCTCCCTGTGTGTTCAGTGGAGTAGAGCGCTGTTCCTCTTTCCATTTGCTCTTGTTGGTTGTCAGCTTAAGGTGGTGCTCAGTCATGTGCTTCACCTGTCTGTAATTTGACATAATAGAAGAAAATGTCACTTTCACACACCGCTCCTCACACAAGAGCAGTTTTTATACATTAAACAGGTTCAAGCCTGTAGTGATTGGCTGTGCAACTGTTTTCAAACTAGGACAAGCTTATTATAGTAAATTCTAAATTCATCCTTGCAGCACTGTTTGTCAAGGTCAAGGTCAAGTTTATTCATGTAGCACATTACCAACAGTCCATGCTGCACGAAGTGCTTAACAATGTAAAATGCCACTAAAATAAATAAAATGCATAACAATGATGCAGGAAAATATGAAAACAACATAAAACTCTTTATCTCCAAGTCTGCAGCCTCCAGCTCAGCCTTCTTGTCAGTTCAAACCTTCTCTAAACAATACATCATAGCAGGTCTCACTGCCTTTTATCACAAATTCTCTCCTGACTTTCCTCTTCAACCACCATTCATGCACTCACTTCTTCACCTCACTTGTGCACGGTCTATTGCATTGGATGGTTGATCCCAGGTATTTAACCTCATCTACCTTCATTATCTCCTTATCTTCATTGTCCTTGCATCTTCAAGCATATCTTGGCACGGCTGCTTGGGTTTATTGTTTTCTCTTAGTGTAGTATTGCAAGCCATGGGTCTTTATCAGTAAGATAGCTGCAAAACTGACCATAATTTAGACTTCTGGCTAAGATTGAGAGTTTAAGCAATGACTCTTATGACATGGGATGGTATAAGCAAAGGGCTCCCTGCTGAGAAAACAGTAAAAAGAACAAGTTTTTTTTTTACTTCTCAGTAGCTTTTACACTTTGTAAATCCATCCACCAGTCAGAATGGATCCTGTTACAGCAGACACGATAGCCCACTATCTCTGGAATGTGGTTCAATCCTGTCCCCGTGTATTAATGTCCGATCAGAGACATGAGATGATGTCACTGTATCGCAGAACTTTATTTATCGCTGCCACACATTAAGCACACAACCTTGCTGGTGAGTAGAAATGTGCTTCTGAAACTGATGCAAGTAGGAAATAATATAAACATCTCTTTCAATAATTCAGCATCTTTCAGATGAAGTATTACAGTTAAACCACAATAAAATGTAATGTTAACCATGGGATAGAAGCAGATAAGAGCAGGATAGACACAGAATCAGAGCTAACTTGTATTAAATCTCTTGTTTGTGGATCAGCACGGCCCTAGTGGACCCAGGAATTCACTCAAGTGCCGCTCTGAAACATAAAGCTTGTCAGCACAGGTGCACATGTTATCACACTAAATTACAACAGATAAGACTTTCTTGCAATCACTAACTTTACACAATAACAACAATCAGCTTATTCATAGAAATGTAGCATGTGAAGCAATGCTATCACACAAACCAGCATTATGGAGGGTCTCAAGTACCAAAATTATTTTTTTAAAATTATATCTTTATTTGGAATGGACATAGCAATATATGAGAACAGAGTCCTTCCAGGTTTTTCGAGTTAAGTCCAGGAGAGCAAATGTTAAACACAGTGATCGACAGGTGCATATTATCCCCTAATGGATTTCAAAATTAATTAATTGTGTCATTAATGAATTAAAATAGGAAATAATTAATTAAATATGTACATAATTAATTCAATGTTCATTTCATTTAAAATATTTACTAAATTATTTATTTCCAATATTAATTAGTTAATGAAACAATGAATCACTTAATGATGTATTTAATTAAATTATTTTGGCACTCAACACCCTCCATACCATAGGTGAACACTGATTGACTGCTGGATCATTTCTATTGGACCCTGTGGGGATCATGCTCCTCCCATGCAGGTAAGGCGTGGGCTGACAGGAGAGCTTTTTAACAGATTCTTTGAAGCCTAGTTCAGTCCTCAGGTTGTATTATTGACACTCCTAGTTTAGGGTAATGGATCTTTTTTCCCCTCAGCATCTAAACACACGTCTTTATTCAAGGCGTCACTTTCTACAGATAACACTGATCTCATTGTAAATGAAGTTTAACAAGTATGTAAGTGTTACTTGCAATCTTCTGCAGGCCCACTGAGCAGTGTCTGTATGAAATTTGTGCGCTGAAGCTGTTCTGTGTCTGTTCTTATAGTCTGACCTCAGAGACAAGTTGGGTTTGCTGAATGAGAAAATGGAGAAGACTGAAACTGTTGTGTTTCAAATAAATACCATGCAGAGCAAGCTGAAGGTAATTTCCATAGATTACTTGTCATATAATTTAATCAGCGACACATGTGTAAATGCACTGATAAAACCTCATTATTTTCATATTTTATTGTGTCTGTATTTATTCTGCTCCAGGATGGAGCAAACAAAAGAAAGACGGCGCTCGCAGCTGTCTATCAGCAGATGAGGGACATCTTGACTCAAGATGAACGCGAGGCCCAAAATGAGGTGGACCGTGAGCTGGAGCTCGGTCAGATGAAACTTCGGGATCTCATGAAGAAGCTAGATGAAAACTGTAATAAGATGGGGAAAGCCAGAGAAGATATCAACAGGCTGCTGAGTCAATCCCAGTCTATGGCTTTTCTGCAGGTGAGTCAAACATTATCACAGGAATGTGAAGCAGGAAAGAAGAAAAGGGTGGAAAACTTAAACTGAAGAACAAGACAGAGCATTTATGGTACTAGATAAATAATTAGGGATTAAAAATCATGTCACAATAAACAGCGTTCCCTGTCTCTTGTTCCTCACAGGCTTCATTTGAATTGCCCAAAGTTGTAAAGATTGAGCCTAAAGTGCCTCCAATCAATCTGGACTCCAAGAAGATGATAGCGATGCAGAGCTTTGCAGCAGCCCTGAGGGAGACTCTGATGGAGATGCTTAAACAGCCCACTGAGGCCAGATTACTATTATTTAAAGCAGGTCTGTGTGCAGGCATGCATTAGCAGGTTTTGTTCAAATTTTGTTGCAGAAATTAACACTAGCACTGGTGCAATTTGGTGAGTTTGTCATGTTTAATATGTTGGCAATCAAAGGAAAGATTGAAGACTTTGTGATAAAGGGTTATGATTTTTTTTTCTTCAAGGATCCGAAATCTAGTCCTCCCTCTCCTCAGTCACCTCCTCCAGCTAATCCAGGTGACACAGACATTCCCAGGCCAGCCAAGAGATGTAATCTCCTCAGCATGTCCTGGGTCTGCCCCGGGGCCTCCCTCTGCTGGGACATGCCCAAAACACCTCACCCAACAGGCATCCTTGCCAAATACTATGGAGGTGCAAAACATGGTCCATTCAGGACATCCATATTTTCAAACATGGTGTTCGTTATGGACAAACTGATTTGCAAAGAGGTCCAATAACAGAACACCACTCAGGTTCAGGAGGGTGGGCCCATGTAGCTTTTTGGGCTGCACCTGGAAAGGCCCAATGGCCCAGCCAGCAGCCACTCTCTGTCAAGCTCCCTCTCAGGGCTGCCTCCCAGGTGGGGCCCCAGTAACCATACACTGGGCAGGGTACACTAGTCCCACGAACAAGAAGTAAAGTGCTGTTTAAATGCAACCGTTTACCCTCCACAGGTCAAACTGCAGCTCCTGTCTCAGGACCAGCAAGACCTGAAAGTACCGGAGCTCAGCCAGAGTTGGGTATGTTCTTCTCAGGAAAGAAAGTCATTTAAATGCAACACATGCAACAAATAAAAAATTAAAAAAATTAAAGAATAAAATGCTTCTAATCTTTTTTTTAATGCTTTTTCAGAAGTGGAGTGCTCTCCTGCTCAGCCCAGACTCCGCGAGTCCAACAGTCCAGGTCCTCAAGCTCAAACAGCCAAAAAGAAAAGAACTCGAAGTAAGGAACATGTGATTTTTATTTTTTTTTAATGAACCAATAGATAGCACACAGTCCCTCGACAGTTTGTTTCCAGGACTTCTAATAGAGGATGACACCATATACAGAATCCAAGTCAAACGTTTTGGTGGTGGTCGGTTCTAGAAGCAAGTCTATTTTAAAGACCTGCACAAAATAAACTGGGAGAGATCCGTTATTGTAATTTTAATGTCATCAGGACATAAAAACTGCATAAACCCAAAGAAAGGTTTAAAAAGCTTTTTTCCTCTGCTTGTGCAGCTGTGCGCAAACATCTGTTATGACTCTGTTCACAGTGACGATGTGAAGAATTGTTTCAGTGCCATATCTTTTCCTGTGTCACATCTGTGTCAATTCTTACTGGTAATGAACTCTGTTTTTCCACACACAGTCCTGATGAAGATGTAATAATGAACCTATATAATAAATATGGAGAATGTCGGGTCTTCCCTGCCAGTGTTTAGATCTGATTTATGCATATTCAGTGTTATAAATACTTCACTGCCTTTCTCTACTTTCTAGAAACCAAAACAAAGCCTAATGAGTCCACTGGCATTATGGGAATTAAGAAAAACGCCCGTTCAATGGAAAACCTGCTGGAGTATGGAGTGAAAGAGGAACCCAGAGACTGTTCTCCTGCAGCTGAACCTAATCAGAAACCAGGTAGACAGACATCAGATTTGAGCACTGTATGCTGAGTTGCTAATGTAGTCCCAGCACCACAAACAGACTTTAGAACAGGTGCCATTCATCTTCTGTTATCTCTGAGCTTGATGACAAACTTGGTCTATGTCTTTATTTCACTTATTGCAACTCTGACAGCTGTGTGGAAAGCAAACAAAATCATCACTATCACCATGTAAATACACCCCAACTTGGCACAAGCTACAATTCCAGTTTTACAGTAACCATGTCCATTTTCCAATATGGCAACACAAATGATTTACTTTTTTGTCTTTAATTGTAGAAGCTCCAGATATTCCCCCAGACATAAGCACAGCTGAAAAGAGAGGTGAACTTCTGAAATGTAAGTGTAGCAGGCATCATCCGCTCATGCAGCAACAGCAGCCGTGTCTGTTTGTTTTTTAAAATAAAATGGTCTTTCCTTTTATCCCTTTCAGACGCCACAGAACTCACTTTCGATCCAAGCACCGCCCATAAACGCATCGCGCTGACCGAGAACTTCACTAAGGCCTCCGTGTCAGACGAGCACATAAACTACCCCGACTGCCCCGGACGCTTTGCTGTCTGCTCCCAGGTGCTCGCCTCCAAGGGTTTCTCTACGGGACGCCATTACTGGGAAGTGCGACTGACCAACATTAACTTCATTGGCATAGGCTTGGCTTACAACAGCATCGACCGCAAAGGCCCCACCAGTCGACTGGGCCGCAACGTCCAGTCCTGGTGTGTCGAGTGGCTTGATGTCGGCCTGTCAGTCTGGCATAACAGCAGCGAGACCGTGCTTGCTAATCCAAATCCAAAGCGTGTCGGCGTGCTGTTGGATTGTGAGGCCAGCACCGCTACGTTCTATCGCGTGGCAGAGAGGGCGTATCCCTTCCACACTATCAAGTTCCCTTACCCTGCCTTTTTAGAGGCTATCTATCCAGCCTTCTGGATTTTCTCAAATGGCTCCTCCATTACCTTTTGCAAAATGCAACAATGAATACCATACACAGTCAGATGGTGCGATTGTTGCTATAATTAAAGGTGTCCTATGGTGTTTCAGTTTTCAGTTTTTCAGTTTACTAAGCAACCAAAAGCTATTGTAGCCATATTTCCTCCTGAAGTAAAAACAAAAAATAAGTAATTTATTTTAATAATCCAGTTTATCAAAAAAAAAAAAAAAAGGCCTGGTAAATGGCCTGTATTTGTATAGCGCTTTACTAGTCCCTAAGGACCCCAAAGCGCTTTACACATTCAGTCATCCACACATTCACACACTGGTGATGGCAGCTAGATTGTAGCCACAGCCACCCTGGGGCGCACTGACAGAGGCGAGGCTACCGGACACTGGCGCCACCGGGCCCTCTGACCACCACCAGTAGGCAACGGGTGAAGTGTCTTGCCCAAGGACGCAACGACCGAGGCTGTCTAAGCCGGGGCTCGAACCGGCAACCTTCCGATTACAAGACGAACTCCCAACTCTGGAGCCACAATCGCCCACAAAATATTAACTGCTTTGCGCATAATTTATATCCATTGTTACCGGACAGCGTTCTTATTCACTGTTTATCCAGGTGCAGGTCTTGGCTGGCACATTTGTTGGCTCCATTAACGCTATCAGTGGAAAACCATGAAACCTTACAGATCACATGCAAAACATGTAGTAATGTGCTAATATTGGTCAAAATCTCCTGCTTCTTAAGCACTGGTCATCGATTCTGCATCAGATTAAGATCTGGTGTTGAATCCAAAATAGTGATTTGATCACTTTGAACCACTTATGACACAGTGACCCATCATGCACTGGTCATCACCAAATTGCTTCCAGATCTATGAAGTCACGAGGATGTTTTATCGTATGGTCAGTGCACGTGTAACACTATAAATACTGTGTTGTTGTTTAAATTTGACTTCTTTTCCAATAAAACTCTTTAAAATGCTTATGATTGCGCCTCGCTATATAATAGAAACGTCAAATAATAAATAAACAAATAGTGTGAATAAAGATTGAAGCAAAGGGGTTTCGAGTTTTGTGTAAATTCATTATTCTTTCTTTTGCATTAGGAAGATGATTTGAGTTTTAGCTTTGTACAGTCTGGTCTTTTGAGGGTCTCTGAGATTTTTTACTTCATGGTGTTTTGTTTTGCTATTAGGTTTCTTTCATGGCTTTGTCTCGTCCCCATGTTTTGTCCCTCACTCCCCCCCTCTCTGTGTCTCCGTCATGTCTGTCTTCGGTCTGCCTTACCAGTTTCCATTTCCTTCGCGTCTCATCCCTTGTCTCCCCAGTCTGTCACTTGCTTCCATGTCTGTTAGTCCCCTTTCCTAATGTCAAGCTTATGTGTCCTTTTCTGGGTCTCGATGTGCGTGTTACTTCCTGTTTTATTTTGCGGGTTAGTCAAAGGGGAATCATTAAGACAGAGAATCAAAGACATGATAGATTAAAGAGAAAATGGCACAGTTACAGATAATGGCCCTTATTTGTCAAGTGAAAGCACGTTCTGTTACTGTTCTGTTACTCAGATCCAGCTGTGTCACGTCGTTGTCTCCCTGGCTGTGCGTGCTCCTTGTGTCTAAGTGTTCACTGCTGTTTCCAGGTCACCATGTTTCTTGATTTCTGTTCTGTCAGAGTTTCAGCTTTAGTGCAAAGGTTTAAAAATGGTATTAACTGTTTAGGAATTAGACCTATTTTTGTACAATAAAACCCATTTTTAGAGGCTCTGTGATAACTGGACAAACCAACATGATTTTTACTATCAAGTGTTTTGAAGGAAGGAAGGTTCAGGGCTTAAGCAATCAGCATCATGGGCTCATCCGGTTAGAATAAGAATAAGCAGTCATCTAATTATTCTCAGGGTTTTCCTTTTATTCTCCAAATCAATAAGGCAAAGAAGGAAGGAAAGAAAGACACACATGGACTGCTCTCTCTAAAAAGGACATAAAGTACGATTTAAGTAACTCAAAATGATACATGAACTCAGGAGACTCAAAGAGAAACTCACCTCAGCTGCCGCCCCATGTGGGAGTGAAGAAAGAGTGAGGGGTAGGTGAGTGCAGTCCTTATATAACGAGTGACAGGTGAGTGCAATTAAGGCCAAGCACCACACCCAATCAAAGGTGAGGAAAAGAAACAAGGTGCATCTGGTGAAGTGAATGTGCTGAAAGGTGAGCCTTTACAACAGCCGCCCCCATATTTCTACTGAGAAATATGTTCAAAGGATTAGAGATGCTCTTTTTCACAAAGCGGGGGCAGAGGAATCAGACATGCTACAGGTCTAATATAGGTTCAGGGGGTTGACCTAGAGATCGACAATGCAGGCTAGACAGTTCAGGGGGCCGACCATGTAACCAGCGGTGACGGCAAAGCAGGTCCAAATGCCAACCGCGTGGGATGCAGCGGCAGGCCCAGACCTGCAGACCGTTGGGCAGTTTTGCAGGTGCTGGGGGCAATGTACGGGGCTTGGCAGAGGCAGGACCAGGTGATGCAGGAGCAGGCAGTGCCCTGACCACTGGCGGAATGGCAGCCACAGGCGGTGGAACTGGTGATAGTGGCACTGCTGGTGACGACATAGGTACTGCTGATGGTAGAGTATGAGGTGGCTGAATGAATTCAGAGCCATCAGCGGACACAAGGATGTGCTGGAGCGGTTCTCCTGAACCTGAACTGGAAGATGTGAATAAACATTGGGCATGCGTGGAACTGCTCTGGGGTTGGAAGTCTGTGATTGGACCTTGGAGTGTCCATCCTAAGTGGGTTTTGACTGCTGCAGGAGATCCAAATGGTCCATGTCTAACTGGTGCAATAGGCGTAATAAGGTGGGTATGATCAGAGCCTATGAGCAGTAGTGGAACTGCTTTGTTAATGAAGGTTAATGGGATACCTTGAAGATGCTTGTATCTCCGTTGAAGAGAGGATACGGGGTAGGTGTGGTCTGAAAGTGCTAAGTGACTTGTAGCGAATGTAATGATAGTTGCTATTGTTGAAGCTACCCACAGGGGGCGCTCTGGGATCAATAAGATATACAGAGTAGAAGAAGAAGTTATTGTGGTAGAAAGAATAATAAACAGCTAGCTGAAGCTAGCACCAGGAGCAATTCTTGATGTTTTATTCATAGAGGAATAAGAACATTACATGGTACCAGGAGACGGGTTAAGAATAAGAAGCAACGCAACAAGATGGATGCAATAAAACCGCCAAGTCCGTTGAAACTGACTGGAAACGTGGATGCAAGTTGGAGGACTTTCAAACAGCAGTTCAAACTGTATATTGCAGCTGTCGGAGTGGATCGACGGGCAGATGAAAGGAAAATAGCCATGCTGCTCACCATCGCCGGCACAGAAGCAATAGAGGTCTTCAACACTTTTGTGTTTGCTCAGCCCGAGGACAAAGATAACTTTGATGAAGTCATGAAGAAATTTGACGAGCACTGTCTGTCAAAGAAAAATGAAACATACGAGAGATACGTCTTTCGCTCACGCTTACAGCATCAGGGTGAGTCATTTGATACTTTTCTCACAGACCTCAAGATCAAAGCTCAGTCCTGCAATTTTGGTGATCTCAGAGACTCTATGATACGAGATCAAATAGTGTTTGGAACTAATGAGAAGAAGCTCCGAGAGAAACTGTTGAGAGAAACAGAACTAACGCTGGAAAGTGCTATAAAGATAAGTCAAGCCAGTGAGCTAGCACGACAACATGTACTGACGTTTAGAGAGCCTGTTCAAGGAGCAGCGCAACAGGAAAATGAGGCAGTGAATGCAGTGTCGATTAAAAGAAAGCCATGGAGTAAATTCAAAAACAACGACAACAAAAACAGAACGTGTGACAATGAAATGTTCACTTGCAAGAGATGTGGAGAGAAACACAGACCAAAACAATGTCCCGCATATGGAAAAAAATGTGCAAAATGTAAAGGACAAAACCATTATGCAAAAATGTGTCTCTCCAAAAACAAGGGACAAAAAGTACACACTGTGCAGGAAGACACAGATGACAGTGATGATCTAAGTGAAACATTTTTCATTAAGATGGTGTCACATGAAGAAGATGTCAATGCACAGTCTTCAAGACATAACACTGGCCAAAGTGTTAGTTCAGTCACAGATGATAAATGGACTGCTCCACTGTTAGTCAATGGGACATTGGTAACATTTAAAATTGACACAGGGGCCAAAGCTAACTTGATCAACGAGAAGGATTTCAAGGCACTGACTGAGAAGCCTAGAAGATTCACAGAGAAAGTCACGCCGCTGAGGGCCTACAATAACCAGCCAATACAAACAAAAGGAGGATGCAGACTTAAAGTGACAGCAAAAGGCAAACAGCATAACATTTTGTTCACCATCGTGCCTGATGGACACGAGTCACTTTTAGGAGATAAAACATCTGAGGATTTGGGACTAGTAAAGAGGATCTATCAGATTAATACTGACACCATGAAAGAAGCCAAACAAGGCAAAAGACAGGAACACCAAGGGCATGAAGGAAGTTCAGACATTATCAGTAAATTTCCTTCAGTCTTCAAAGGACATGGAACATTGC
The DNA here is from genome assembly GCF_964374335.1 of Astatotilapia calliptera. Taxonomy (NCBI): domain Eukaryota; kingdom Metazoa; phylum Chordata; class Actinopteri; order Cichliformes; family Cichlidae; genus Astatotilapia; species Astatotilapia calliptera. The sequence goes on from NC_137427.1 coordinate 4,864,613, forward strand.
CTTACACCTACAAAATCCAGCTCAAGGATGATGCCGTGCCTGTGGTGCATGCCCCAAGGAGAGTGCCTGCTCCATTACGGACAAGTTTGAAAAAAGAGCTTGAAAGAATGACTCAAATGGGTGTCATTGAACGAGTGGAAGAGCCCACAGACTGGGTGAACTCTATCACTTGTGTCAAGAAAAAGAATACAGGTGCCTTAAGAGTCTGCCTTGATCCCAAAGATCTAAATGAAAATATTAAAAGAGAGCATTATCAGATCCCTAAGAGAGAGGAAATAATGAGTGAAATGGCAGGAGCTAAGTTTTTTAGCAAACTGGATGCATCACATGGATTTTGGCAGCTGAGGCTAGACCCAGAAAGCAGCAGGTACACTACCTTTAACACGCCATTTGGGCGTTACTGTTTCCTGAGGCTCCCATTTGGAATTAAATCAGCACCAGAGATCTTCCACAGGGCAATGGAGTCCCTGATCGAAGGGCTGGAAGGCACCAGAGTCTACATAGATGACCTCGTAGTCTGGGGAAATACAAGGCAACAACATGATGAAAGGCTGGAGAAACTTTTGTGGAGAGTTAACAAGAATGGACTTAAACTGAATAGAGACAAGTGCCTCTTTGGTGTTTCAGAGATGACCTTCCTGGGAGATAAGGTTACAAGTGAAGGGGTGGAACCTGATCAGTCAAAGGTACAAGCCATATTGGATATGCCAGCACCCACTGACAAAAAAGGTGTCTTGCGAGCAATGGGGATGATCAACTTTCTGGGTAAGTTCATTCCTAATCTTACCTCCAAGACAGCATGTCTAAGGGAGCTGCTACAGCACAACACAGTGTTCGAGTGGACGGCCCGGCATGAGAAAGAGTGGAAAAAATTGAAGGAAACTGTAACTACAGAGCCGGTCTTGACATTCTTTGATCCATCAAAGCCAACAAAAATTTCAACAGATGCCTCAAAAGATGGCTTGGGAGCAGTTCTGCTCCAAAGGAACAAAGACAAGTGGCAACCTGTAGCATATGCGTCCAGATCAATGACAGAAACTGAACAACGCTATGCTCAAATTGAAAAAGAGACTTTGGGCTTAGTGTTTGGGTGTGGAAAATTTCACAGCTATGTATATGGATTACCAACCTTTACAGCAGAGACTGATCACAAACCTCTCATCTCGATCAGAAAAAAGAACCTCAACGACATGTCACCCAGAATTCAGCGCATGATGATGGTGTTGCAGCGCTATGATTTTGAGCTGATCTACACGCCTGGGAAATATATCGTACTTGCGGATGCTTTATCCCGAGCGCCAGCACCAAGTGGTGACAGGTTAGTCAGCACTACAGCCGAGGAGGCTGAAACACATGTAAACATGGTAACTGCCTCACTCCCAGCATCAGATGTCATGTTGCAGCAAATTGTACAGGAGACAACAAAAGATCCAGTGCTGCAGAAAGTATCCCACCTTATACAGAATGGGTGGTCAAAAGGAGTCTGTCCAGGGTTCTACTCTGTGCGAGCTGATTTATGCATGGCTAATGGGCTGGTGCTGAGACAAAACCAGATTGTCATACCGCAATCCATGCGGAAAGACATGCTTCAGCGTATCCATGAAGGACATCTTGGAGTGGAGAAATGTAAAAGGAGAGCGAGAGAAGCAGTTTACTGGCCAGGCATCAACAGGGATATTGAAGAGATGATACAGAAATGTGAAACATGTCTCAAACATCACTACAAACAAACAAAAGAGCCAATGCTGGCAGCAGACCTACCCACTGCACCATGGCAAAAGGTAGGCACGGATTTATTTCATCTGGATGGCAAGGACTATGTTTTGGTGATTGACTACTATTCTAATTATCCAGAAGTGGCACAGCTTTCCAGTACATCAGCACAGTCAGTCATCACACACATGAAGGGCTTTTTTGCCAGACATGGAATTCCACAGTGTGTCATCAGTGACAATGGTCCACAATATGACTGTAGAGAATTTAGTGACTTTGCAAAACAATATGGATTTCAACATATCACCTCTAGTCCCTTGTATCCCCAAGCGAATGGACAGGCAGAAAAAGGAGTCCAAATAGTAAAGAGATTGTTCAAAAAAGCAAGAGACAGTAAGACCGACCCTTACCTGGCTCTGCTAAGCTACAGAGCTTCATCCCTGGAGTGTGGGGCATCACCTGCTGAGCTACTCATGCATCGCAAGCTCCGCACCACACTTCCACACATTTCCAAGGAAAATGACAATGCACATGACAACAAGCTGACCGACAAAAGAATGAAACTCAAGCACAGACAGAAAGGGAACTATGACAAAACTGCAAGGCGTCTGGAACCGCTTCAGGAAAGAGATGTTGTGAGGATTGCAGGTCCAGATTTCTGGGACAAAAAAGCAACAGTTCTCAGCAAAGTAGGGCCCAGATCGTTTGCTGTTCAGACAGAGAATGGACAAGTGTTAAGAAGAAACCGGAGAAGTCTGTTAAAGACACAGGATGTTAAACATCAGGACACAGAGACTGGAACTGAACAACGAGGTGCTAACCCTGTTGAGCACCACAGTGAGCCTCCTTCAACTTCCCCAATGTCTGAGATACTGAGAAGGTCTACCAGACCTAAGAAACCTACAGAGAGGCTCATAGAACAAGTGTGAACTGTTGTGGTAAAGAATTGTTAAAAAATAATAATAATAAATCACAAGTAAACAACGGATAATAATTCATTTAGAATAGTAATTGTTCACACTTAATTGATACCTGCTGAGTTATGTGTTATTGACTGTTCAAGCTGTCAAAGGTGAAGAGTTCTAATGTGCTTGAGGGCTGTATGGGATTCATTTGGTTCATTCTGGAAGATGTAAGGTATACATTTGGATTTATTTTGTTTGACTTGTGCTACAATTTTTGGTTATATAAAAAAAAAAAAGAATACTACTGAATGTAGCTTGTTGCACAATTTATAACATGTTGAATGTTAGACAAGAATGTTCAGATGTTACCGAGTAACAGTTCTCTTTGGAATTGTGCTTATTATAACACCAACCTGTTTGGAAAGGGGATGTAATGATAGTTGCTATTGTTGAAGCTACCCACAGGGGGCGCTCTGGGATCAATAAGATATACAGAGTAGAAGAAGAAGTTATTGTGGTAGAAAGAATAATAAACAGCTAGCTGAAGCTAGCACCAGGAGCAATTCTTGATGTTTTATTCATAGAGGAATAAGAACATTACAGCGAAGGCATTGTTAATTGTGTAAGTTTTCTCTGGATGTGCGATGGGAGAAATCTGGAAACTTACACAAGAACCTTGAATGGTTTCAACTTCTTGATGGACAGTTCTGAGTGATAATTTTTCAGCTTTCCCAGTTAGGTGGAGATGCTTAGCTGCAGATGTCAGAAGCATGGTACGTTGGGAGCCATCGTCAAGTATTGCATATGTTTCCAGGGTTCTTTTGCCATTACGCAGGAGCACTTTCACAACCTTTAAAAGGACACTAGGGCGATCGCTAGGTCTATCAAAGTACAGTGTCCTCACTACAGGATTAGTTTCAGTTCTAGGTCTCTGATTCACCTCACATAGGATCTGTAGATGTCTTTCCATGCAGGTGGCACATGCTTTCCTCAGATCACACTTCGCAGCCTGATGAGTTCTAGCACAACGCCAGCACCGTTTGTTTCTCCTTATCCAGTTTATTTTCTCATCCTTTGTCTTGTTAATGAACTCGGGGCACTTGCTAATGTGGTGTTCAGGTGAGCAGCAATATGCACATCTTGCCTTAGTCATTATGATGGGTTGTGCTGCCTGTACAGGATCGGATGCATTTGTCCCATGTAATATTGTTGTGAGTGGAGAGGTGTACTTATGGGCAGGTCGTGGCTGGTTAAAGGATGAAACAGGACTGTCCTTTCTTGGTTGACACTTGAATTCAATTTGCAACCAGGATGAGAACAAAGGTAAGTCATACATCGTATCTCCTTGTTCCCTGTAAATATGCCGTTTGAAGCGACTGGAATGCTCTGCGGGCAACTTTTCAAGTAGGCGATCGACATGGGAGCCACAATTTAGTTCTGTCCGTCCTTGATCACCCATAGTGCTAAGCAAACCAACTAAAGCTTGTACACGAAGAGCAAAATTATCCAGAGTCCGACCGTCACCTGCTCTGATAGGAGGAAGCTCCAGTATATTCCGTAGCTCTTTCAATGCTAGCTGTCTTGGTTGCCCATAACGCTCATCAAGAGCTTTGATGGCTTGAGTGTATGGGTCAGGAGCATAGGAAAAGGAAATAGCTAACCGTTTAGCTTGGTCTACTTTCAGATGATCAAGAAGGACATGATATTTGAAATGCTCTGTGTCATGAGGGTCAAGCAGGTTAGTAAGGGCCATTCGTAACAGCCTATACTGGATTTCATCTTCTCTGGTAAGGTCTGGGAAAGAAGGACCCTCAAGTTTATACACATGTGTTCTAGTGCTAACAGGGTGACTAGAACTAGCAGTAATGGGTACTGAAGGGTTTTGTGCATGCAAACCATCAGATGTAGCTGGTTGCTGCTTTACAGGAGGGTGCTGCCTTGGTTCCGGAATGCAAACGAGAGGTTGAGCAGGGTCTTCATCTAGAGGAACAGCAGGTTGAACACATGAAATCTGGTGGGGACCTTGCAGTGGTGTGGCCAGGAAATTAAAAGGAGTCTCATCTGGTGTAGGAAAAACTGGTCTAGGCAAACCACTTGAAGGAACTGCAGCATCTAATATTGTTGAATTAGGGAAAGAAGGGCTAGCAGCCAGAACTGCACCAGAGTGACGGCTAACCTGGGGGGGCTGAGAGTGTGATTGACATGTTGCTGGATCAATCACTGGGAACTGCTCATGTTGCTGATGTGTTTGGGGAATGGCTTGTAAACCGCAAACAGAGGATTTGCTTTCATCAGAGACAGTGTGAATTGAAGATCTGGAGGAACTGTGAGAATGGGGAGGAGATAACTGAATCATGAGTTGCCTAATCTCCCTCATTGTCATCAGGAGTTCCCTCATCACCTCATCTTGATTGGTGGGTAAAGGAGCAGGGGATGTCTCTGGTTGTCTTTCTGACTCTCCGACAGGATCCTGCAGCCCATGTGTGTCTTTGTCACTATGTTGGCATTCTGTTTGACTCTCTGTCTCACATGTAGCTCTTCTAGCTCCAGGATACTGAACGTCATACTGCTGCAGGTAGGCAGGAGGTCGACTATCACGAATGGATCTTCTCAAACCTTCAGTCAATGGCTGCTTTGAATCCATGACGCTAATACCACTCCGGCTCGGAGGACCATGTTTTGAAGGAAGGAAGGTTCAGGGCTTAAGCAATCAGCATCATGGGCTCATCCGGTTAGAATAAGAATAAGCAGTCATCTAATTATTCTCAGGGTTTTCCTTTTATTCTCCAAATCAATAAGGCAAAGAAGGAAGGAAAGAAAGACACACATGGACTGCTCTCTCTAAAAAGGACATAAAGTATGATTTAAGTAACTCAAAATGATACATGAACTCAGGAGACTCAAAGAGAAACTCACCTCAGCTGCCGCCCCATGTGGGAGTGAAGAAAGAGTGAGGGGTAGGTGAGTGCAGTCCTTATATAACGAGTGACAGGTGAGTGCAATTAAGGCCAAGCACCACACCCAATCAAAGGTGAGGAAAAGAAACAAGGTGCATCTGGTGAAGTGAATGTGCTGAAAGGTGAGCCTTTACAACATCAAGATTGCTTTTTAATGTTTGGAAGAAAATCATTTGCAGTCAGTGCCTGCCAGCACTCAGCTAGGCATAACCAAATGTTGCTTTTCCCATATGTTTTGGGTTATTATCTATTTGCAGTGTAAAGGGTCCACTCCTTTTTACAACATTTGGCTGAATCTGAGCAGGGAGTATAACTCCGTATACCTCACAATTCATCTTGTGGCTTCTATCAGCAGTCACATTATTAACAGCGAGCCAGCTCCACTGACAGTCGTACAGGCCTGTGCCATAATGTTGCCTCCACCATGTTTGACGGATGATGTCGTCTGTTTCAGATCATGAGCTGTGTCTCCCCTTCTTCATACTTTTCCTAACCTGTTGTTCCAGTTTCCTAGTGTAACTAGTGGTTTTCATCTTGTTCTAAACCGTCTGGATTTACATTTATGAAGGCATCTCATGATTGCAGACCTCGACAGTGATACAATCAAGAGTGTTCTTGGTTCTTGGTCAAGTTAATTATCCAGGGACTTTTGAGTCTCTGAACATGGAGAACTATGCATAAAAAATTACTGTAATTTCTAAACAGATAATGTAATATTCTGATTAACCCCCTGAATTTAACCTGAAATTCAAAACTTCAGTCACAGCTTGATTTATTTTTCATTTAAAATCCACTATAGTTGTATACAGCGGTAAAGTCACACAACCTCTGTAACTGTCCAAATACTTGTGGATCAGAGTGTAAGTAAGTGTATTTGGTAAATTATTGCTACAATTCATTTATTCTAGTTTAAAAAAGATGTCTTCTGAATTCACCAGTGATTACTAGTAAAAAAAAAAAAAAAAGACAAGAAAAAAACATGTCTTTCTTTTCAGAAGGACAGGTGGCATAAGGAGCAGGTACGTTTTAGGTTAAAGCGGGCACACGACTCTCTTCGAACAGACTTTTTCACCGTTTTCCATTTAAAAAAATGTTTTGAATGTGTAAAAAGGGATGAGAAATAACTCATTTATTTCTCACAGCGAGAATCAGAATGTGTTCATAAAAAAAATTATTTGGCTCTGACGTGCGCTCGGAGGGTGGAACCTGTATCACGAGTCCTGTTGCGCAAGCTGGAAGACTGTTTTTTCTATAGCCAGAAGAAAACTCTAGTTTTCATCACGCGCAGCAGAGGCCTGTGAGTATAAAGCGGTCTGCAGTGTTTTGTTTTGCAGACAGCAGCTCCGCGTGGATTCTTTGTTATTGGTTATTTATGTGCAACGTCATGAACTTTACTGCAGTAAAATGGCTGTTCTGAGTTTTGGTGCGAGTGCGTTTGCCGTTGTTTAACTTCCAGAGGGGTTGGCCTTCGTTGATTATCTGCTGTAATGATAAGTTTCGTTTGTGCCTCGTAGCTTCATTCGCATCAGTCCCATCATGGCCGAAGTGGACGAGTCTCAGTTTTCTATCATGAGTCTGGAGGATGAGCTGACCTGCAGCATCTGTCTGAGCACCTTTGACTGTCCGGTGACCATCCCCTGCGGACACAACTTCTGCCAGGACTGCCTGCTCGCCAGCTGGGAGGACTCGTACAGTTGCCCTCAGTGTCGAACGGTGTTCGACACCAAACCCGAGCTGAAGAAAAACACGGTCCTCATCGCCGTCGTGGAGACCTTTAAATTGAGATCGAGCAAGAGCGAAGACAACCTGAATGAAGAGGAGAGCGAAGAGGAGAGAGGCTATGAGAGCGAAGAGGAGAGAGGAGAGGAGAGCGAAGAAGCGAGCGAAGGGGAGAGCGAAGAAGCGAGCGAAGAGGAGAGCGAAGAGGTGAGCGAAGAGGAGAGCGAAGAAGTGAGCGAAGAGGAGAGAGAAGAAGAGAGCGAAGCGGAGAAAGACGATGTCATCCGCTGTGATACCTGCATGGAAGCAGAAGCATCGAAGACCTGCCTCACCTGCATGGCGTCTTACTGTGAGGAGCACCTGCGCCCTCACCGGGAAAACCCCGTCTTCCATCTCCACGAGCTGAGCGAGCCTGTCGGGGACCTATCGGAGCGCATCTGCTCCGACCACCACAAGCTGATGGAGTTCTTCTGCAGCCAGCATGACCGTCTGATTTGCAGCTTCTGCCTCCAGCATATCCACAAAGGATGCTCCTTCCTAACTCCGGAGGAGCAGAGGAACCTGAAAAAGGTGTGTTTGCATTCACATTGACGATTGTACTGTATTAAACACTGACTTATGTACAGAGTTAACTGTTTCTCCTTAATTCATACATGTTTTAACTTATTTAATTTGTAATATTATAAATCAATATGTTGGTGTGTATATCTTTAAACAAAGATGACAGTCAGCTGACTTCCTGGAGAGGAAACATTCCATCTGTATAAAAAAGATGGAAGTGGGTTCATACCTGAAAAGGGACCCTTGTGTACAATTGTTTGTAAATGACAGCCAAGTTCAAGTCTTCCTTGCTTTAACAAGTTTTTCTTAGTGTTGTATGCCAGGCATTGAGCTGTGTCTGCTTTGATCTCAGGCTGTATATTTAACACCACTGCTTTAGGCTGATGGATCAGGTTGTATTACACTTCTTTTTCCACAATATCTGATTCAATGACTTTGGCCCACACATCTCTAGTCAAGGCAACACTAGAAACAGATAAGAATGACCTCATTATAAATAAAGTTTAACAATTCAAAATATTTCCGCATGTAAGATGTAGTGGAAAAATGAAATAATGGAATAATGCAGATGGTGGACATGCAGTCAAAGCATTACTTGCAAAGTTCTCCAGGCCCTCTGAGCAGTGTCTGTATGGAATTTGTGCACTTAAGCTGTTCTGTGTCTGTTCTTATAGTCTGACCTCAGAGACAAGTTGGGTTTGCTGAATGAGAAAATGGAGAAGACTGAAAATGTTGTGTTTCAAATGAACAACATGCAGAGTATGCTGAAGGTAATTTCCACATGTCATACAGAGACAAAGTAAATGTGCTGGCAGTAACTATGAAAAACTCACTGTTGTCATATCTTATTGTCACTGTTCCAGGATGGAGCAAACAAAAGAAAGACGGCACTCGCAGCTGTCTATCAGCAGATGAGGGACATCTTGGCTCAAGATGAACGCGAGGCCCAAACTGAGGTGGACCGTGAGCTGGAGCTCGGTCAGATGAAACTTCGGGATCTCACAAAGAAGTTCGACGAAAACTATAATAGGATGGGAAAAGCCAGAGAAGATATCAACAGGCTGCTGAGTCAATCCCAAACCTCGGCTTTTCTACAGGTGAGACGAACACCCGTGGAAAACTTAAACTAAAGAATAAGATAGAATGGGCGTGGTTAAGTTAAATAATTAGGAAGTTTAAATAAAAACCTTTCTTTTGCCCCCCACAGGCTTCAGTTGTGTTGCCCAAAGTTGTAAAGTTTGAGCCTCACGTGCCTCGAATCAGCCTGGACTCCAAGAAGGTGATAGCGACGCAGAGCTTTGCTGCAGCCCTGAGGGAGACTCTGATGGAGATGCTTAAACAGCCAGTTGAGGCCAGATTACCATTCTTTAAAGCAGGTCTGTGTGCAGGCACGCATTAGCAGAAAATGTAAATTTGGATTAATATTCTAAAAGATTAACGAAGCCAATCATTTTCACGTTCTGATGCAGATCTTAACACTGGTGCATTTGGGGATTCTGGTGAGTTTCTGTCTTGTGGAAAATACTGTTGAGGATTTTCTGTTAAATGCTCATGAATTTATTCTTCTTCAGTGGTGACTATTTCTTGGGAAGTATTTTGGGAAGCACTCTTTAAATGTAACCTTTGTTTTTAACAGGTGAAACAGCAGCTCCTGTCTCCAGACCAGAAAGTGCTGGAGGTAGTGAATCCCAGCCAAATTCTGGTAAGTTTATATCAGCGAGGAGTTATTATAGGATGATATTTGAATACAGTAACATGTGAACTGAAAGAGTATCTGAAAACATCTGCCAATATGACTATCTCCTAGTGTGATACAGGTATTCACTGTAACTATAATTTTAAAGACGATCTCATGTTAATAATACACGTACGATAACGTGGTCTTGTTGTACAGCTATAATTACTGACTACACCTCCCTGCACTTGTTATTTGAGTGTATTTGCAAGAGAAGGCACACTGTGTAAAAAAACGTATATTACATTTTTATTTAAAATACTGCAAATCATATTGTAATATCGTTAATTTCCTTCCTCAAGCACATACGTGAAAACTATTTAAAACATTACAAGCACTTTGTGACACGTGATTCTTTACAGTGTGATAAAGATGTTCAGAGTGCGTTCTCATTTCACTGTTTCATTACTCAGCAGCGCCTCAGCAGAGAAGCAACCCCTCGTTCCAAAGTCCACTGAGCAGTCCACCCATCCAGCCGTACTACCAGCCGGTTCCCATCCCCGTTTTTATTAGACCACAGCAAAGATGGAATCCACCCCATTATCCACAGACCCAACCTCGATTGCAACATTTTGGGCAACCTCGATTTTATGCCCAACAAAACACAAGTAAGATACAACCTAAAATCTCTCTCTTACACACACACGTCTGTAATGACAAAAATCATATATGTCTGTGTAAACAGCTTAGTCTCCAATCACCACAAACGGGACAATGTGTTAATTAATTGGTGCCCTAACAGCTAATTAAAAATTCAATGACACATAATACCTACCCTTTGCAAGCCAGCTTATAAATGATAAAAGACAGAAGCAAGATGAAGCCCCATTTTTTTAATAAACAGTATAAGATTTATCCAGGATATGACTTGTTACACACATTGAAGGAACACCTTTGTTTTATTTCAGCCTGATATGAAATCACATCTACTAAAAGTCAGTGTGCTTAAGGCAAACTCGATCAATCTGATAGTGCATTTAGTGTTTTAACAACTTACCACTGGGCATGTCTCTGTTCTGAAAGACAACCATGATCGCGCAGTCAGTTAAACATGTGAAGAAGGTGTGTGAAGACCTAGACAGGGATTGGTTCTAAAATGACCTTACTTCATCGCCCATACTCACCCAGAAGCTTACGGACATTTGTAGATGTCCTTCATGGTTTGGCAGTAATAGAATGCAGCTAGGCACTTTTACAAGCTATTAGGCACACTTTGAGGCCGAGTCCTCCCATAACCAGTAAACCCATCATAAATTATTTAAACTTTCAAAGTATAAAAGACACATGTCAAAACGAGCCTTGTGCCAAAGTGTTGTCTTCATTCCTGGCAGTCATTATTAAGATTGAGGTCATAAACTGATCGACCGTAACATTAAAGCCAGTATTGTGTAGATCCTCATTGTGGTGCAAAAGCAGCTCTGACACATTTGTGTTTGCTGTGGCGTCTGGAAAGATTCAGCTTGTTCATGCAGATGCTCAGCTGGATTTTGGTCTGTGGAGTTTGGAGTTTAAGTCGATGGGCTGAACTTTATTATGTTCTTCAATCTGCTCCTAAGCAGTTTTAAAGGTGTGGCAAATCTTCCTGGTGGGGGAGACCACTGCTGATGGGGAGTGCTGTTGCCATGATGAGGAGTGCTTACTCTGAAATGTTTAGGTTGGTTGGCGCACGTCAAAATAATATCCAAATGAATGTTTGGACCCAAAGTTTAAGAACACTCAATTGATTAACTGCAATAAAAAGCACACCATTGATAACAGTGATAAGTCCTCATAAAAAAAAGAGGAATTATGGATTTGATCAACTGGTCCCTGAATGAAATTGACACCCTCTTCTCAACGAGAAGCCTGAGCTCAGGTGAGTCTGAGTGTCCTGGAGGGACTTTCCCTGCTGGATACACGATGGACGGGTGGCATAACTGGAGGGTCGTGTGCCTGGCGGGACTGTCGATCGAGGACATTGAAGTTATCTACCTTTTCGGAACCATGATAACAGGGTTTTTGCTGATCGGAGCTGGCTTGGCCCTGGCTTATCGAAGATTAAAGAAAGCGGAATCGGCTGTTCAAACCCCCACAAGGCTGCCCGCTGTGATTGAAATGATGGGATGAGTCATGCGTTCTTAAAATGGGCTCATTGAGCGCAGCACGGATAAGATCTTGGAGAAGCTTGAGGCTGCCGTGAACGCTCAGAATAAGACCTCTGAGCGAAAATTGGATTACATCCTTGAGAAGCTCACAGCGGTTGTGAGTTCTCAGAATCTGCTCTTTGAGCGCAAGAATGACAACATCATGGAGAAGCTCACGGCTCTCCAACGGGAGATTGAGAGACCAGTGTCAGACTGTTAGAACAGCTTTGAAATTCCAATGAGTTGTTTGCACTAAAGTAAAAACCACCATTATTTCATGCGGCTACCACTTCAGCGCCAGCTGTGGTCTCAAGGCTGGATCTGAACAAAAACACCCTGATAACAGACTGTTCTTCCTATCCTACGCAAGGCCAGCTGAACTCTGGACACACACACACACACACATACATACATATGCAGATATCCTTCCCCGGATCCAACGCCTCCTGCCATGCTTACCTCCCTGTCGATGGAGACAGCGGCTCAGCTGGAGGCGCGAGGAATTGCAGCGTCTGCGACCACTGTGTACATTACAGTTCAGTGTGCCGTGCGTGTCTGCAGCAGTCCTCAACAGTGAAGTTAACAGCAGCAGTAACCAAAGTTCTGGAACCTTTCCAATAAAAACAGCTTCTCATTGAGCAGATGTTGTATGTTGGGTTTGTAAATGTGCCTTTAAAAGCAACTTCACAAATCAAACATTTATAGTAATTCTAGCATTCACACTGTTCATTTTAAACCTGACAAAATGTAATTCAGTATGCCTGTGTACAGTTCAGATTAGTGGACGCGTTGCACATCTCCTGTGTTAACGACAACCGACTAACTGTGGAAGACGTTTTGCATATTTTCCTTTAGATCAAGACAGAAAGCCGCACAGTGCTCCTGGAGGAGGTAAACCAGCCGGGAAAGGATCTGATTTCACCAAGAAAGATAAACCAAAAGGCCATCCTCCTTCTGAGAAATCAAGTATGAAGCACTCACATCCTCATGTGTTATAAAAAATGTCAGACTGCCAGTCAAATGATCAATAACAACACTATTCCACTGATTAAATAAACAGTACACATAACAAGAAGCCCTCTGAGTGCAAACCTCACTCTCTGGGCAGTGTTTACTTTTGAGGGATTATTCCATTTTGTACTTAAGAACTATATAGGAGCTAATGGCTAATATGTATTCATTTGTAAATAACTGGCCATGTAAAACGTGGGCTTATATAATTGTGTACCGCAGCATAAATCATCAGCTCATTCTGTTTCTCTTGACAGTATTTTTTTTTTCAGTATTTCTTTTTAAATTAAAGCACATTTTTGCAGTCAACTTGAAAGGAAGGCAGATGTGAAATGTAGAAGTGAGGTGAGAGGTCAAATGTGACAAACTGTGTGCAAACTATATTGTGATATTTAAAACAAAAATGCTTCCAGAAAAGGTTCCAGCTTGTTGATCTGACCATGGGTTTCTCTACTTTTTGATATTTAATAAATTTAAATCAGATTAGTTTAGCAAGTGTCGCTCATCCTACATTAAAGACAAATTACTAACTACTGTGTTTTCCTTCAGATCCAGACAGGAGGCCGCACAGCGCTGCTGGAGGGCATAAGTCTTCAGGATCTGGGAAAGGATCTGATTTCACCAAGAAAGATAAACCCAAAGGCCATGCTTCTTCTGAGAAATCAAGTATGAATCAAATCCTCACGTGTTATAAAAAATGTCAGCCTGCCAATCAGATGATGAATAACAACACGATTCCACTGATTAAATAAACAGGACACATACAACAAGAAGCTCTCTGGGTACAAACCTCACTCTGTGCGCGGTGTATAGTTTTAAGGGATTATTGTATTTTGTACATAAAAACTGTGTAGGAGTGTTATTTGTTTGTTGATTTGTTTAGCAAGTGGTGCGCATCCTACATTAAAGACAACTGACTAACTACTATGTTTTACTTCAGATCCAGACAGGAGGCCGCACAGCGCTGCTGGAGGGCATAAGTCTTCAGGATCCGGGAAAGGATCTGATTTCACCAAGAAAGATAAACCCAAAGGCCATGCTTCTTCAGGAACACAACACTCACGTCCTCATAGAAATCAGAAGAAGTAGAACCAATATTTGATTTTAATCTGAAGCCTGAATGCATTATGAGATTTGTGTATATATCTTATCTGTAGCTTGCCATCACCAGTGTGTGAGTGGGTGGATGATTGTGTATAGTGTAAAGCGCTTTGGGGTGCTCAGGACCAAGTAAAGCACTATACAAATACAGACCATTTACCATCTATCGGATTCTAATTTAAAATTTATTAACAACATTTAAAGCTCTAGAAAGCCAGTCTCTTTCCTGTATTAGATAAGGTAGTTGGCACACAACTCCACTCATACTTAACTAACTTGATCTTTGAATTCACACATCAATAATGTCACGCAGTCTGCATATTTCCAACTGTGCAACTGTCTCACTCCACATGCCACCATGCCACTGCCATTCTTGTTCATAGCCTTGTTACTTCGCGGATTGACTACTGTAATTCACTTCTTTTTGGTCTTACTCCAACATGTCCAGAACTCTGCTGCCCGTATTATCACCAGGACCCCTTCTATTCACCACATCACCCCCGTCCTACAGCGGCTTCATTGGCTCCCGGTCAAATATCGCATCAGTTTTAAAATACTTTTGTATAAATGTGAGGCTGTTCATCATCTCTCCCCTCCATATCTCTCTGATTTGGTTCAGATCAACTTTCGATCTCGGTGTCTTAGATCCTCTTCTTCTCTTTCTCTCTCTGTCCCCTCCCCTCATCTTGCCACCATCAGGGCTTTCAGCTGCTCTACTCCTTGACTTTGGAATTCCCTTCCTCCTGACATAAGAAATGTCACTTCCTTTTCTCTTTTTAAGTCTAGACTCAAAACTCACCTGTTCAAAATAGCTTATCCCACGTAACCTTTTCCATTCTGCTATTTTAACCCTGTTTTATGATTTTGTAAATTGTCTGCTTTTATGCTTGCTTTCTAATTTTCTGCTGTGTACAGTGTCCTTGAGTCTTCTGAAAGGTACTTTCAAATAAAATGTATTAGTATTATTAGTAGTAGTAGTAGAATTACAGACCTGCTGAGACCTTATTGGAGCAGTTAGCCTCCGATTTCTGGTCAGGTTCTTTGAACTGTTCCACACCGCTCTTTTAACTCTGTCTTTAAAAGTGCTGTGCAATCATCATCATCATCATCATCATCATTATTATTATTTTTATTACAGCTTTGTTTAGTCTTGGATGATGTGTGATTAACACTTGCATTAATACTTGATTTTGGCCTTGGTGGAGACCATCAGTTTTGTTTTTCTTAAAGAGTTTGGGATCCTCTCCTTTTACATCAGAACCTTAAAAATGACACCCAATGTTTCCTTTTTAAATAATGATTTGATGATTAAAAGGATCCAAGATGAATATTACGTGAATAAAGGTCAGCACAAAACACAGTGTAAGTGTTGTAGCTGCTGTTTCAAACTGTCTCTTTATCAGTGTTTGCAAAACTGGTCAATGATTAACGAATTCAAACATCATGTGTCATGTTTGTTAGTGTGTATGTAGCTGCTGTTGTAATCTTTGACCAGAGATCATGGCTGCTGCTTTTCAGATGTCTATATAAAAGTGAATAAAGAGACAAACACGATTGGTTTATATATGAAAATATTTATGGGAATGTCATCAAATTCAAAAGATCGCTTCATTACATTCATTTCAATCAAAATGAGTTTCTCTCACCTGTAGTAGTAGTAACCCATCAAACCCTCGCTACGATTCTTTTTGTAAACAGCTTTGTTTGACATGATTGTTTGATAAAAGCTTTCCCCCCCCTCAGATGGCGTTTCTGTGTTTAAAGTTTTTCTGTTGTTTTTCTAATGGAGTCATCTTGTAATAAAAATTTGTGATTTTTGTGTTTTCTGCAGATGTCTCTCACTCTTTATAATTATTATAATTTTACCCATGTCAAAAAGAAATAGCTATATTCAAATATGCAATAACTAAGTAATATCAACAGCAACAGTGAAATGTAACAATTGAATTTCAAATGCAAGAGCTGAGCTCTAGTAATCTAATCCCAGTGATGGACAGCTGCACAGCTTCACTCAATTTGCCTTAGACTCTAAATAAATACTGTTCTGTGTCTTCATAAATAATAAACTATAAGCTATGACTTGGCAGAATTCAAAACAACAATTAATGTCACAGTCATATCTCCCAAACAAGTTCATTAGCCGCGCTAGCATCACAGGGAGTGCAGTTCCTTGAATGACCACTTGAGGCTCTATTCAAACGAGAGTGCCGTGTTCGAGTGTCCAGCTTTGCCGCAGAAGAAAACACGTTCACAGCTTGATAGAAAAAATGTGGAGGGTTTCATAACAGCTGTGCAGCGGGTGAATTTTATTAAGGCTTATAGTTTGCTTTGTTAGCGCTGTAACAGGTGGATGTCAACACAGACGGCTGTAAACAATCGCTGTCTTCTAGACTTTACCTCAGATAATCGGATTAATGCGATGGAAAATGTAGTTACACTGAGCATGTAATCTTTTCACTGCAGTTATCTTACATATAACTTAGCTTGCTGCTACAGTCCATCCAAGAAGGTTGTGCTTCACTTTTTATAACTTAATTATATTTTTTTTAATTTGTAAATAAATAACAATGATAATAATTTTTAAAAAGCATGTCATAATAAGGGCTGTTTTTTGCATGTTGCACTCATATTTAATTAATAATTTAATTCAATTTTATTTATGTAGAACCAAATCTAGATAGCAGTCGCTTCAAAACAAAGCACTATAGATTCAACAGTAAAGATCCTAAAGTGTACAGAGAAAACTGAGTCGACCCCCTATGAGCAAGCACGACAACAGTGGGAAGGAAAAACTCCTTTTTAACAGGAAGAAACCTGCAGCGAGCAGCTAGGTGTATGGGGGGGAAGACAGGACAAAGAACTGCTGTGGAAGAGAGCAAGACAATGATAATAATAATACTAATAATAATTAATGATTAAATGTAACAGTATTTACACACAGAACTTGGTAATCAAGCTAAAAATGTGGCACTTCACCCTCTCATACAAATATGTCGACTTCTGGCTCAAAATAACCAAAAAGTCCAAATGCTAAAATTTAGGTGACATGACAGTACCAATGTCCATATTTTATATGTTTGGTAAGATTGAGCTAAAGTTACAGAAACGCTGGTGGAATCAGCAGTCTAATTCACGTTTATTAAATTTTAATTGAAAATATGTGTATCTGATGCAGCCATGACACTCACTGCAGCTGTATTCAGCTCCAAGCAAGGATGTTGGCATGTTGTTCCTGCTATGTTAATTATGCTAATTCTCTATAAACAAAAGTATATATCGAATTAGCATCATGCTAACATTTCTCAGGTTGTGTTTAGAGTTTGAAAACTGTAGCTGAGCCTGAGACAGACACTTAGTTTTACTGTTTTGAGTATCACATCGTGATCTGAAGTGCTCTAAATCAACCAAACATTAGGATTCATTGGAGATGACTTTCTCTACAAAACTGTAGTGACTCCTACAAAAAGCAGGGTGTTTTCTCTATAAATATACTAGAAGCATGATGCTAGCGTGGCTAAGGACCTAGTGGCTTTAAAACCCTGTCACATTTAAGCAGAATTCAGTGCAACACAGACAGCTCTGGTAAACATGGATGACAAGGTAAAAGTTCAAGCAGGTGTCCTTGAGCGACAACATTCGCCAAACAAATAGAGGGCGATGAAACCATGCAGTTTGGTTAACTGCCAGGGAGGTGCATATTTTGAAAGCAGTAGGCATCGCGCGGCAAAACTCGTATCCCTGTTCAGCCTTCGGAGCAGCTCCGGGTTCAAAACGAAGCACAAACTAACAGCTACAGACATTCCTGATATGACTCCGAGCAGCAGACCACCTCAAACAGCAAAACACAGAAACACAAAAGTCCTCCTGCAGAAATTCTGCTGAGTACAGAATAAACAGGAATTAGTATTTCACCTGAACATTACATGGATACGTACATGCGTGTAATGATCCTAATATATATGAAGACCACTCTATTATCCTGTCTACAGAAATACTGTCTTAAGTGGGCCACCTTGTGGTGACTTTTGGGTTAATGGGAGCATAATCTCAACAGCAGCTATTACGACGATCGGCAGTAACATCAAAGGTCAACATCCTGGGCAGTTTAAGGTACTTATCAGTGTAAATGCCAAAAAGTGCAACACAAAATATGTAAACAGGAGCAAAACAGAGGAAAAACAACGGTTCAAAATGAAGGCAAAATGGACCCACTAAACTACGTCTACTTGGCAGTACTTCCCAAACAGGCCTCAGCAACTCTGGCTATTTCCTGTAGCTCATACAGGAATGTCAACCATAGTTTATACACTTTAACGTATTATAATTTAACAGTTTGGCAAATGGCAGTGCACTTTAACGTAAACACTGATGTCTGCTGATTGATAACACACTGCGGTTTTATCAGAGTCCATGCCCCATCGAGTCCACACATTTCAAAGCCTGTGTGACTAAAAACCTGCCAGCAGTGTGATGATGAGGATCCTCAAAGATGATAACACATTTGACACATGAGCCACTGGGGCCTGCCAGCAAACGCAGGTCTTTCACTTTTTGTGCTTTTTGTGAAATACAAAATTTGTGGGAAATAAAGCATCAACCAGACAGCGCAACCTGCTGTTCTCTCAACAAACACAACGTCATCACCTGCTGTTGATTTAAACATGGCTTTTAGGGGTCGGTTAAACCTGGGCAACCTGTTAGAATGGCTCACCGATACCTGCAGGGCAGCACGGAGAATTCAATTGTAAATACAGAGTAATAAATACAGTATCGTCGTCTATAGATTATCTATGGCACGGAGGATCAGTGCAATTAAAGAGCAATCTGTCCAAGGAGAGACTGCCTGAGCTCTGAGTTAAAAGGGGAGTGTGTAGATAAAAGACCGAAGAAACAATTCACGCCAGCTCAGTAACAAACTAATCTTTCTCCGTCTGTGAGCTCTCTGAAAAGATTCTAAATTAAAACGTCTGTTCTAATCATCACGATGTGACTACAAAGACCTCGGAGGAGGAAGACTAATGCAAAGGAGGGAATAATGCAAACTAGGCAGAAATAAGTAACGAGGATAACAAGAGCTTTCACGTCACACGATGTTTGCGGCGGGTCACGCTCGAGCAGACGCCGGCCCCGCCGCCCTGGGTGAGTCGTGAGGAGTTGGGCTCTCCGTCTCAGAGGCGCTGGTTTCATCGTCATCATCGTCCGTCTGCTCTGCGCTGTGGTACAGCATAAAAGCCTGGGTCTTATGGGTGATGGTGATGGTGCAGGGACCCTGCGCCCACGGCTCTCCATCCACCTGCATGGGCATCGTGGAGCTCTTCAGAACCAGCTGGAGATGGAAGAGCAGCGCACAATGAAAAAATGTTAGCTAAATCATACATAGGCCTATAGGTTAGCTTAGGCCAATCATTCACAGTCTAAATAGCGATCAAGTATACATACTGGTGCAACAGTGTGTGCTCATGCTAAACATGACCAAATTTTTAAATCTATGTATATAAAAGTGATCACTGTTTCAGGTTTTTTTTCTACTATTGGCTCTGTAGATGACCATATATAGCACACAGGCACACAGCTCCAGATGTGAACACAGATGTACAAACCTTCTGTTTAGGAGAGACAGCCAATCAGAAGAAAGTTGACTTATAGGGAGACATGTATAAGATAAATAAGACTTATTTTGAACTGTGATTAATGCAAAGCTACTCCAGTAGAATCCAATAATACAAATGTGTAGCCCAGAAAAGGTTTACTTTATTACCTTTAATAATAACAACTCAACGTGAGACTAAAATCAGTAACTTTCATCTTTGTTCTTTTTTATTTGTTGTGTTTTTTTTCCTTTAACAACTTTATTTCAGATCAGATTGGCAACAGTCCAGTTTAAAGCTTTCCTCGCCATTAACAGCCTGTTTTTTAAATCAGTATTTGTTTTTTATATGAAAGATTTTATATGTATTCTCTTATTTTTATTTTTTTTTGGAAGGTATGTGTAAGTGCCAACCTAAAGTACCTTCAGAGTCCACCAGGGGGCTTCAGAGCAAGCTTAGGCAAACACTGGATTTGGCCATTAATAGCAGTATTTTAAGCTTTATTTCTAATTCTTCTGATTGAAGCCTGTGAGAGCAAACAAAACAAAAAATGTTACTGATATAGATTATTTTTCTTCTCATCTATAACTCTGTTCCTCCATTACCTACACCCTCAGTTAGCAGCGATGCTTTTAAAATGTATTTAGTTAAATATGTGAGATATTCAAATACCAGTAAAATGAGTTTGTTGTTGTGGGTGCACTCTGGAAGCAAAGTCAAATCCACACGCAGGTGCGCCTTTGCAGTTTTTACAAAATGATGTTTGAAAGTAGCTGCTGTAATCTTAAGGCTTTACACAGCAGGCGTGTAAAATCTGTGCAGTGCTGGAGCCATTTATTCTTTTTTTTCCTTTTTTTTTTGTTCTTGGTTTACTTTTTATCTTGGGTTATTTACAAGGTTTATTTTTAGGTTAATAATTGCTTAATTTTTTGTTTTGTATCTTTGTAAGTCAGACAGGAAGAACTGTAAGGACATTTTCTGTAAGTAAAAGGACTAGTATAGGACCAGCATGCACTGGGGTGGGCCTGTGGTTTTTTCCAGAGCTGGAGAAGCAGCAGGAAACAACATAAAATGGATCTTTGTTTGTTGCTTGCCAAACTGGATAAATAAACCGTAAAAGTTTTGGACATTGGACTTTTTTTTGCCTGCGTACAAAATATCACCACAGTTACAATATTTATGTAGTTAAATATGTGAGGTATTCAAATACCAGTAAAATGAGTTTGTTGTTGTGGGTACGCTCTGGCAGCAAAGGCAAATCCACACGCAGGTGTGTGCATTTATAGTTTTTACAAAATGATGTTTGAAAGTAGCTGCTGTAATCTTAAGGCTTTACACACCAGGTGTGTAAAATCTGTGCGAATATTTCCTGTGTTACAAAAAATGCACAAGATTAATTATTCTCAACTTACTCCCTGATATCATGAAATATGTTCAAAAGCATGCATCAGGGTATCTATTCTGCAATAACGCATCGCTTTTTCACTACATGCTTGGTGTGTGAAGGCCTTAATTAACAGTGAATTTTTTAATGAACGCTCTTTATGTCACAATGTAAAAGGAGAATGAATGAAGGTGAAATCAATCGAGGGTAAATGGACACATGCAGGAGCTCAGTAACAAAAGCCTAATCAGATTAGTCACAATTAGATTGGATTGAGGCGAATGGCAGTGAAAAGTAATTACTGTCGTTCTGCGTGGCCAGTAAATGAGGTAAACAGGAAGCCTTACTCTGACAGTGTGAGCCTGTCCCAGCCGTACAGGGTTGGCCAGCTTGACCTGGATCTGCGCACAGTGGAAGGAGCCAAATACACCCACCACCTCCAACAGGCCATCATCCAGCCTGCAGAGACAGGAAATAGCATGTTTACTTTCCATAGTACCGGTAACCTGAAGCAGTCGGTGCCAGATGGACCGTTTATATTTTCCTGACCAATATGCTCTTAAATGACCTACCGGGTAGGGGGGCACGGTTCATCTCCCATACCCTCCCACAGCCTGCAGCCTCCGCCCCAGTAGCCGATGTTACAGACTATGATGCCCTCCAAACTGGGAAGCTTCACCCTTTCCCCATCCAGTTCCAGCTGTGGCAGGAACACATGCAAACACACATAAATGTTTCACAAATCTTTATGTGTTATAAAAACATTTTTTAATAAGGATCTCTCTTACAATGTCTTATATTAAACAGCTGTAGCTACGATACACACTGATCAAGACATTTGTCAGTAAAACCACCTCAAAATGGGCAAATATGTCTGAAAACGTTGATCAAAACATAGAAAACATCAACCAGGTAAGAAAAATGAGACAGTGCAGACTATAAAATGTCTAATTTGTTTTTACACATTAAATAAACAAATTAATTAGATTAGCATTATTACTGGCAGCACTGGAAACAAGGCTCTTACTAAAGTTAAAATAAACATCTTTACACCTGCAAAGCTGAGTAATTAACACTTCTTGATTCCGAAATGTTGAAACCTATAATTGAAAAGCTGTCAGGTTGTTTTTTTAACCTTTGCACTTTCATTAAAGTGTAATCAAGACAAGTGTGAATTTTTATTAAAGCTTGGCTACATAACAGCACCAAAAACATCTAAACACCCATTCAGCAAACTGTACGGGATCTGATAAAGAACTGGATTACTGCACAGCGTCTTTGGGCTCTGTGACAGGAGACTCTGACTAATCGCAAGTGAGCAGAGGACTGAAGGATTCAAATCCTGTGTGAAGATAATTATTTCTAAAGTAAATTCACATGTTTGTATTTTGGAACTTTCTTTTCATGTCTCATCAGAAGCTTTTGGACCGACTTGGCAACACTGGGACCAGTCGGCTTATATACAGACGCTGTTTTAATTTTAATTTGGATATCTGCCGATACCGATATGAATCCGATATCGTGTTTTTTAATCAATAAAACAGTTTTTTTTATATATATTGCTGCATTTTGTATAAGATCATACTCAAGTTTAAATAAACAACAACACTAAAACTATTCTGTTATACCTGTATGTAAAAAATACACTGCACCCAAAATATTTCATAGTTCAGCAAAACTGATCAATCTAATAAATTTAAACCTGCTCTATCCTCCCTATTCTGGTATTTTAAAGAGTCCTTAGCAGAAATATTAAGCAACCTAACTAACAGGGTTGCAAACTCCCAGCAAAAAAACAAAAAAAACAAATACACGCAGCCGCTCTATCACGTGAGCACACTGCTCCGACATGCTACGGTTATGAGCCGAGTTACACCATGTCGCAAGTTTTGTGAGGTGCTTTTTTGATATTTAATGGATCGGATTACATTTTTTTTATTTCTCTCCGATATCCGATCCAGTAATTTACGTCAGTATCGGACCGATACGTAATATCGGATCGGTCCATCTCTAGATGAGACACTGGTTTCTCTGCCCCCTGCTGAAGTCACAGGACAACCAATTCACATTTATAGAGAAAGCTTGATATGGCAGTGACTTACAGTGACTCGGATTCTCTTTATGAGCTTAAAACAAAATTTGCATAATGCTTCATCACGTGCACAAGTCCACCGTACCTCGATCCTCTTATCCAGATCTTTACATTCCTGCACTAAACAATCTCTGGTGCCATACAGGAAGTACACAGCCTGTGGGAAGAGGAAAGTACTCATTACTACAAAATGAAGCTGCATCTTTATGTCTCTACAAAAAAACAACAAAAATAACAAAAACAGTTACAGGATTAAGAGGTTTTTGCATTCATATTTAAACCCTGAGCCTGCTTTGTTTATTCAAATTACGGACCTTGTTGATGATGCGGCTGGAGAAGAAGGAGGGCGTTTTCTCACGGTGTGCATGGAAACTGAGCGCCATCAGAGCGTCGGGCCCCACAGAGAAGTAGTTGTTCATGGACAGAACCTGAGGAGGAAATCCAGCGTCTGCTTTATAGTACAGCTGAGTGCTTCCGCGGGTCAGGCATTGACATGTCACGAAAGACATCGGTGTTCATCAATCAGCACAGAGAGAAAAAACTCACCTTTGGTTTACGAAAGTAGACGCCTTTTGATGCTACCTGGACTTTCCATCTGAAAATAATCATGAAGGTGTTTAGCGGAATGAAAACAAACACAAACGGGTCAAAACGTTGGATTTCAGGAATCAAAGTTTTATTTCTATTTGGACTATTTACATTTCCTCACGTCTCAGTACTCATGCTGACTGTAATAACATTACACAGCTCTAAATTTTTAAGCGTAAATGATAAAACATAAATGTCCTTTTCATTTGTAATTCACATGCTTTTGAAAGTGCAGCTTGTGACATCAGATCACAAGTGGAAAACATTAAATCCAATGTAAACAACCATGAGGACACAATGTGACCCAGCCACTCAAACCACTTCTCGAGGTCAAGTGAGACGCATTTGACCACATCTGATTTGCAGTGTAAATGACTACAAGCCCACACCACTGACTGAACATGAGCTACAGCCACCTGATGACGACCCTACAGAAGGCCCCAAGCTGAAACATGTTACCCAGTAAAGTTTTTTCATATTCAGCAACGGTTGCTGGAGTTCTGACCTTTTCGTGCTTTACCCTCTCACCCAAGTACCTCTGGAAGGAGGCTAAATTGTGCCAGAAACCGAGGTTTAAGTTTTCTACGAGAATAACAAACGCTGTACCCCTTGATTTATGACCTTAGTAAATACTTTCCTGATGAGTTCATGGTTATGGTTAAAGGTATGGATCCTATTCAACTCAAAAAGGACAATAAAGTAGGGTACATCTTAGGGGTTAGCTAGTGGATGATCATGATGTTGATGATCGACAATGGTCAAAGTGACTCACCAATTAATTTCCTAATATAGAAAGAAAATGTAAACACTAGCCGTCAACTAGAAGACACATCTGACCGCTTTTGTATAGATATAGTCGCCAAAGACACAGGACACAGGGTGTTTTAATTCCCCAAATACCTAAGAGACTACAGTTTTAAAAAGACTGGTGAACCTGATCAGTCTGTTCAGGCATTTCTGACTGATCCTGAGGAGTACCTGTCATCAGTATCAACACCGCTCACCTGTCCATTTTCACCACTTCAGCATCGAGGATGTTACGGAGAACCTGCTCCACGGGGATCTCTCCAGCATAGCCAGCTCCCCAGCCTAAAGTGTTAGAGAGGTCATTTCCTGTCCCCAGAGGCAGGATGGTCACCCTGGGGATGAACTGGTCCTGGCCCTGACAAAAGAAAGTAGAAAAGTGTCAAAGCGAAGAAGTAATGTGTAAAAGAAAGATCGCTCTTTTTTCTTGAGCGCAGAGACGTCTCACCTTTAGCTTCATAGCATCGATGGCATCGAGCACCCATCCCACTGTGCCATCACCTCCACACACCAGCACCTGGACACTGCCGGGGGGGAGGAGGGTGCACAGCTGGAGGGCTTTGGAAGGAGTCAGCTGAGATAAGTCAAACACCTGGAGGTGAAGCAGAAAACAAGATTAGTTCCAGGATCTGAAAAAGAGCAATGACAAAGTTTGCTCTCACTGAGACAAAAGATGCAGGCGAGCTGCAAGCTGACCTGCACCGGGTTGAGGAGGGTGCGAAACTCCCCCAGCAGCACCTCCCCCATGTTGTTCCCACTACGCGTGTTAGCCAAGACCAACACTGGAGTCCAGCCGCTGCCACAGGAAGAGCCGAGCTACAAGATACAAGCAGAAAACGCATTTTTAAAACATCTCCGGAGCACCCGACGTAGGAGCACTATGACGAGGCCAGTCGTGACTTCAACACCTTGCTGTACTCGTCGGGGTGCCTGCGGCGCAGCTTGTTGACACGGTAGAGGTAGTGAGGGGGGATGATGAGGTTGTGGAACTCGCCCAAGTCGCACACGTCTCCATCCGTCAAGCTCTCCATGCAGTCATCGTGCACTGTGGTCTGGCACCACACACACCTGAAGGAGGAGCAGGGGGAGCGAAACTATAAGAAAGGTGATGAAGCACATAAAAAGAAATACTGCCAATGAAAAGAAGACCCTGAACTGCTCACAAAGCGGGGGATGAGTGTCATGCTGAGGTGGGGTCTTTTAAGATTGAAATTTGCTATGTTGAACAGCAGCAGGAGCCCATTAGAGGTGGTTCCGTTATTACATGTAAACCCTAAAGTCATGTTGAGTCGTGAGAAAACCCAGATTTAAAATTCTAAAGAAGAATATATCGATGTGATTAAAAACCAATCTACAAATATAAAAAAGACTAAATAACCACAGTAAAGAGTGAGGTCTTTTATCATCCAGCTCTAACTCAGGAAACTTGATCATTTTTCTTTTAACTCGTGGGTGTAAAAAGAGGCTTTTGGTTGCAGAAACACGGCTGCACATCTGTTGCATCCCTTCAGCGGTTCTCGTCCAGCTACGCTACCTGATGTCGCAGAGCTTCGGCTGGGTCCCACACTGCTGCTTGCATACAGCACAGTAACTGGCCAGAGGCACATTTCCGCGGACCCAGCGATGCTCCATGGCTCCTTCGGGGCTGGAGGGGGCCATGATCTCCTTGCAGGACAGGCTGCGGTCGGCCCGGCGCAGGCACTGCTCGTCGGCGCACACGCCGCAGCAGTCGCAGAAAGCGCCTTGCAGGATGTGCTGGGAGCACACGCAGCAGTAGGTGGGCTTGTTGAACAGGTCGGTGTAGTGCCAGCCGTGCTTGCTCTTGCGAAAGAAATCCTTCATGTGCGATTTCCTCTTGGAGCGTTGTGCGCTGCACCACAGCGTGATGATGACCGGAACCACGACGGCCACGGAGGTCCAGAACAGTAGAGTCCACTCCTCCCGGGAGCCGCAGTCGTCCTGCGCCTCGTCCCCTTTTCCGCACATCGCTGCGGGACCGTGGCGAGACGCTAACGAGCGGAAATCAGTAGAAGGCAGATAAACGGCACCTAAAGGAGACCGGACACGCTCCACAGCTCCACGCGACGCTCATGATCACAAACACTAGCCAGAAGCTGGTTCTGAATCCAGCTAAAATATATTTTCTTGTATAGGAAGGTGTAAACAAGAGGACAGAGATATGACGTTAAAACCACGAGCCACCTCCTGATAGAGCATCAGCAGAGAGTTTTCACATGACAAGATGATCAACCCACGGAGGAAAAAACGTCATGACTTACATACTGCTGGGTAATTTCAGTAATAATGATTCAGCAAACTAAACGCTTATAATAGATGACACGAAGCACAATGTAGGCCTACAATATTTGTAAAATGTTTAAAGTTTTATATTATAGAAGTATTTATCATATTTAAGGAAGCAGGGTGGTTTTCGTGGTTAGCACTGTTGCAAGAAGGTCCTGGGTTTGAATCCAGCATCTCTGTGTGGAGTTCTCCCCGTGTCTGTGTGGGTTCTCTCCGGCTTCCTTCCACAGTCCAAAGACATGCAGTTAGTGGGGTTAGGTTCACTGGTGGTTCTAAAATTGGTCGTAGGTGTGAAGGTGAGTGTTAGTGGTCGTCGGTGTTTGCCCTGTGAGGCTGATGACCTGTTCACTCAGTAAATGTATTGTGTTTCATTTCACCACTGGCCATCCTCATGCTCTTGGTCAGCTGTGTTTGGCATTATAAGGTTAACAGTACTTTAAGAGGAACTGGGATCCCTGAGGGGTGAGACTATTTTCCGTTTCCGTTGGAATGTGAGCGAACACGGAAGTAACTGAAAGTCGACATCTCACAATTCAAATTTCATCTCTGATTCAGCTGCCCCGGCTTGCTAGCAGCTGGTTATCAGCACGCATGCGCCTTGCGAGCGCAGAGCGCATTAGATAATCGCGTCGAGAGAACAGAAAGCTCTCTGGGTCCCGGGAATTAATCAGAGCAGTGACATTATGAGGCCGTAATAAGTCCACGTGGTTATTAGGACACGTGCATTAAGTTAAACGTGCAAAGGGAGTCGCGAGGAAATGGTAACAATGACGCACAATGACGTATTCCATCGAACGTCACCGGAGGCACTCCTGTACAGCAGCTAAATAAATATTAAGGGTTAGATTAGGATGACCAGACTTCAGCAAACTAAATGTAGGCAGGGGAGAGAGAGTGTGGGACACTTTACCCGTGATGCTCAGAGATATTTGAAACTAACACAAAAGTTGGATTTCGGGGACAGAATCGATTTATTTCTCTCTGAGAATAACGTTTAACATTGTTCATAACTGTATTTTAGCTGCTGGTTTATTGAGTTTCGTTAGGATGCATCTGTTTGTATGCTACGGGCGCACCCGTGAAACTCAAATAACTGATTTAACAAAAAAAAAAGAAAGAAAAGAAAATAGGAAACCCTGATCCATAATTCTGCGAGAATCACATTCAATCGGCTCAATCCAGTTTCTAGAGATTTCCCATATTTGCTGCAATTGCACTTCCTTTTCTTTGTGGCAGTTTTTTTTTAAATGAAATTTAAAAAAAAAACCCTCTTAACTTTGCTGTGATTCAGATTTTTTATTTAGCGCAGACATCGTATAAGGTTAAGCTGCAGGGGTAACTTAACATGGAACACCGTCCGAATGTGTGTGACAAAGGATAATGAATAACAACCCTGCTGAGAACGGCTAGACTGCTACTTCACCTTAATTAGTGACTATTCAGTCATATCACTGGTGTTTTGGAGAGTAAAAATTAGAAATGCAAAGTGGAAAAACTGAACGAGAAAAAGGCAGAACATGCCGACTGGTCTCCAAATGGGTTAGACGGTAGAAACAGCGGATCCTCCACTTCCCATGATGCCGTCTTTCACATGTCCGGTCATCGTGGTTATTTCCTCTGACTCGCCTGCTGCGCCACACAGTACAGACTCTATTCACAGGTCAAGCAAAGTGACGTTTCAGTGTACTTTGTGTGGAATATTCTTTAAAAAAAACGCGTTTATTTAATAATGTTGTCTTACAAACATTTTTTTTTTGTAAGAAAAAAGGCAGAAAGAAAGGGGAAAATAAAACGTAGTTAACAGACGGATACATGTAAATATTACATTATGAATGGGGTGCACAGCTGGTATGACATAAAAATATAAGAGCATCTAAAAACAAGACTATAACTATGCATATGACTATGCTTGCAGCACCATCTAGTGGACAGACTTTTACCTGCAACCTAACCTAACACCTACGTTTAATACATTGAAATAGACTTATTCTGCTTTTCCTTGTTTTTACATCTTTGCGGTTCCTAGGACTGCGTTCTTCTGGACAGAGAGCTCGGATGTTGTTCCTGGGATCTGCTGAAGCCACTAGCCCAGCTTGGGGGTCACTGCACTGAGCACTCCGATTACCACTGGGACCACTGTTGCCTTCACCCTCCACATCTTCTCCAGCTCTCTCTCCGTCCTTGGTACTTCTGCTATGGTCGTTTTCCTCTGCTTGTCCACTACTACTATGTCCGGTTGGTTAGCCATCACCAGTTTGTCTGTCTGTATCTGTGAGCTAGACCCCAGCCTCTATGATCTTGTGCTCAGAGCTTGTTCCTGTGCTGCCGTGATTAGTGCCTCTGTGCTGTCTTTCAGAGCAGCCACTGGTAGGATTGTTTTGCTTTTGTTTATAGCCTGGATCTTGTTTGTCCCATACAGCTGACGTGCCTCATCTCTACAGGTATTTGGTGGTTTCAGACTGCTTTTTCTACTTTTTGCTCTATATGATGTCACTGAGAGGATACAGAAGCTCCGCCCAGCTGGCGTGCAAATCTTCTGTTTACATGGATCAACTGATCATAACAAATTTGTCTTAAAGGGGGAGGATCTAAAGCAGCTTGTTTCAGAAAGAGGAGGAACTGATGGGGTCTACAAAAAGCTCAGCATACGATAATATGGATAATTTTTAACACTCAATCATGCAAAACGACACTGTTAGGGTACAATAATAAAAATAAGGAGCTGTAAATTAGTTAGTTATTCACAGGAACTGTTCACCTTTAAAGCATTAATTGGTAAACTATATATCTTTACATGTGCTAATGTGTCACTAATATTTACAGTTTATTTGAAACCTTGGTAGTCTGAGGCAGTGTGTTGTGGCCAGAGTCAAGGAGGAAGCAGAGGAGGAGGAGGATCTCCTCTTTTCACCCCCTCTGGACTCTGGTCAGGACCTCAGAGTTGAGAGGGCTCAGGCAGGAAAAGGGCGAAAAAGAAAAAGATGAAGAAGCTGGTGGTGTTTTTGCTTTGCGTGGTCCTGCTGACCATTTACACAGGTAGGAAATTCTCAGGGAATTGACACATGGAGGACAGTGACCTGTCACATCAGAACACCTTTTCAGGTGCTCTGCGTCTTGTTTTTTGCAATTGTGAGGGAGCTGGTGTAGTTATATCCTTAGACGTTGAAGAGTAATGCATACCATTGTGGTAAGAATAGGTTATTTTAAGGGTAGTTTGCTGCACCTTCCTTTTGTTGTGGTAGAAATATTTACATAGATGTGCAGAAGATCTTTATTTGTATTTTTAGCCCAATCTTTTTGAAACACTGTTGTATTTTATAACAATTGACTTTTGGCCTGATTTAAGCCAGAAGACTTTCATGTCATCAGGATGGTTTATTTTTGTGGCAATCCACAGGTGGACGTACACCGTGAGTATTTTTGCCACGTTTCTCTGAGGCTCCAGGCAGCACCAGCAGCTCAGGCCTGTGTTGACAGAGTTTCACAGCAGCTCCCTGTGGCAGGAGAGGAACAGAAAGCCTGCTGGGGTAACATGCTGCATGGGCTCGACTCCCTGGGAGCGAGGGGGCTGAATGGGCACTTTGTTACCTTCCACCAAATACCCTGCTTCCTAATGCAGGCCCGGGCTTAGAGAGAGAGGGAGACAGAGAGCCCTCACTGGTGTGTGTGTGTGTGTGTGTGTGTGTGTGTGTGTGTGTGTGTGCCTGCCACTGGGGAATAAACAGCCTCACATAGACACTAGCTAAATAGATCAGGCCAGCCACAGCTCACGAGCAGCAAATAGTGTGAGAGTTTTATTTATGGGCCTGAGTACAGCTTTCAGTGAGAGGAATGCTATTCTTATTAACCACAACTTAGCTGCCAAGAAAACAGATGTCACAAACAAAATATCTCAGGCAGAGGTTAAATTCAAAGCAGGCAGTTTTAGTTCCTGAGTCTAAGAATAAGCAAAAACAGAGAAAGCTGCCAAAACACAAACACTGACTCACATCTACAAGGCAAGAGCAAAACAGTCTTATCCTAACCTGCTAAACCTTCTTCTACAGCACCGAAAGAAGTCAACGTAAGTAAACGTTTACTTCCAAACTCTTATCTTTACATTTTTTTCCCTTTAGATGCAAACCCCATAATCAAGGAGAGCGTAGCTAAGCAGCTGCTCCGTACCAAGAGGCAGGACCGGCCAATGAAGGCTGGCTACCCCGATGAGCCAATGAGGGTAAGGTCCACTCAGAGCAAAGAGCACAGTTAGTATATTGGAAAAAGCACAGATTTAACCAAGAGTATTGAACCTCTTCAGTTCTGTTGCAACAGTTTGTGCTGTCCTGTTTGTCAGCAGGATAAAAGCCGAACATTGCAACACAGTGTAAGTGCTGCAAGCAATTTAAATTTTGGTTTTTCTGGTAAATTTGAGACCTGCTCATGTCACTCGTCCATATAATGAATTCATTCTGTGTGTGTTTTAAAGCTTTTAGTTATAGTGTTTAATCACATTTATGCGGGTTAAACAGTTTTAAGTTGAAGATATAAAAGCATAAGCAAATCTGTCTTATCACTTTGTTTCTAGACCAGTCAGCACTGACTCAGGTGAGGAGCTTTGCAAAGGCAGTATTTTTAAAACATTCATAGACCTTCAGAGAACATTTAAAGCGTGTTACAATATTTTATAAAACATTTATTATTATTATTGTTTATAGTCTGCTTAGAGATGGTAAGCGTTAAAGCTTTGTGAGTGTTTTTATGAATGAATTTTTATAATTTTTGTACATTGCAAATACTTTTGAGTTCACCTCATTTTATTAGTCTTTGTTTGTTTAGTGTAATTTAGTGACTCTTCCTGCGTTAAATCACATGCAAAATTAAAATAAGGTCAAAAAAGGTCAAGTGGGACAAGAAAAATATATATGTTAAAAAAAATTAAAATAAGGTAAAAAAACAAACAAATGAAAATTAAATAAAATATAACAAATAAATACAATATAATTCCATCTATTGTATAATTAAAGGGAATTTTACCTAGGATCATTTTTCAGAATATATTCTATGTGTATATTTATAATAAACTGTGTCATTACATATTATTTAATACATATGGTACCTGTAAAAGAAAAACAACAAAAACCTTTGACCCTTTCTCTGTGGGACAAAGAGAGCACGGACACAAAGGTCCGAGTCACCTAATCTAATTTACAGGTTACAGCTGAGACTCTGAGCTTGTCGGTTCCTGTCAGTACCTGAGCTTCTTAAAGTAATCTCTCTGAAAGCACGTGCACTGCTTTTATTACATCCCCCAGCTCTGTACAGGACACGTGATATCACCCTCGGTTTACTCATCTCTGTCACTTTATGTTGTGCTGTGTTTCAGTTTGCAAAATGAGCTCCAGCATTTTTCTTTCGTTGTTTCTTTCAGTGTGCACTCATCTGTCTTTTGGTTCGTCTTATTCAATGATGTCAATCTTCTCCCTGCAGGAGCATCTGCTCCACATGCAGGCTCTGGATCGGAGGGCCCGGGAGACCAACTTGGAGCACTGGCTGAACCCTCACTGCTACCCACGCTGCGACAGAAACTATGGACACCCGGTTTAAAAGGTGGCAAAAGTCGCCCGAAGTCTCAACTTTCACTTCTAACCCCAACTGCAAACTATTCATGAGTGACTACAGCACAGTGCATCTACACAGCAACAGACCCCTCAGTTTTCATCTCAGTCACCTTTTTAGACACCTTTTATTCCCTGATGGCTAAAGCCCTTGTCTCTTTTGAACTGAATGACTTG
Source organism: Astatotilapia calliptera (assembly GCF_964374335.1). Classification (NCBI taxonomy): domain Eukaryota; kingdom Metazoa; phylum Chordata; class Actinopteri; order Cichliformes; family Cichlidae; genus Astatotilapia; species Astatotilapia calliptera. The sequence goes on from NC_137427.1 coordinate 4,896,969, forward strand.
TTTCTGTATTGGAAGTTTGTCTCTGCTGTTGTGTTAGTGCTCTTCCTGTTTTTTGCGATTTTATCAAGACTGTTTGGCACAACAGGAAACCTCAGAAAGCTGTGAGAAAATATCTCACAGCCAGGGCTCTTTTCTTTGAACACTATTAGTTTTCTTGCTTAACTCTTTTCAAAAGTCAAACTGGCTCACTATCAGTGGTTAAGAATGACAAAATCAGGCTTATTCGCCAGTTCTGAGTTAAATTGTGATAACGCCAAAGTGTCACTTTGACATGAAAGAGGATCTGAGTTCCCTGTGATAAAGTTTCAGTTAAGGGTGAAGTGATGTCCATGTGGTTTGGTCATAAAGATAGTAAACCAAGTTTGGTGGCCTGCTTGAATCTAAAACTATACCTGAATATTAGATGTTAATATGAATATTAAGACTGATTTGTGCCTCACTTCACAGTACATATGGATTTAAGGGGATATAGAATTATTATTTTTTAACTACACTGACAAACTTGTTTTTAATCTGAATTTGTTTTCTCTCTCTGCAGTAAAAGGCCTGCTGTGACTGACTGACCGTGGACTGAAGCTGGAGTCTCTTTTCTCATTATCTTTCAATCTAATGACCAAAATATGCATGTGTTGTATTATTTCTAGAGTGAATTCTTTGTAATTTGCTCCTTTACGCCTTTATTTCTGTAGCTGCACAGACTGAAATTTGTTAATGAATAGAATAAAATAAAATAAATCATAAGCTCCAATAAAGTTGTATTTATTTGTTTGAATAAGAGCGAGACTGCAGACCTGCATGCAGATCTTAATCATTTCCTTTTTTCTGAAGACAGTCGACTGGATTCTGGTTTCAGTGACATAAAAGTTTTAGCGCCTCAAGTTATTTGCATATTAGATGGCGTTTTTTTCTCTGCTTAACACCTTGAAGCGGAGGCAGGCCAGAATGTTTTTTCCTTAGCCGTGTTCGTGCGTCTAAACGCCCCCTTCACACACCTTTCCCCCCGTCCTCACGCTTTGCTTTACAAAAGCTCTAAGAAACATTTTATTTCGTTTTTGGGGAAATGAAACAAACACGAAGGATTTTGCTGTTCTGATAAAGTATATTTGTGTGATAATTACCGGATTTCAAACTTGGATAAACTGGCTGACCAGATGCATAAAACTAAATGTGGGACAAAACGTGCGCTCGCAAGACGGCAGTCCACACTTGTAGCTGACAGAAAATTGAACACAAGCAAACGTTGAAGGTGCACCATCGTTTACCTGACGCAGGGCGAAGGGAGGCGCACGCCGTGAACAGGTCACCACTGTGACACCTCAGAATGACCAGTTAACCTAACGCGCATGTCCTCGGGCTTTGAGAGAACACAAACTCCACAGACAGTCGTTCAGAAAGTTTGAACCCACATCAGCCACTGCACCACCCGCATCATGTGGAGGACATATACAGGCCTGCTGTATTCGCCCCCAGTCTGTTTACGTACAGAAATTACGAATGAAGCTAAAGAGGGTTTGTTTTTGTCATATTTTTATAGGCGACATATGTATGTTTTATTATTATTTTATTCTAAAAACCGATAAAATTGATTGTTAATGACCTCACCCGTTTTCCTGTCTGACCGCGTCGCTCCTGATTTTACCCACACACGTGCGGTGATTGAAGCGCTCCAATCTGTACAGTATGAACGCCGTAGAACCCGCGATCGGTCCACATGTGAGTAGGCCTGTGTCGCGGATGAATAAAGCAGAGCCCCGCTTTATATTGCTGTGAAATGTGTGCACCTGCATGCGGAACAATTTACCCGTTTCTCATTTTTCACCGCACTCTGAGGCTGTTGTCTGAGGCCTGTCCTGGCGCAATCGCATACACAGAAAATATCATGAAATCAATCAAAAACATTAAAAATGTGTTTGCTTTTAAATATACCTTGAATAAAAATGGAATAATTATTGGAATGACTGGCTGCATTTGGTCATTTCAATCGTTTTCTTTTTCTTTTTTTAATAATAAAACTAAGCGGTCATGCAGCCATGTAGAGTCACGACGCATACAAAAATTAAACAATGAAAGCAGATTCACGGACTTTTATTGACCAGAGGGGGGAGAAATTTGTGCTGTTGCAACTCTGGAGGGAGAATCATGTAGGCCTCCCGCAGGACTGTGCGAGCCGGGCTGGGTGATGAGCCCGAGGCCTTTAACTTTTGGCGCAACTTTGCAGAAATTTCAATAAATAAATAAATATTAAACAACGCGTTGAAATCGAGAGATATTATTATATGTGGGGAATATAAAACTAAGCCCGGCGGTTAAGTCGTTTGTCGGGTCTAATTGATGGATCTAAGCGGAACCCGGAGGGCTGACGATGGTTTAAAAACAACACAAAGAAATGAGAAATTCAAATGATTTATTGAAAAGCGTCTAAAAAGCAGTTTGACAACAACCTCTTTTTTGTCAGTTACAACAAAGCTGTATGATCGTTTTTCTATGAAAATGTAAAATATAGGAACTATGTTAATGGAAAATGTTATATTAACTTTGGGAAAACTTCAGAGAGTGTGTTGAATTTGTTAATTTACTTTAGGTTTTAGAAATCTCCGAGGCAAACTCGGTCTTTGAAGACAACATAAAGATTTTTTTCTAATACTTTTAAATTCAAAGTGCTTGAGTTAATTTTTAAATATTATTCCAGGATTTGAAATCAAGCGAAACCTTTCAGTCAAATCAGTTCAAATAAAGAGAATTATTCAGACCACAACCTGAATTAAATATCCTCGCTGCACAGCTCAGGTGGGAAGAAACGTGGAAAAAATACATTCTTGTTAGTTTTAAATGCAAAATAGTAAAAGTCACAAGGTCTGTACAGAAAGTAGCCACTCGCTGCAAAGGAAACATGCAACTCATGTTAACCATTGCACAATGTGAAAGGGACTTCATTTGATTTGGTCAATACATTAAATAGATGTCCAGCTTTATATTATATACACATATGCACATTATGTTATTTGCCTTTTTACATTACATACAAAATCTGCGTTGCTTGATAATCCCACCATGTCCTATAAACTTCAGATCTGCTGAAAGTCAGAAAACAGAGCATCAGTCAGTCATCTTTTGTCCTTGAAGAAGCCTTTAGAAGTGCTGCTCTCCTTGATGGTGACCGTCAGGAAGTTGGTGGTCACGTCTGTCACCAGGACCTTCTCCACGTTGCCGAGAGACGGCCTCCACGTCACTTCGTCCAAATCGTCGTCGAGCCGCGTTGGGGACGGCCTGTCCAGAAAATAAGGCTTTTCCATTTGGGGGAGCTCGGCGGGACGACTCAGACTCATTTTGGAGTGGTGCTTGAAGTGTGCAGGTACCAGGTAGGCGGAGACGTCCTTTATTCTGTGAGTGTCCATGTCTGTTCTGTGAGGATGCAGGCCGCGGTCTGAGTACAGCTGTTTGTAGGAGCTCTCCCCAGAGCGCTGTGTGTGGTGATGGTGGTGGTGATGGTGGTGGTAATGATGTTTATGGCTGTGGCCGTGGTTCTCTGGATGTCTGTGGGCCAGTTTGACCAGCCTCATGTCTTCGCCCCCCTGGAGCTTAGCCAGTTTGTGAGGGCCGTGGCTCTCCTGCTCCTCCCCTCTCCTTTTATGGTGCTCAGAGAAGACCTCATTAAACCGCGGCTTAGGCTTGGGACCTCTCTTTTTAGGTATGTGGATGAGGTCTTCTGAACTAGTATGAAGCAAAGACTGCTGGTGCTCACGAGGGCTCAGTTCAGGCGGTCGGACGCGTACGCTTTCTCCACGGTTGACGGTACTCGGTGGGAAGATGGTGGGCACGACAGCTCTCAGGCCCTCTCTGGCCCTGGGGGTGGCAATCGGTTCTGGGGTCGGGTAGGTGACGCGCATTCCTCGGACTGCTTCGCTCCTGAAGTCATAGGACTTGGACTTCACCTTTGCCTGAGCCTATCAGAAAATTTTTGAAATTAGTATTTTAAGAAAATGACACCATTTTTCATAGCGAACATCAAACTGAATCAGTTAAAAGGAATTCATTCATTCTTTTATCGTCTGCTTTTTCTATTAATTTGTAAAATGTAATTTAAACAGCCTATTGATTGCTTCTACCTACACCTGTCATATTGGACTGCTAATAAACTAACTATCGAAAGAGTGGATATTAATCTTACATCAATAATTCACAGCAATAACTAGTTTCAGGGCACCATGTTTATTACTCAACTTCTACCAATCCCCTTTAAACGAGCCCTGTCAGTGGAGACTCTGGCATTTTGTTCAAGACAAACTGCCGCTCATTAAGCAATTTTCACGGTTCACCGCTCTGAACAGATGAAGCATCAGGCCGTGATGTTTTCCTCGGCTCATTGGAAAGTAACATGTAATCATAAAATTTTAATTAAATAATTTATTTCAGACACATATCCATTTCAGTATATAAACTATTCGTTTTATATTTTTTAATCTATTTATAAATTACACAACAGGGACAACAAATGCATAAACGGCATGTGTTCAAGAAAAGAAAAACACCTCATGTCCTTTAAAGTAGAGTAGTTTTATAGTTCTTACAACTATATTTTAGAGGCAAATAAATTTGTACATTAAAATTCAAGTGAGATTTTTTTTTATTACTGATCTACAAAATTGGAGAACTTAAACATTCCTGAATTCTAATTTATTACATGCCACCTGGAGCTTTTCCATTTTTGCTTTAAAAGTGGCTTTAATAAAGAGACAACAGACCCAGAGCGTGTAAAAAAAAAAGAAGAAGATGGAAAAACAGCCTGGCTGTTTGTTAAACACATTTTATTTAACAGGACACAAAGAGTCCTTATGTAAGCTATAGTCCATTAAAACAGCTGCATAATATCTGATTTTTCTCTTCATTTAGAGAAGCAGAAATAACCAGATACATGCCAAACTCTCTGGGTCAACCCATTTGTCAGGACCTAGAAATTATTTTATCATATATATTCTAATGCCTGGTATCACCACAAAATTAACAGTTCAATTTCCCCAGTTGAAAAAAGCCCCCCTGATGGGACACCTTTTGCGATGTGCTTCTGGCCCTATGGGGCCGCTTGTTTGACACCCCTGTCTTTAGGTAGTCAAAGCCCGTTTTAGCATGTCAATACATCCCCATTAGGCAATAAACAAACTGAATACACTCCCATTCATGGGTAGGCTGTCCTAATTATGCATAATTAGCATATTTAACCTGCTCATTCACTAATGCACTCAAAGAAAAAAATTAAGAAGCCACAATCTACAGAAGTGAAGAGAGCGCAGGAAGGGTTTGTTGGGGCTTTATTAGAGACACGCAATAAAAAAATAAAGCAAGCTGCCAGCTTTACCTTAAGCAGAAACGTCTTGGGTTTTGGTCCTCTCTTTTTGGGCCCGTAGAGCTCCCTTTCACGCTCCCTGTGAAAAACCAGACACCCATTTTGAGTGTCACGGGAGCAAAGTGCACCGAGGACAGCGTACAGTTACCGAACACTCACTGGCTCTGCCCAGAAAGGCCACACAGACATCTTACCTCTGTTCAAAAGCGGCGAACAGGCGGGAGTCCAGAATATTTTCCTCCGGTTCCCAAGTGCTGTATCTGCGAATTAAAAACGCAGAGTTAGACAGAGGGAGCGGAGACTGACACACGGCGCTAGCCTGCGAGCTAAAAATCTCCACCGTGCTCAGTTTTAATCCCGCTGTCTCGCTAGCTGTGATGTGCTGTGCTAACGACAGCCACAGCCGAGACAGTGCGGGCAGGGCAGCCGCGGGGTGAAAACATAATGAGGCTCAGTGTAGCGGGACTTACTTGGGAGACCACCCCTTCCATTTCACGAGGTATTCAATGCGACCCTGCATGCCATCAGAAACAAACAGACAGGACTTGGTTAGCTCGCAAGGGTTAACAGTAGTATGAGAGTGCGGCGGTGGTGGTCTTATTCAGCATTCTGGGAGAAAAGAGCACGTTACATCTCCCGCCTACCTTCCTGATTCTGCGTTTGATGATAGACTCGGCAGCGAACACCCTCTCCCCGACGGCAGAAAGCTCCATGTTTACCCCAGTGCTACCTCCCGTTAGCTGGGTGGACGCTAACGCTAGCAGAGCAGATATTTTTCTCCAGTCCCAGCCACTCTGAATTCCCGACAGACCATAATACTCCCGAACAGAATGGACGTCAGCGCAGTTTTTTCACAGCGTTGCTAAGGAACCGCAGTCGGTGGAACCTTTAGGCGAGCACCCATTGGTCGAACCGTTGCTACGTGCTCTGGTTGCTAAGTGGAGAGGAGGAGCTTGCGCCTCTGCGAATTCTTCGGGGAGGGGGAAATGGTGGCTTTTTTCCCCGCGCGGCGAGTGAATCATTTCGCGCAAGTTATGTGCGCAAAAATGCACGCGGTCTCGTTATGCGGACACGCCAGCCTTGTCAGGCAAATAGAGAGAGAGTAGGAAATAACGAGGGCGCCTGAATTGCGCGCCAGCGCGTAGGTAGTTTCCCCCATTTGCGTTTGGTCGCTACAGCAGCGTATTCATCAGCTGATGAAGCGGAGGTTATTTTTTGTTATTCCATAAACACCAAACGATCGCCTCCACGTCCTCCCTGCGTCAGGCCAAGTGCTACATATCTGCCCGGTCCGTTCACGTGATTTTATCTAATTATTCTCTGCACGTTCACCTTAAAGAGAAAATATTGTAATTATATTCAGCCGTCTGATTTACCGCATATCACACGCCGGCGCTCTGTTGTTTGAAATAAATGCAAAGTGGGTGATACATTTAAATCAAATACATGCCTGTAATGTTATAAAATAAATTTGTGTTTTGGTAAGAGGTCAGTCCATTGGATCTCAGCGATTAAACTGAACCTTTCAGTGACACTGATTCATCAGACGTTAGGAAAACAGCTGTCACGGCCCAAAGATAAGCAGTAATAAGACGAATTTTCCAGGAAGAGATCTGGGAAAGCTTCTCGCTGTGTGAGGTTTAAAGGCATCTGATTGGTCTCTTCAGTGAAACGGGGGGTTGTGATTTGTTTCTTTGAATTATGAAACACAGCCATCTTTGAATTTTTGTTTAATTTTTCCCGATAATGAGATTTCTCAGCCCAGATAATCGGAAATTATGGATAAGCTCCTGCGAGGCCCCTTGTTTTTAACGCACATCAAACAAAAAGGTCAAAGTTAAACCGCAGTTTTCACTTTTCCTTTCTCACAGTGAGGCGCCCTTCCGCTCATAAATCCGATCCCTGTTTTCCCATACAGTGCCACATTTATGTTACCCGCAAAAAAACAAACAACAAATTAAATAAATTCGATTATTTATGCATTTACTTTGGTATCAGTGTAATGATAAAGAAACTATAAAATAAAAATTTATTTAAAAACATTATTATTATTATTATTATCATTATTATTATTATTTTTTCATTAGACTGTTTTTATATTTATAATTTTTTACTTGCTCATTTTTTAGATTCGATTTTATTAGGTTGAAATAGTAAGAATAACTACGTTTATATATATATATATATATATATATATATATATATATATATATATATATATATATATATATATATATATATATATATATATATATATATATATATATATAAAAAGAGCGGTTAGTCTTGGCTGAATCATTTGAACATCTTTGCTGAGACTGGCTGATCTTTCTTCGTCAGTTAAAAATGAGATGAAATGAATTCCAACACAAGGACAGCGGCGATAAAGGGAAGCGAATGAGTAAGTAACTAAAAAAAAAAAGATGGCCATACAATCTGGTTATTAATTATGCATTTAATTCCTCTTGGGTTGGAATATTTTTAAATAAATTAAAAATTTTCAAAAATGCCTCAGACTCATGACTCATCATCGAAATCTATTACGTCTTAGCAGCAGGTCAGGTTAAACTTACCTGCGATCATTTACTGTTAAATATGTTCAAGCACAAAACTGATGTAAATTCTTTCACATACACATTTTATTTATTTTATTTATTTCGTCCTTGAGCACCACTCCCAAATATTCTTTTAGGAGTCATTTATGTAACGCTAGGGTAACCACAAGAGAGATATGATTTTCGAAGACAGAGAAGCTTGACAATGTTTCAGAAACGTAACATTACATCTATCCATTCAAACTCTGGCTGTGGTGAGCTTGAAGAAGAGGATGAAACTGACCTCTAGCCCCTTCCAAAACGAGTCTGCCCCAGGACCCCTGCTCAGCAGCACACCGCGGGACCGGCCAATTAGCAGCCAGCCAATCAGCAGCCAGCAAGGGATAAAATACGGATCTGAAGAAAATGGTCTCCCTGCACCAAAGAAAGAAACACCCCGCAGAGCTGACAGTGTAAAAATGCAGCACCGATGTCATTTCCTCAAGTGCTGGATATCCAGTCTTCCCTTTAACCTTTTCTGGCTGTGCCGGATTCATTCAATCACTCTGAGGTACATTGATTTAGAGGGAAGAAGCGTTTTTAGAGAGGGATGAGAGAGATGGCCCAAATCCACTCCCGTGCACTCCTTGCTGGGGTTTCGGATTCTAACGGGAGTTCACAGAATTCCTCTGGGACGAGCATTGGTGCCATTTATCAGGAAGCTCTGCAGGGCTGCTTGTGATGCTAAGTCATCAAATGCATTTAAATGCAACTTGCATCTGTTTACAGGGAAATTATGCAACATGCAATGGCGTTTTTATGTCACACAAACTGTGATCGGAGCCTCTAAAGAGGAAGCAGACAAAGGTGGACCGTCCTGAACACGGCCCAGACACAAATCTTTCAGCTCTTCCAGGTGTGCGTTCACAGCCCAGACCTCCTAGTGTCCTACATAAAAAAGGAGAAAAATCTGCCGCACAAGGGTGTGAGAGTGTTTGAGCAGGAGCATCAAATACCGGAAATCATCATGGATTATAATCCCACAGAGGGACGGCTGGACGACATGGGCAAGCTGGTGAATGGCTACAGCTGCAAAATGAGAACCCTACGGTATACTTGTGATATGTTTCAACATCTTAGACATCCCAGCGTGAAATGCTTTCATCATCTGGATATATCCAAAGTCACACTGGAACACAGGAAAGCTCCAGAGCAAAGGATTTTCTCGAGGAGCCTGGCAAGGCCCTGGTGCAAACTACAAATGCGGAGAAGACAAATTCAAGAACAAGCACTCCGTGAGGAGCAGGAGGATGATGCCTTCACTAACAATATATTCTGTGTGTGCGTGCGTGTGTGAGTGGGTGAGAGAAATCCATAATTTAACTTCGCATACTCTCAACGAATAAGATGCCCTAATTCATCTTAAGTAAGCTGCACTTAGTTTTTCTAAGGCAACAAGTTTGCATAATTTTTTTTCTGAGAACTAATTACATTTTACAGTATAGGTCTCTGCCACACACACACACACACACACACACACACACACACACACACACACACACACACACACACACACACACACACACACACACACATTATTTTTTTTAGACCGACATAATGTGTTCAATTTAATAACATTCCTCATTTATATTTATTGAATAATAAAACACGTTTTCCTTTTTCTTTTTCACGTTTCATCACTTTAAAATATAAACACTATCATGTAAAGCTAAACATGTAGGTACATGGTAAACAATATGCTGCCTTTATTGCTTTAAGCGTAATAAAACAAATAACTGAGGTTGGTTTAAAATCTCAATCATGCGCGCAGGTCCAGCAGGCCCACGATCACTGACTGAGGAACAAAAACATGAAAACCACACGGGGGTGAGGAGGCCTCACATCGGGATAATTAAGAGCAGAGATCGACTGAGCACCAACAATTTCGGGGAAATTTAAAACTATCCGGAGCATTTGTCGTTTTAAATTCCTAAACTGTTGCTAATAAAAAGGTGTGACTACAGGCTGAGTGAAGATGCCACGACGCATTAAAATTCCCCAAATTTCTAATAAACCAAATTTAAACATTTTTTCTGTTCTTCTCAGTTTCTGAGCGAAAGGATCTTCGAATAAAACTCATTACAACCGGCTCAAAATCACCTGAAAGAGCCAGAACAGAAATTGACTAGCAGTAATTTGGTGTTGCGCGCACAGAGGGAAATATTTACCATTTATGTAAGATAATTTCCCCCGGAGGTGAAACCCAAAGGGAATGGTCGAACACCAAACCCAAACTAAATATTTGAAAGATGCCCTAATCTCCAAAGCATTACTCTGGATCTGTAGGCTGCGGTGAGTGACATATCAGAACCTCTTAAAGGAAGCAAAGCTCGGATTAAGCCTTTAGCTGGCCCGGTGATTATTCCAGGCTACAGGTTCTGATCCATGCTTCGGCTTTTTTTTCTTCTGAGCGCAGACAGAAAGAGAAGATGGGCGCACCTCAGACTCTGGATGCGATTGGTCTCGGCGCGCCTGCAGTGCAGCAGTGCCGCCGCCATTAAAACACCATTGGTTGGCTTGTATCCGGGCAAGACGCGTGTTCCCGGTGTGCGCACAAAACAGGAATCCCCGGCTACAGCACAAAGGGACTAATACGAAAAATAGCGCAATAATAACCAGACATTTCAGACATCCAATTGACCAAGTTCAGTCCGTTCTGTGGAGCTTAAGCATTGAAGGAATCCTGCCCCAATTAAAGCTTTCCCCCATTTTTTTCACTTGTCTGGGGATTTAAACGTTTACATTAGACCCAATTTTTAGCCTTTATTAATTTCCTTTTTCCCATAGGTAATCGCACTAATGGGCAGTTGAAGAAAAAACATTAGTTCAATAAGGTATCATGGCAGGTAGTCAATATTCTTCATGGTTCTCTTCATTTTAAAGCTGAATTCCTTTCACGGATTCCCGTCATGTCTCATGAAAACTTGATTTTCGTGCAGGCTCAACCGGTTTCAAACCAACCGGGCTCGTACAGCCTGCAGGGTGAAAATGATCAGAGAACAGAGAATAGACCGAAATCAGAGGCGCGGGGCTCCAATTCACTACTTAGGGAAAACACTGTGGATAATTATGTTACGTTGACACGAAAAACAAAACAAAAAACCACCACCAGAGTCTTCATGAGTTCACAGTCTTCACAAGGGCTGAGCTCATCTGCCAGTCACCGCTGGATGACTGGAGCTTTAGTCACTTTGTTCATTGGAAAAGGCAGGGGGATCCCAGCAGGCTGCCTGCGTAAATGAAACTATTAGTCTCTAATGTTTTTATGTGCAATTTACACTCCAGTTTCTATTCCTACCCGTTTCCCCTTCAAACAACTTTTTTTCTGTGTAAAAACGACACAAAGACTCCTTTATGTGAGCAGCTTTAAAAAGAGTTTCAGAGGAATATTTGTACCAGGCTCATTGGTGGGTTTGGGACAAAACCTGAGAGGATGTTTTTCCCCATTTTACAAACGGAACTAATGTTCACATCATAAAGAGCTAAAACAGTCGGGTTCAGTCAGTAATTTTGTCACGCGTGGAAATTTCTGTCCAGTTCACAGCATTTAAACCGGATCTAAATTTTAAAAGGGCAGGCGGGTCAAGAGGTTTGTAACTGCGCTGATGTGTGGCGCAGTCCAAAATCTGCACTTAAGGATGTGTGTGGAGAAAGTGCCGGCCCACTCGAGACTCCCCTCGGAATAAAAGTTTGGCAATTCAAAAAGCACGTGTCTTCTGTGAGACGAGCCCTGGATCTGTTCATCACTCACACGCAAAATCAGCTCAACCTGACACAAATCAGGAAGAGAAACAGCGCAAATCCTCCGTGCAGCATTTTGTGCAATTCTTCTTTAGATGATTGCAGTAAGAAACCAACTTGTTTGGTGTCTGTCACATTTTTTTTATTAGATTCTTTACACGAATAAGCGCAAACAGCCATTACAAAGGAAGTAACTTGGTCTTAGATCCTGCGGGGAATTTCCCGCTGTAGCTCCTCAGCTGGAACATCGCGGTAATAATTTGCGGGCTGCTGCTCAGCGTTTCGGAGAGACGCAAGAGAAGAGCGCGCACGGAGGAGGAGAGGACAGCCATTTTCTCTGTCGACGCTCATATTAATGCGCACAGAAAGCAGTTTTATTGGCGGGTTGGAGCAGAGGAAATGGTCGAGAGCTGCCATCTCTGTCATTGCGGTTGTCGGAATGTCAGATTTCATCGCTTTTCTAAAGATTATTTATGCACACACATTGTCGGAAAATACGGATATCGCGCATTTCCCCTCACAGCAGACGGATAGATGATGCATTCGTGTGGCAAGACAAAAATGTTTCGGGCAGCTTTAGGACTGAGCTCACCTGCACGAACCAGCTCCTTCACTATATGCATGCATTAAACAAGAAACGTGAAAATAATACCCCGCCTCTGCCATTAAAGCTGAACCTGTAGCGAAGAAATCAGTTGCCTCCTGTTGAGTCTCTCAGCGTGGCAGCATGATTTATCAAAGAAACACCTGGCGCGAACAGCTGTTCAGGTCAAAATTATGAGCTTTAAATTACAAACGTACTTCTTTAGCATTCATTTCAGCACAAAACAGACGTTTTGTTTTTCAGTCAAAGAATTCAGCGATTCAATATATTCAATATTTAAGGTCTTTCTTTTACTGTTGCATAATTCAGGCCTGTGATCGTTTCACTTTAAACTCAGTTGCTGATATAGGACAGAATTAAACTGCAAACTTCTGTAAAAAGCAGTTTTTTATGTGAGTTAAAATAATTTGCACATATACAAGTGAAAAGGCCTGACTTTGAGCTCCACTATGGCACACATGCTGGTCCAAAACAGCCTGTGGGATTGTAGGATGCTCATCTGAAAATACACCCCGGCTCTGTAATCCTTGTGGCCTGCAGCCCACACGCACGCACACACAGAGACAGACAGAGCCAAGATCAGATTTAGCTTCTTCTGAGGCAACCTTTTAAGACAACAGCAGCCGTCCTCTTCCTGCTAAAACATTCAGCTCTCTGAGGGAAGCCGAGGTCGCATCACGTGATTAAGGGTACCAGGGTACCCCCCCTTTGCTATAGGAGCATGGAGAATAAACACATCAAACACACTCAGTTGCAAACAATTTTATTATTGCAAATTATGATGCATCATAAGAAGCCATTATTTTTTCCTCTGCACACAAAAGCACACGGTGCTCCAGGTTCTCACAGAGCAGCTCAATCCACCTCCAGCAGTGCAGGAAGAGACACAGGGGATCAGAAGTGATTATGAAAAGTGCTTTTACACACTTCTAATTGCAGCTCCACTGCAAACTATGTCAAGACAAGCCTCTGGGATCCCATACATAATAACTGCACTGCCTTCACTGAACACGTCAGGGTGCCAAAGAACAGAGACATGAAAAGTTGAATCCAGAGAACCCAGCTGGTGGTATTAGTCTGTAAGATTAGAGAGCTCAACTAGCAGATTTGTGACTGATGTCATTCAAATAAAAGAAAAAGAAGCCACGTTCAGTCAGTGTGCTGCTGCAAAACATAAATTATCAGAGTCACAGGCGACTGGTGCTCGGCATCAGAGAGGCATGGCTTAAAAAACAGAACAGAAGCAAACATCGAGCTTGAATAATCTTCCATTTAAAAGCCTTTTTAACAATGCAAATCATATTTATTGACAAAAAGGCGCTTCATTTTTCTTTATTTGCTTGTTTAAGCATGCCTAATGGCATAATCTGTCCAAGCAGCACGCATCCTTTAAATCTGTCCATCTGTTCGCGCGTGCGTGCGCGCACACACACACACACACACACACACACACACACACACACACACACACACACACACACACACACACACACACACACACACACACACACACACACACAGTGTAATTTACCAGGATTCAATATAATTTTCTTCCTAACAAAATTCTCCATATAGCCTACATTTGTTTGACATTATCTGACATGTAGACGGTTGACTGTATAAAACGAGTTACATCCATAGAAAAGTGAAGCGTATTTATTTACACGAGTAAGTGCATCTTTAATTACATCCCCTCATTTGCTCGATCTAATTTTGCAGTTTAGGTTTCAAGAAGATACTGCATGTTATAAAATCTCCAGAAATAACAACAGGTTGAGCTTATAAGAAAGAAATATGCAAATAGACAGTTTCTCGTTAGCTTATAAGAAGAAATATGCAAATAAAAAGTTTCTCTTGTTATCTGAACTACCAATATACAAAATGAAAACAACATCAAGGGTCGATTTGTACATTCAAGCATCCAAAAATACAAATATATGTCATGTACATTTATACAGATGAACAGCTGGTACCCAGATTGTTACGCTGCTATGTACTCCTTGAACGTAACGGTGAGGCAGTTTGTGGTAATGTCCGTGATGACTATATTCCCAAGGAAAGGTTTGAAGGAGGGAAATGTGTCCTCCTTTTTCTGTTCGTGGTTAGAAACGGACAGCGACTCGGCGTTCTCCACTTCTGCAGGTTGTTGTGTTTCAAGCTGAGTTTCTGTTTGTGTGTCAGCCTCTGTTTGTCTTTCCTCCTCTGTGTGTGTTAGCGCCTCGGGCTGTGTGTGCGTTTCAGGCTGGGCTGCCGTGGGAACTGGAGCTTTAGGCCTCGACTTGACAATACTCAAGTCAATGGGCTCCACTTGGTCCACATACCCACAATCCTGCAGCCCGGGGTGACTGTGGTGTCCATTTTGGTCGATGTTGATGCTTTGGACAGGTGATGATGCTGTGTTGGGAGCGCTTATGCTCCTGGAGCTCAAAAACCTTTTACTACCCTCACGTTCCTCACCATCTGTGTCAGAGAGGTGTCGCTTTAGCCCTTGAAACCCACCTTGGCCTTCTCTTTTGTCCTGTGATGAGGGGACTCCCCTGTTCAAAGGCCGGGAGAGCAGATTAGGTTTGGTTGTCAATTGCAAAGGCTGATCCTCTGGAAGCTGGCCCTGACCCCTGACCTCAACATGTTTATCCTGTTCTGTCACAGTTAGCTCCGCTTTCAGGGACGGTTCCTTTTCTTTGGGGCAATTTCCATTAAATCCAGAACTGAGAGACGTTGCTTTGTCTACGGGGCTTTTAGCAAATCCATTGATGAGGCCGAGCTTTTTGACGAGCTTCATCTTTTCCAGGTGCTTTTCCGCACCATTGTCGGTGCCTTGCGGTGGCTTTTCAGCAGCATCACACTCGCCGTTTTTCACTTTAGCTGCTTGCATCCCGTTTTCCATGTACTTGCTCATGACAATAACAATCCGGCCATTCTTGTTTTTGTTCTTCACAATCTTTAGTTTGCTGCTGCTGACACCGTTGGGCTGTGGTAAAGCGTCCTCCTTAGGTTTTGGCTTCTCTTGCTCTTTGTGTCCGTTGAAGTTTGCCGGAAGCTTCTTCAACTCCATGGTGATATCCTTCACTTTGGTCAGACAGCCCGAGTCCTTGTCCCGAACCCACTTTTGCTGCAGCACCGGAGGAAGGTTATACTCTTTGTTAGCCAGCTCAGGAGCTTGGACGTCTATCTTGGGTTTAGCAAATATGGGCTCGTGCACCTTAATGTCTGGCTGGTAGTGATGATGCTTCTTGCTGTTAAGCTGATAGTAAAACTTCTTGCCGTTAGCCTGCTGCTCAGCCTCACGCTCCCTGCACAGCGGCTGGTACTGGTGGTGCTTCTTACTGTTCAGCTGGTAATGCTGGGGCTGCGGACGAAGCATCTGGATGGGACTGGCGTTCTGACAGCTGTCCTCATCCAGGGACGCCTCTTGTAGGTCAGCCAGGATACTGGACCTCCTGGCAAAGGAAGGCACCTGCGAGCAAACACAGTAATCAGCATTATTAAAAACGCCCAAGCCCCATCGATAAAGAATCAAATGATTTGTGTTGTTTTAATGAGCATTTAAAATAAAGAGCATCCCTTTGAGCTGGGAATTTGATTAATGATTAAGAGTCTCCAGTTTCTACACACGTGTCTTTCCTTGGGTACAAAAAAAAGGCTTTCATGGGGCCCACGAGCTGCAATGAAGACACTGTGCTTGGAATGTGTGACGGGGCTCCAAACGAGCACAAGGTTTATTTCAGAGGCCTTGGGTCCATGTTGACACAGCCCTCCTACAGATCCCTTGCAGCTCTCTGAGCCACCAGCCCGGCCATCACAGTGACATTTCAAAGTGTCTCCCGTGGCTGTGACCTCAGCTTGGAGGAATGTCATTGGCTGCTTTGTGTCCCGGCATTGACTTTATCCCATGTGTTACCACCAACACCCTCCTGAGAGGAACAAAAACATGCCTCCGAGGGGATCCCTTAGCCCTTTGGGCCAGTGATTGATGCATTAAATGTACAATCGCAGTCACCTAACTGCAACTGTTAGGTCAGGAGACAGATTCCTATAGAATTTAATGAAGATAACGTCCCTCGCTCATTCAAATTTTCACTCCGTAAATGAGCCAACACCTAAATTTTTACAAATGAAGCTTTGTTATCTCATCATACAGGTAAAACAAAACCCTGTGGAGTAAACCATGATGGGTCATCTCAGTTTAAAATAGGGAATACTGATATATCAGCCAAATATCTGTAACAACTTGACTGATACCCAAATACATTTACAGATGTCTGTGGCCAATATTAATCTGCTGTGTCCCACGAGTTTCACGTTAAAAAGATAATGTGAAGTGGCTTACAGACATGAAATTATGCATATTATACAAAGATGCTTTTATTCATGTATAAATAACAACAAGAACAAAAACAAAATAGAAAAACATATTAACCACATATTTATTTGGAACATCTTCATCTAGCATGGCTTTCATAATCACAACTTGAAAGCCAAAAAATTTGAGTGTGAAGCCCAAACGTTTAACAGGCGGGGTCTAACAAAAGGAGCTTTGAGTTGCATTTTGGGGAATGTAGGCTTTAATGGTACCAAAAGCTTTAGCCATGTTAGAGACGAAAACGTTATTTTATTTTTTTTTAGTATCACAACTTTCATGACATGTTTCATCATTTTCACATGATGAAACGTGACATATTTCACATGTTCTTTAATATTTTCTGAAATTTCCCGACCTTAGAGAGAGAGGTACAAATAAAAATGAAACTTAAGCATCATTCATCATTACTGATAATCAAGATTAGCATTTAGAATCATGTTTTGAAGTATATTTCAGTGTGTGAATGCGCTGTGTGTAAACAATGCTATTTGAGCTGCTGCCTTTCTGGTGTTCTGGTTAATAAAAAACAGAAAAACTGAAGTCCTGTTTCCTTGTTATATGTTTTTTTTCTTACCTGGACCAGAAGATGTTTTGGCTTGGGTCCTCTCTTGCGATACCCCATCATCTGCTCTTGACGTTCCCTGCGGGAGAGGAATAGACCAGCCAATCAGTGAACCATGACACAGAGATGAGTTGCAGTTGCATGGCAACACAACGTCATGGGTGTCCTCCTCATGCTCTATTAGAAAACGCTGAGCATGTGTTACACTTCCTGATGTAAGGTGAGCATACATTGTTATTTGTTCATCATATATTTACCTGTCCTCGCCTTTGTTTAAACAGGATCAAATGTACATTTATCCTCAGCTGCTACAAAAGCTAAACAGTCAGTTTATACTAACACTCATAATCCAGTAAACAAACTCTATCCACGGTGGAAGATAAGGGCCAACCCCTCTCTGACTTTCCTCAGTCTCCATCCAAGTCCCTCCAAGACAGTAATTCAATACCGCTGACAGGAGTGATGTCAGATTCCTCCCCCACCCTCCCCCCCTCACATCTAATTACAATGACGACTCAGTGTATTTTCATAGCCTGGCATTCAGACGATTTGGCTCCCCCGAGAGGCACGCAATTAGTTTCAATAAAATCCCTCCTCTTTGGAGCAAGCGAGAGATAATTGCGAAAACAGCCGTAGAGTGAAGTCGATGTTTTGCTTTAACGTGTGACCTGCGCCTGAAAGGTTGCTGTAGGCAAAAGCTGAAGGAGACTGAGAGAGAAGCCAGTGACAGTTTAACACAGCATGCATTTAGGAAATTCAATTACACTGCCCTTCACACGGAGCAGCCTGGTCAGCCACTCAGGAGAGTATTTAGTATTTAGCCAAACAGCTAAAGTCACCAAGGTAGCCAACGCTAAAGGGTAATATTTGAATTTTTCTGATATATACGTTTACTAAGATACTATGTAGTTCCTTCAATCTTGCTTTGCTTTTGCACCGTCATCACATCATGAGCCGATTACTTAAAGATGTGAACCATAATGTAAACTTTCCCTCGACTCCAAAATACACTTTGCTTCATGTTCCTTCAGACAGATATTTAAACTCTACCATGCACGATGATGTAATGTGCAGAATGTGACTAAATTATTTTCACATTTGTCTGCTGAGGCTTTTTTGTGCCATCAGAAAGTCTGACTTTAACATGTGTGCAGGCAAGCTGGATTTATAGCACTAGAAACTGTATAAATGCAAATCCATAAGCAATTTAAACAATGTGAAAGATGCAGATACTTTAAATAAGCAGTACACCTATACAACTAAAGAAGTATAAAGTGACATCATAACTCTGTCTCGTAGATGTGGACTGATCCTAGTACTAGACTTCATTGATTTTTAATGGAGATCTTTTAGTTGAATACTAAGTGTTATTCATCTCTGAAAGCTGGTGATTGGTGTCTCGTGTCCTCTGTATTTGTGTTCTTAAAAGTGGTGCACATCAGAAAATCCAGGGGAAAAAAGTCTAACCTGCAAAAAAGTAAAGGGATCAAACAACCTTTGAACAATCATCATTCACTTATACAGTCATGCTGTGGAAAATGACACTGGTCATCTGGTGAGTGGATGGCAGGACAGCAGGTAGCACTTTAGCAGGATAACATGATGCCGACACTCAAATAACTATCAGGTAACAAAAAGTAGATGCGCAACAAAGTGGTTCAGTTTGATCTGATAACCCTAACCTGAGCTTAACCCTGATCCAACTCTGATGACACAGGGTTTAATCTAAAGACAAACATTAAGGCTTTTCTGTTAACCAAACTCTCTACACTTCTAAAACTTACAGGGGAACCTGCTTTACTCTCTGGGGATGGGTGACAGATATTTTATGTGCTGTGACAAAAACTGGAAATGTAAGATACAGTGGATTAAAACCTGTTCTATCATGTTTTTCAGCAGCTTGTGAAGCTTCTTTATCAAACGTACCTGTCTTGAAACGCATCAAGTAGTCTTGGGTCCAGGATGTTCTCCTCTGGTTCCCATGTGTTGTATCTGTCCACAGAGGAGAGACAGAGAGCAGTGAGTGCACGCTGGCCAGTCAAAAACGGCTCACCATAACAGGCACTGGCTGAAGATACCCAGGTGACAGGACCTAATTCAATCTATCACTTATAAAATCTCCCTAGAGTCATAATTGTGGGCGTGCATGTAAACAACATGCTGAGACGCTTGTCCTCCCTGTGGATACACGTGTAATAAATCATGGGTAACTTTTACGCACGGTAATAGGGGGAGGAAACAACGGTCCGGCCTCCACACAAATCTCGATACGTGGCATTTCTTAAACATAGTGTTCAATTATAGACATGTCTTCCTCTAATTGGCACACTGGGGATTGCATACATTGGGAAACCACATCCATCATCGGGGCCAATAAACGCGCCGAGTGCCCAGAGCAAGAACGCGCAACCCCCCGTACGCGCGCCCACGCACAGAAAAATGCAGGCATTTACACTTGCGCACACTTTCTGTTTTGGATGTGGCGTCCTCGTTGAGTGTATTTCTGTTATCAAGTGCACTCACCTTGGAGACCATCCACGCCACTTGACCAAATACTCAACCCGTCCCTGTGAAGGAGGAGAAACGGGATAATGAGCGTAACGTTACTTTACTCCGCGCTGCACAGTCATCTTAAAATATCGAATAACAATAATAGTAATAATAAAACAACATATGCTCCGCTGAAAGCAGAAGTGAAAAAGAAAAATCAGCCTCCTTTCCAAGTGCATGTGTGCAAAAATGTCCTTCGGTGCTCTTGTGACAAACCTTTCTGCTGCGCTTCTTCTCGATGCTCTCCACCGCAAAGACGTGCTCTCCCGCGGCGGGTAGCTCCATTTTCCGATACAAGAGAAGCCGCTCTTCTGCTTTCCCCCCCCTCTCTGCTTTTGTTATCGGACACCTTATCCTTGCTTTCAGCCCGTTTTTCCTCGCTGCTCCTCTGATGTGAAACACAAGACTCCCCCTCCTCCTATTTTCACTGCACCGCTTCCCTCGCTTTCCCCCTCTGAGGATCTCGCTCTGCAGCCGAGCTCGAGCTGCAGCCAGAAAACACTTCATGCAAATAGCCGTTGGTGTGACGTTACATGAGGGGGAGGTTATTGGGGGCGGGGGTTGTTCCCGTGCTGCATTCGGAGACTGTCGTAAAAAGTGTAATCACGACTTCAACGGCGCGTAAACAACATGAAAAAAGCTGTAAGTGGCTGATGTAGAGGATGTCTTTGAGAAATTTGGCGAGGGATGAAAACCAAGGAAAAATCTGGTAGCTGAAATTTTGTTGTGGGCTAGTTTATTGTGCCAGGATATTAACACCAACCAGACATGAATGGCGTTTACTTTTTTCCTGTAGAAAAACAAAAATATGACACTAATTTTGCCTACATGACAGTGTCTAAGCTTGTACCTCTCCGGCCTGTTGGTAGGAAGTTCTAATATCATTAAGTCCTCCATGTCTGACTGTGGGGAGATGCCAGTGTGTGAAATCACCTGCTCTTCTGTTTGTCTGGGCGGAAAATCACCTTGACAGATAATAATAAACTTTCTACCTAAAGCAAGGGTGTTCAATATGTGGCTCTGGAGAACAGATACGGTACAAACTACCATATAGGATGGCTTTACATCCAAGTGAGAGAAATACAGTGATGTCTTTACCATCTTTGATTTGCTTTCTAAATAAAAAAACCAAACATTTATATAATTACAACGTTTTTTTCTTATATTTTGATAAACTGCTGGAAACACGAATAGTGAAATGCTGTGATTATGTGATTATTTAAATACATATATACATATAAAACTTTATGTATGAAGGTTTCGCGTTCTTGCAGAACCTTTGTGATACACCTGTCAGAAGACGCATTGTTGACATTCCACTTATCTTTAAGATGTAGCCTGATTATTATCTGTTCGTGAGCAATAGTCTCCTTATACTGAAACAAAAGTGGATTATTATCCCACCCTTTTATTGGCCCACGTGAGATCAAATTAGACTGTTTGTGACTAAAGAACTAACGTGAGGGTGACACGCCTATCAGAAAAACAAGTGCACTACACAACGTGACTGGGGTAGTAAAGGTTACGAGCCAAAACAAGAGCCTGAACGCCTCACCTCCCTCCCTTGTCGCTGAACGCGAAGCCAGATCTAACTGGAAGAGACTGCTATGAATGGTGAGTGTTTTATCCTGAAACGTGATGGCCCGAATGTGCTGCCTGAATTCAGCATCTGAGCAAGGCCTTGCAATTAATGTTGTATTTGCAGTCACAGCACATCAACAGTCCGAGTTTATACGAGATATTTTTTCTTAACTTTGCGCCTTCGCACTTAATAGCACCTAAAGCGCTATCCAAAATGTGTTTTATGAGGGCCACACGATGAGGTGGTTAACTTAAGATTGTATGCCTCAAAATGGAAACCATCCACCTGAAAATACACAACAGGCCCAACCAAAGTCAAGGCCAGAGCCCGTCTGACATTGATTTATCACCGCCACCATAACAAGGCCTTCTCTATTACGGCAAATGCCAGTGAAACGGGAAAAACACATTCCCATCCGAAGCCCTGTAGTGTGGATAATGCGGCATGAATCGTGACCCTGTGTAAAGTTAAATTGCGAACAGAGCCCCTACGCTGCAATGCGCATTACAATGAATAGATTTCCATATCTTCCCTGAGTCAAGGTCACACAAAGAGATGACATTTCGCATGGCAGCGTGTCGCGGGGATTTTCTGGTGGATTTTCGCGTTGTTAGAAGATAGCTCCTGGTTGAGTGGCAGCCGATGTAGGTCATCCTCTTACTCTAGCCCTCAGTTTTAACTCCGGAGGGGTTATTTCTGACTGAGCCCCGACAAGACAGGCACCAGCCGGTTCCATTATTGGCACGGACAGCCTGAACCAGCTCGGGCCTGAAGCTGAGGGGGGCACACGGACCTGCAGCACCAAAGCCGACGGTTTGTGCTAGAAATGGTTGCGCTTATTTACACCTGAGGGAAGGTTGAGGATTTTGATATAATTAGACGGACACAGAGGGAGGTTACAAATAACATGTGCTGTTCTTTCCCGCTGTTGGCACACGCAGCTCTCTGTTCACTGTTATTCTTTACATTTAATCCGAATCTGAGGGAGGAAGTCATTTCATAAACATCTATTCGAAAACAAAAGCGTAAAAATGTCACTGCAGCCCCGGCCGCATTGTTTCAGACGGCAGGACTAAATAAAATTCAGCAGCGAAAGGGTTAAAGTGTAGAGTTCCCGCAGGCTGCTGCGCTGGGCCTATTGCAGGCAGGCATGGCGGTCTTTCCTTATAAGGCAATGGGCGCAAATCGGCAGTGAAATATCGCCTGAAACGAACGAACGAACGCAGCGCACTCGCACTTCTCTGTTTTCCCCCCAAAAAGCTTTTCATATGTACAAAACATTCAATACTCATCAAGTCGGCCCCTCTGTGCTGGGCTGCATAGCAGCCTCGGCGCGCGCACACGTACAGCGCCGCTCGTGCGGTCTGCTAATTCATCTGCGTCACTCCTGAATTAAGGATGAGCAGAAGAGCCGAGGTCGCAAATTAGAATCTGGGGGTGAAGGTGAAGGTGCCAGTGCCATAACGTGCTCGCCAGAGAGCTTCTACCAAGCGTCCGCGCGGCCGTGCACGTGTCACCTGTCTGCACTTCAAACCTGATGACGTCAAAACCTGCTGAAGATCAAATATCGTATCTAGGTATCATATTTGTCTTCGAGCAAAAAAGGCTGCTGGCGCCAAGTGTTGATATACTACATATTTTTTTCTTTTCGTTTTTTTTTTTTTGTCTCGTGTTTTGGGAACATGGGCACGTGCTCCAGGGGTGGGTGTAATGTGATGGCGCACGTGCGTGTTGGTTATTAACGGTATCTCGGAAACTTTACCTGAGCAGCACCGCGCGGCTGCATTTGCGCTTTTAAAATTCGCCAACGGCAGGAACGAAAACCAGCGCAGTCGTCGGCAGTTTAGCGCAAATAAGCCCGTTTCTCTCCAGCTGCACGAGCGCAGTTTATTTAATATTTCGGCGTTAATTCCTCCCACAGCCCGGGCTCCGTTTTATTTTAAAACCACCTGAGAAAAAAAAAGTGACGCAGAGAGAGAACAAACTGGTCTCGCGTGATTGGATTCGCTTTTGTCTCGATCTCCTTCTAAATTCATCATCATGCCAACTTTCTGTTTAAAAAAAATCTAATAAATGCATCAGGATGCTGCAGGGATATGTTGGAAGTTTCTGCCACATTCCCATTAACAAAAAAAAAGAAGAAAGAAAAACGTTTCTGTCTTCCTTGTATGTGTGTGGACAGGAAAGTCCTTTAGATGGAAAAGCCCGACGTGCATGTGCCAGTCAGATCTATGAAATCAGTGCTTGTGAGAGGACAGGATGAAGGGAGCGCACTAACAGGAGAAATCCACAGGAAATTACAGAGAAATTAGCTCATTTGAAGTTTAGTTTTGAAAGGAGAACGTTTAAACCCACTCCTGCCCAACCCTTCACTCTTCTCCACCTGTAATGAGCTGCTTGTTCAGTCTTAATAGATGCAAACTTTAAGTAAATCTGCTTGTTTTTATGAGTTAGAAGGAGTACTTCCCCTCTGCTAAAAAACTAAAGCGCATGATTGCAAGTCTTTGTGTCACACGGTGGAGGGGGGTTGAAGTAAAATAATGACTGGATTCATTAGTGACAGGGTGAGTGGAGGGGAAGAAGTGACATTACTGTTACAAGAAGTGAAAAACAAAGAAAAAAAAGAGAAAATTCTTCCTCATGCATCACATAAGTGTCTTACATGCATGATTTATATGAAACCAATGTAAGTTTGAAGTATTCAGCAGGTGAATCGGCAGGTGGACACGAAAGCTCATATTCATTTACAAAAATCCTCCAATCCCCAGCATTTGATGACGCTCTTTCTCTGAGTGGGAACATCTGATTAAGATGACATTTCCACGTAGGAAGACATGACGCTCTGCCTGCATCACAGCGCAGTGCTGCAGATCCAATAACAGCAGAGGAAAAACAGGAGATGGAGGGATGAGGTGACGTTAAAGTCCAGAAGAAAAGATTTGATTAACGGCAGTGAAAGGAAAGCTGAGATCCAGATGTGTAGTTTCAAATCGACTACTGTTTGTTTGACTTCTGAAGAAAGAACTTGGAGGGGAGATTCAGGTTTTCTGGAGTTTCCATAAATAAGTCGTCTGACCTTAACCTCAGAGGCATTTAGTAATCTTAAATCAAAATATTTTCTGGTGAAAGGTCAGCCAACCACCACGGCTGACATCCTTTAAGTACATATTAAGCACATAAAGAAAAGTGCTGCCTTGGAACTAAAAGCTTTACAATTATTTAATCAATTGAAAGGTTTCTTTAATGTAGGAGAAAAGCAGCAGACGTCAGACTCTCTGCTGAGACTGGCTATAGAAAAAGAAAGGATGACAGACTTCATTCACCAAATGATTCCAGACTTTTGAATTGTGCAGATTTTCACAAAGTTTAAAAATACTTCTGTTTTTTAAACTGTTACCTGAAACCAAACCGTTTAAACCAACACACGTTGAGTATAATGAAATCTGCATTATTGGTACAAACTGCTGCAGTTTTGTTGTTGCCCACAGCCGAACAGCCCAGTCTGTCATCTCTCTATTTCACTGCGCGTTTCCTTTTCAGCTGGGATTCACCGCAGCTTCTTTTTTCTCACCACACAGATCAAATGAATGAGTCAGCGCTGCACTACAGACAGGTTTTAATGCCATTCTCAGCCTGCGCTCGTGACATGTTCTACCGTCTTTGGTAGGCAGCGACGGCTGGTGGGAGGGAGACAAAGAAAGCATGATTCATAATGTTTTAACGTGAATGGACACACTGATGGTTCAATCCCTAATAAATATAGCGCGTACAATATGTTAACAAAGATTTCTTCAAGGAGACTTTCACATTTGGTTTGATGTATAATTTTGTAAATATAGCACATTAACTTTGTAGTATTTTAAATCACTCGACACGTGTCTGACAGTTTTAATTCATTAAGCGACTCAGGTGTTTGATGTTTGAGTCTGAAGTAATTAATTAATATATTTTACTGCTTTGGATTTCATGAAATGAAATCATCTAAGACGTTTAGAGGAGACAGGAATGTTTAGTGGAACTGGTATAAACTCTGGGGAGCCCAACCAGAAAATTGTTGGTTTAATGCTTTATTTTAATAACCCATCATGTCTTTTTTTTTTTAATCATCTAAAGGTTAAAGGGCCAGTTCAGCCCAAAAAGTCAGATTTACATATATTTCCCCTGGAGTTTCTTTATTCACCTTGGTCGTTTTAGTGTGAGTTGCCCAGTTTTGGAGATATCGGGTATAGACATGTCTGCCTTCTATTGAATGTAATAGCTCTAAATGGCTCTCGCCCAGTGGTGACCGGGTGCCAGAAGTAGATTTGGAAATTCCAGCTGCCGTGTTTTTACCCAGAAATCACAACTAAAAAATGAAGAAAAAAAGAAAAAAACTTATTTCTTATTTTGCCGGTACTTTTTTTGGGGGGGGGGGCTTGTACTCTGTTATAGCCTTTTATCTTATATCTTATGTTTTAACCTTGTTGTGAAGCAGTTTGGTGTACCTTTGGTTTTAAATGTGCTATATAAATAAAGTTGTATTGTATTGTAAAACAGCAGTTTTTACAAGCAGGAACCCAGGCCCAGGTAGTCCTCACTGAAGGCAGCTAAACCTTGACAAAAGCAGTATTGAGGATAAATCTGAAATAATATAAAACAACATCTCTGGTTTGTTTTTTCTTGTTCTTTTTACAGTGATGATGACTTTGCAAATAAAATACCGGCATTCAGGTAATACATGCTGACACTGACCTGCTCTCTTGATGAGCCCCACTTACAAATGATTACTAAAGGAGATATTAGAAGTGCAGCTAAATCGCAGCACAAGCTTAAACGTGTTGGTGAAGCTGAGTGCTATCAGCATACTGCTCACTTCATGCCATAAAAAGTAGCTCATGGTATCTGTAATGCTCACAGAAAGAGATTTTACTGAACCCTTCAAAACTAGAAGTAGAGCTATATTTATTATTTTTTTCCCCTTTGAAAATGAACCCTTTAGCCTCATATGGCCCCATTCATTCATCTCACGAGCGCCCGCCATGAAACCAGAAGTCCAGAGAGTGGGTGTTCTTGAGCATTTTGAAGTTCTTTGCACAAGTGTCTCCAGATGTGTGCATGGACCCTTCCTTCTGCAGCATGATACACTTGGTAGGGTGTAGTTTGGAGAAAATAGCTGGATACAGGAGGATGATTTCTAGAAAGAGGCACTGGTGCTTTGAGTTTTTAAACTAAACTGTATGCCGGTTGTGTGTTAGCTGGAGAGGTGTAGTCCTTCTCATAATCATTTTCATCTTTCAGAAATTTGTCTTTTCAGACATCTCTGATTTCACTGAGGTGTTGTATGGTGCAAAGGAGTATTTGTTGAGAACACTGTTCCAAGCAGAGTTGGATTCTGGATTATCCTTGTGCAAAGAAGGTGGCTTAAGAAAATGTAACATCTCTTATTTTCTCATATATTCAGACAGTTACTGCAAAACATCATTTGGTGCAGAAATAAGAAATGAGGTGGTCCTTAATGCCTCTGTGGGATTAAAGCCACGGAAGGCAGATGCTCTTTGGACTAAAATATGTTGGTCAAACAATAAAGTTGCTCTTTATTGTTTTGCTGGAACCTTATCCTCTTCAGACTTTGTACTCATCTAATATGCACCTTAGAAGTAGCTGAAGTTGTGCCAGAAACCACTGCTCGTTTTAAAGTTTTGAGCACCAAAAAGTGAGTGTCAGTCAGATCCATGATATTCAAGAGGAGGGAGACAACTCTGCAGTGGATATTTCCAGAAGTGCGCAAACCAAACTACCTAAATTGATAAGCAGCACTCAAGGCGAGAGGAAAAACATGACCGTTTGATTTTGGAGTGAACTGTCCCTTTAAAATGAAAATTAATTATAGCTTTTAAAGAAATGTAACCCAGTAAAAAAGTACTTTATTTTCTTCTAGAATAAAGTGGAAAAACTCTAATAAAGAGCGTCAAAGCCACTTATTGATGTGCTGTGATTTTATAGATGGAGAGAAACAGCAACCCTGTCATAAACGCCTGTCTTCAGAGATTTGTCTCTGTGGGAGTTACTGTATGAAAGCGAAATGAAATCCTGAGAGCCTCTTCTAAAGAATCTGATTTCCCAACGCGTGTTAGCGTGTGACAAATGTTTTTAACCTGCTGAGGCGACAGAGTCAATTCGACGGGATTCATGGAGTCGCACGTGTTGTCTCTTCTTCTGAGCATAATTCAAAAGGATTCAGAGATGCAGAAATCGAGCCTCGTGCATAAATCACTGGCATGTAATTAGAGACTCAAGACTCCGTCCTGATATGCAAGTTATTTTTATCTGGATTGTAATGATGTGGAAGCTAATAGGTGAGCGTGACTCAGGGGTTAAATGAGTCTCTTGAGAGGCTTTGCTCAGGCTTTCTAAAGAGACCTCATGCTTACGTCAGCAGCGGCAACCTGCCCACGACGCAAGCTGTGAGCCTCTCCTGTGCATTTTAGAGTGGAAGC
The DNA here is from genome assembly GCF_964374335.1 of Astatotilapia calliptera. NCBI lineage: Eukaryota > Metazoa > Chordata > Actinopteri > Cichliformes > Cichlidae > Astatotilapia > Astatotilapia calliptera. Next base: position 4,924,782 of record NC_137427.1, read on the forward strand.
AGGAAAGATGTGCTCCGGCATCGCAGTGACTCAGCCTCCCATCTAGACATGTAATTGATAAAGATGTGTGTGTTTGTGCGTCAAAGGCAGGTACCAGTCATGAGCAGTGACCACTGTGCCGAGTGACTCACAGCAGCAAAGTGTACATAATGGATGTTGCGCGGATAGTGACGTGAGCTGAGCCTCCCGCAAACATCACATGGGCCTGAAAATTTTTTATCAAATCTTTAAATTTTCCAGTCAGTCCAGAGTTCATCTTCCATCCTGCCTGACTCACTCAAAAGTCCATAAATGCGAATATTGACTTCAGTGTGCAGTTTATGACTAATCAGCTCCAGTGTACCTCCTTATGTCCTCGTACAACAAATGAAAGCAAGAAGCTGCCAAAAAAAATAAGAGCAAGTTGAACTGTTAAACTGCCTCCTAGGAGATGTGTAGTGGCATCCTGCTGGTTCTTTGTCTTTCACACTTCCACCTGATGCCGCTGATGCCAATGGAAAGCGGGATAATTATGTATTTGGCAGGGAGCGGCGGAGCCGACATGTGTGTAGTTGGCGGGGAGGCTGGAGGAGGGACAGGGACAGCAGCTGAGTGCAATCATCTGGAGCCTGGCCTTGTAGTGGACACATGGTTTCATTTGATGATCTGGTCAGCAGGTCATGAGAGGAGCAGACGTGGGCATGTTTAATACAAACACACATGTGCTTAGTCAGAATGGGGCAGGGAATTTGCTGGACTGCCCTGGCAGGCATCCTGGGAAAATAAAAGCATATGAGGAAGCTACAGTGAAGTGCCAAACAAAACACAGCTAATACATGCCATAACAAGACGCTGACTAATTTATAGCCTCAAAGTGAACGTCACGCTTGAGTGAAACTCTATAAAAACTAGAAATATCAGTTTTCATTGTCTCTCATACCAGTGGATTGTCTTGTTTTACTGGTAGTTCTCAGGTATTGTCAATGAATAATAACATTTAATTAGCTTTTTCCATTGTGGAAGGCATGAGTGCTGCCTTTTATCGTTGCTATCAACCTGTAGTGTTAGGTTTAACTCTTTTTTTGTTTTTGTTTTTTAAATGGTATTTTAACCTTTTTGGTAAATCGAAATCTTCTGTCTGGTGAACTCTTCTCCCGAGTTCCCGTGAGTCGTTTGGTACCGGGCCACGAGAGTTGAGACTCGGGTGTGAAATTTATGGTTTTCAGGGTTTTTATCGTTAACTCGGTTTCCCTGGATCTTTGCCTTGTTGTAGTTGTGTGTCTTATTTTTAAAGAAATATTTACACGTTACCATAGCGACCAGAGAGCATTAAGGGGCAGAGAGGAGGATGTTACTCTCAATGTTGTTGGCACATTTCAGGAGGACGCTGCTAACAAAATTACACAATTACACAGTGAATTTGCATTTATTATTATATTTACAAAACACCACAGTTTTTGTCTTGGTCGTATCATTTTATTTTGTTGTATTTATCTTCGACACCTTAAGGCCGGTCTGTGAAAATATTGTTGGACATTAAACTGATCCGTGGTGCAAAAAAGGTTGAGGACCGATGCTTTAAGGTGCTCTCAGGCCAGATGAGATCTTCTCTCCAGCTTGCACGCCTAGATAACCTCCAAAGGTAGGCAGCCAGCAAGCACTCTGACCAGACTCAAACCACCTCAGCTGGCATCTTTTGGCACCCTTAATGGCGAGTCTAGCCACCCAACAGTGGAAACACTCATATCTCATTTCCACAGGTGAGTGTTGGAATGTAGAAGAACTAGCAAATCAAAAGTTTCAACTTCCAACCACACCAAATCTGCCTTTCCACCTCATGCTCCACCTTTCTCATTGTTTGTGAATAAGATTCCTCGCTTTGAGCTCCCTCGCTTTGGGCCGCCTCTGTACCCCAGCCCAAACGGAGTACTTTCTGCATGTGCACAACATGCTTTTAAAACCTAACCTATCCCCACCCCTAAGTGGGTAGTGAGCCAAAATGGACCAATCATGGGTTTAATTGCATTACGATGTGTACATGTTTTTTTCACAATTATACTTCATTTAATTCATTTTTGTTTCCTTCTTAGCTGCTGACATTTCTTTTAACAAATTCGGAACTAAGAACTAATTACTGAGAAAATATAATATATATTTGAAATAGTTAATACGAACAAACATCAAATTAAATTCTCAGGATCTTTTATTGTTTTAGGTTCACCTTTTAAATTATTTATAATGTGAATATTTCTGATCAGGAGTGTTGAAAAACTATGGAGGACATAAACGCTGAACAGCAAAAGTAAGGAATTCTCGTCAGAAAAAGCTCTTCAGGCTTTCAAAGTTTCAAAGTTGGAGGCACGACGTAAACGCTACGAGAGGTGAGAGAGACGAACAAATGTGCAACTTTCAGGAAAATGACCTTTGTCTTTGAACCAGAAACAGTTGCAGAGTTTAAGAAACTGTCAGAAAAGTAAGGAGGAAAAATAAAGTTAATCTCCCTGAAGGCCTTTCTTCTCCCAGAGAGGGAGAATGGCAGGTTGGAGGCCATAATGGAGAAGACTGGAGCTGCACGCCTGCAGAAGATCGATGACAGACTGTAGTATAAAGTGAACAGACTTGAGGAGCTCAACAGAAAAGACTTCTAGAAGGTATAAAAACTGCTGTAACTTCACAATCTCTGAAAGCTCTGGAAGTCAAAAGGATAATGGTTTGAAAAGTTTGTTTGCAAGAAAGATTCTTTCAAAACCCCTTCAAGAAATGTCTCTAGTCAGGAAAAAAACTCAGCAAACCAGGCAATAGGAGACCTGGTTGGTGAGGAGCAATCCAAAGAGGAGCTGGATAACCCAGGTCAGAGATTTGAACAGAAATAGATGAAAAAGGATTTTTGTGGCCAGTCAGCCACCGCATTAAAACCAGATGAAGTTAACGACAAGGACCAATGTATTGATAGTTTGCTAATCGGGGTGAGCGCATCCTTGAAAACATCTTGTGGTGGGATTTTCCCAGTGTTCATTATATCTATTAAAGGATAACCAGTGAACTGGCAACAGAGGCATGGCTGCCCAAGGCTCACAGATGAATGCTGGGAGTGACGACTGTCCAGTTCCACAGAAGAGCGATGCCAGAAAACACACAGCATTGCAGCTTCCTGCATACAGAGGCTGCAGAGCTGCAGACGTTGTGGTGAGTTTTAGAGGTGGATGAAGTTCGCATGTGAGAATCAGAACTGGACCGTGGAGCAATAGAAGAAGTGAATTTTGTGCACCGTTTACCTGGGAAAGAGACTACATCGAGACTGCCAGAGACAGTAGAGTTCTTGAGAACCTTGGTATCTGACATGTGGCTGTTACTCTCAACAGGTACAATCTACAAAAATGTTGCAAAACAGTTACACCCTTTCAGGAAAATAACATTCCCAGATGCCTGTTTGCTTTATTAGCATAAAAAAAAGCATATCAAGTCATGCTATCTCCCAAACATTCTTCAAAAGTGGCGTGAGGAAATTAACAAAACAAAAAAAGATCTTGATCTCTTTCCTCAGATCTCTATCAAACTTCTATGTATCAGTGAATCTGTAAGTATTATGACGGTGGTGTGAGAGTGTAAAGGAGACCAAATTGTGCCTTTGCATGAGAAAATAATTATTTTTTTTATGTCAAATGTACTTTAAGAGCAAAGTTTGTTTTTTGTTGTTTTCTTTTTAAAGATTTAATAGCCACTGTGATTTCACACCCTTGTTAGTGAGGTCCTGTCCTGAAGCATCTGAGCTGAGCATTTTTGCCATCTTGGTGTTATGAAACCAGACACAATGAGCGAAGAGTGAATCTGAGAAGCTGAGGGAACAAAATGTACAAAATGCACATCATGTGTTCTTGAATAAGACTTCAAACTGGACGTGTTTCTTTTAGAAATCTGATAAACACAGATCATTATTATCTGAGGAACTTCTGTCTATATCTGATTGATTTGTTCCCGTATGAATGCAGAAAGAACATCTGGTTCTCAATTAGAAAGAATTTCCACATCCACACGATATTTCCTCGTGATGTTTATGGACACATTCAATTTTCGTTGCACTAGATTTATTTAATTATTATGAATTATTATTTGACCACATAATAGCTATGACACAGACACTATCAAACCAAAGCTTGTTTTAAAATAATAAAAACTGGGCTAAAATCTGCACTTCTGAGACTCTTAAAATTCATGCCAACCACTGAGGCTGTGTTTCCATGTGCGTGCCTCAAGATGAGTCTGAAAGACTGAAAGCTTGCCTAAGAGGAACCTTGAAGCCGGCCACATGAGAGGATGCTGATATAGGAGCGGCCTCCCTCCCAGCTCCTCTGGCAGCCTCTTCCCCTGTTGGAGCTGCTGGTGAGACAGCTGGAAGCCAGAGCTACTGTGCAGGCTGATGAGGCTCCAGCTTGGAGATAACCGCAGGAAGGCGCAGTGTGAGGAGGCAGTGGAAGAGGAGGAGAAGAAGGAGGAGGAGGACTATCTATCTCAGCCCTCAGGACATAACCACATCTCACTGAATCCATCCAAGGTGACAGTGAGAGAAGTGTTGGTGCGTGGTGGGCCCTGGGCAGAGGCAGAGGGGAGGGGAGAGTGGAGGGTGAGGGAGCCGGTACCTGCAGGATGAGAAAAGAGGAGGAGGAGGGTAGATTTTCTCACTTATTGGCTTGTGTTTATTGCGTGTGCGTGTGTGATCATGTGGTGTAAATGTTAAGAGCGGCCCGCAGCCACGCTGACAGTGCACTGCAGGGGGTGATTAGGGCTGTGCCATCCATCTCGCAGGCAGACTACAGCAGCAGCGCAGCAGCAGAAGAAGCAGAGGTGGAGGGAGAGAAGGGGCCCGTGTGGTAGATGGAAAGGGGGAGGATTACTAGCTAACACTGATTAGCAGGCAGCTTAACGACATGCTGTGTTTTCCATCTCATCATCAGCACATGACCTGGGGCTGACTGGGGGGAAATGAAATGGTATTTTTGATTATTTGTAGAGAAAAAAGGGAAAGTAGAGAGCTGGGTATGAATATTCAATTCAGGCCATTACAAGATGTCCTACTTGGATTAATAATAAAACGCTGTATTAAATGAAAATTACTATTTTTATGTTATTTCATACATATTGATTGGTTTGTGAGTTTGTATTATAAAATGTGTCTCTCAAATTTTACAGCAAAAATTACAATTTATTTTGTTGTTCACAACATTTTGATTCTATGATTGATTTTTGTCAATACTCAGAGAGTACTGAGGAAAAGCAGCAAGCTACTGTGTAGTCTCACAGCAAAATACAATATTTCTTCTTTTTGAAATAAGGCAGACTTGACTCTCTGTTGATTCAGTCTGCCCATAAATCATCTGAGCAAAATTATGTTAAGTTCCATTGATTTATTTAGCACACAGTCAAAATCTAAATCTAAAAATCAGAGTGATGTTGCAGACACCACTCCTCTCACTCATCCCTGAGGAATCATCCCTGATTCCTCTCCTTGTGTCCTCTTCTTGCATCCTCTCCCACCACAGGAGGTGAAGAAGAGACATGAGTTGAGGCACCAGCATAATAAAATAAAATAAACTCAGACATCCTGGCTTTGGAGCCGTCCATTTAAAGCAATTTCAGTAAAGTATAGCACCATTGCTGCATCGTCGGCCTGCTGTTTTGTTACTGCAGAATTTTATGAGCTCAGATGTCAGAATTTTCATGATATATATTAGTGCTTTTTCAGTCGTTTAGACCACAAGGTGCTTTAAACAGGCCACATGTTATCCACATTTTATATGCTCACACACAAACTCATTTAAATTTAAGACCAAGGGGGGTCAGTGCTAACCCAATTGGCACATTTAAATAACTAAGACAAATTATGAGGGAATAATTGTTAAAGTGTCTTGACTACATGTTTTGTACAGTCAGTCCTTCAGCAGCAGGTACTCGAGGTGATCATTTTCAGTATGATTTTATCATTTTATCATCACTGTTCTGGAAGACTTTTGAGCCACTCTTCTCCATAATGTAGCTACAGTTCATCTCAGTCAGGTTGAGTTCTCGACTTTGGAAAAATAAGATAACCAAGGTGTTACGTTCTTATATAGATTTGCTGCAGTGCTTGGATTCACAGTCCTGATACCTCACCCACCTTTAGCCAAGTTTTAGCTGTTGGACAGATGGCCTCATATTTGACTCTAGAATACTTCGGGGTACAGAGGAGTTCATGATTGACTCAGTGACTCCATCAGAGGCGCCAAATCATCACCCCTCGACCATGCTTGATAGTATTTATGCTTTGCAAACCTAGGGTGTGCTGCCATGTTCTTTTTAAAGAGAAGGCGCTTTCTCCTGGCAACCCTTCCAATCAAGCCATATTTTTGCAGTTTTTCTAACCATGACATGGTCTTACGTTGAGATGTCCACTCCTGGATAAACAGTGGAAGACAAAAGGACACAAAGATTACGTCTTTGTGTTACTAAAGACCCAAATGCTCAGGACCTCTGTTATTAAATTGGTGGCCACATTCAAACATATTTGATTATCAGCGCCTGGCTGCTGCTTTCGTTCTTCTCCCTGTGAAAGCAGTAAAGGTGTATTTATTTTTTTCATGGGCCCTGTGGAAAACTTTCTTTTTCAGATGACTGAAAAAGCAGTGTCACGCTCTTTCATGTGTCACAAGTAACAACACTTCCAAAGAATGCACGTATGCATCATTGATCATAGCAAGCTTCCTCTGTTCTCCCGCCTCGTTTGAGACTTCAGAGTCACAAAAAACAGAGAAATAGGGGGAAAAAAGCCCAGGATTCCACACTGTGGAGATTTGTGGTGATATAAATGTTTAAGTTCAGATTATTTATTTAGTAGTTTTTTAATGATTAATTACACGTTGTAATTGTACATCGTGCCTACTGTAAACCAGAACATGCATGCATAGGTTGCTGTACTTATATTACACTAACACTGTAATACACTGTTTATGGAGATTAGGATTAGGAACATTTGCAGTATAGTCATAACAGCTGACGGGATTATATTTTTAATGCTTCTGTATTATTCAGTGTTATCTGCACATCCTTTACAGAGAAAATAAATGCCAGTATGATAAGACGGGCACTTCAGCTTCAACTTCATATTTTATACTTCTTATGTCTATTACATAGGGGATATTTGTATATTAGAGCTATTTGTATTAAAGCTTTTACTGTCTTGGAGCTATCGTGACCACATAATTTCCTCTGGAATTAATAAAGTACTCTGACTCTTATTCTGATTATTATCACAAAATATTTTTATAGTAAAAAACTATTGTAGTAAATTCACAATTTGCCTGCAGTAAAGTACTGGCATAGCCACAGTAGCAGGATAGTTACCAGTACGTTCCTTTATTTTTAACATTAAATATTCAGTATATACTAAATGCTTGATTTATAGGTTTAACTGACGTAAAGGACATTACTGTCATTTAAGTAAAAAATATGTTTTTAAATGAGTAATGACGTATTTCCTAATTTAATACGTGATCATCTTGGCTGCTTTCCAGTGGCTGAACAGGCCGAGCATCATGTAGCGCACGGTATCAATCCTCCCCTTTATTGCATTAAAATACAAGTCAAAAGCAAATATCTTAAAATGAATGAAAGAGCGAGCTAAACCACTGTAGTCATACTACACAATCTCAATTCACTTTTCGGTTATTTTTTATTAAAGTGAGTCACTGCATTCAAATGGCCTGTTTTTATAGCACGAGTGTTCTGCCATACATGTTATTAAGCCAGCACTGTTCTCTCAGAGATGAATGTGATTGTGGCACGGTGGTGACTGAGTGTTGTGCTTAGGAGGATGAATGGCAGCGGCGGCTCTACGTTTTCTGGCTCATTGCTTCGAAATGACTCTCCTGGTGTCATTGTCAACGAGTGCTGGGAGAGGGAGGAGATCTTTATCTTTTCTCTTTCCTGCTCCTCGCCTCTTTCTCTCACTCTCTGTTTAGTGTGGCAGCAGCTCTGTCTTTTCTCTCTCACATCACCCTCTTGCTCGCTGCCAGCCTTTCTTTCCATGTCTCCCTCTCAGAGCAGCGAGCCCCCACGTCACTGCTTCCCTGGAGCTGTTGGAGTGGGGGATGGGAGCTGAAGAAGGACAGAGGAAGGGAGGGAGGGAGGTAGGGAAGGAAGGAGGAGGGAAGGAATGGCGAACAGATAGTCTGCCAGGCTCGTGAGGGGGCGGTGGAATTCTGCAGGTTGCCTCGGCGAGCCAGTCGATAGCGCATTGAGCCACTTAGCTGCCGCATGCATGAACCCTTTCTCTGCCCTTCACCTGCTACGCAGAGGAGAAAGACAGGAGAGAGTGTGCTGGTGTTGTGTATCTGTTTACCAGGCCCTGCCTCCTTTCCTTACTGTTGCTATGCCCGCCAAGCTTTCCCCTCTAGCCGAGCACTGCAACAGTGGAAGACTTACCACCAGAAATTCACAATAGCTTATGAAACAATGGGTGCTTGATTTAAAACAAAGGCAAATTGATTCCACTAACTGAAATAGGCTGGCAGATTTTATCAACTGCAGCCAGCATGTTAATTATTGTTAACTCAATGAGATGGTTGTAAATCGTTTTGTCTGATAAACCTGGGCTATTTCATTGCAAGAAAAAAAACCTTTTATAAGCATTGTAACGATGACATTTATGTTTGTCTGTTAGTGGCAACGATCAGCTTCGGTTTAGTAAATGTGCACAGCGTGTCAATCTAACCACACGCAGAATAAATGGCTGTATTTAATGCTATTGTAGTGCATTACACTGGAGGTCCATACACGGATTACCACATGTTAATGCTACACGGATTTCAACATTTGTTAAAAATAGTATATTTAGAAAACTGAATGTTTTGAGAATTAGTCGATTAATTTATATATTATACTGTCGCACGCTGTTGGTTAGTTGTGAATCTGGCAGAAAGAATAGAGAGTCTATGGGAAGGCAAACCAAAATCTCAAATTAAACAGTCACTGGCTGTGTAATTGATACAGTTCGGCCTCCTGTGGAGGGATTCGATGCCATTGTGACAGCAGAGGAGCAGCAGTGCTGGCACTAAGAGACCGGGCACCGAGTGAAGTTGACTACACCCTTTCACATCTCCTATGCAGGAAAAAGGTCCCTGAGTCAATGTTTGGCTAATGTATACAGCTCAGACTGAATCTTCCTGTAAACACGTGAAAAGAAATGTCCTGACCGTTCAGGCAGAAGTGTCTGAGAAGCCAGTTATGGGTGTGTGGTTTTCACTGTGGTCTTTGTTTAGATTAAAGTGTATTTATGACTCTTGAAGACTGACAGTGTACATAGTGTAACAGAATCTCAGCGCTTTCATGTGTCGGAAAAACAAATGCAAGATCGAGGTTAATGCATGGTGTAGTTGTGAGCTGCTTTGTGTTGATGTGTGACCAAACTGTGTGCTCAGGAAGTGTAGATACACAAGCTCTCTGAATAAGTATGTATCATATATCCAGCGCCTGTGGTTACGTGATCCATACATGTGTGTATTTAATGGAAAGACTGGCATTTATATAGCACTGCTTAGTATTACCGAGTACTCAAAGTGCTTTTGTTTACATACCTCATGTCACAATCATCATCTATTATAGCCACACATTCATGCATGGATTGATTCTTGCTTTAAGCATTTTATCTGTGTCACACATACAGCAAATGTGGAACCACCAGTTAACTTAACATGCATTTGTTTGAATGGTGGGAGGCCGCTGAAAGGCCCCACCTGACCAGGAGATTTAAACCAGGAACTAGAAATTAAACCATGCACTTAAGAAATATGTGTGTGGGAGCCCCATAATATGTTGATTTTCTGTCCATGGATATACATAGAAGTAATACTGTGTTACTAATGTCATTAGCAAGCTAGTTAGCCAGGCACTCTAACAGAAGTGAGGTAAATTTATTGGTTATGTAACTGCATCAAATACACCTTCCTCTGAACTGTTTGAATGCTAACCCAGTTTTACTGAGATTGTGGTCCGTGTCAGAAAAGAAAGTGCAAAGCTGATATGAGGCAGGTGGCAAAGGGGGTGGTGTGTCCGTGTCCAAGTATGGTCTAGTCAGACTCTCGTACAAACCAAAAAATATTGACTGTATTATTTCCATGACCCTGCAACAGACTGGTGACCTGTACCCCTGCCTCTCACTCTATCACAGCTGGAATGGGCTCCAGCCTCTTCAGCAACCTTGAAATGGATAAGTGGTTAAGGAGATGGATGGAAGGACGGATGACCACCATGAAAACCATGAAGACGTGCTGATGTCATAATAGATCGTATATCATAATATTTAAGTTCTGTGTGTTTAAATTCGAATACATTAAAATGTATTAATTTAATAAATGTATGTCCATTAAATATATAAAATGCTTTTATGAAGTGTTACAGGTTCATAAATGGGTCATAGTCCATTGGTAGGTGGTTGCTAGGCAATGGGATGATGTCATAATATGCGATACAGATAAAACTTAGATGTGTCTGCGTGCCAGGTTTGGTTGTTAAAGTCCTGATCATGAGGGGGCATTTTTGCTTGTTTCATTCTGCTTTTCTTGGTGGCTATTTGTGTGGGTCTTTCCCTTTCAATAAACCATTTACACAACACGCAGCTAGCTCTGTAAGATAAAAGGATGTGTGTGGTATGACCATTTCACAATGTAATCCAGACTTGTGGAGCATTAATCGTTGTTGCTCTTGTTGTTCTCAGGTTCTGTAATTTCTGCTCTAATCAGTGAAGGGGTAACATGTTAACTAATCTACTTAGTGCTAGAAAACCTGGAGAAGGACGTCCAGCAGAACTTTATGAAGCAAATCTAGTAGAAATCATCAGACATCAGTTTTTTAACCACGCTCTGTTACAATGAATACGTGCTAAAACAACAGTTTAGCATTCCCAGTGTTTATTGAGGAATATCCCCTTTGCTTCAGTCTAATGAAGCTTATGCTAAAGCTCAATAAGAAATATCTATATTCACTTGAGCAGAGCATTCCTGAGCCCTTGGGCTGCTGGTCTATTATTTACTTCACCCTCAGTCAGTGCAGTAATTTTCCTTCTGAGAGCTAATCATTCTCTGTTCCCTGTGCTTTAAACCTCAGTGCTCTTCATCCCCATGTTCACCCTGTCACTCATCCAAGTCTCAAAGTGCTTCATCTCCAAAAACACCAGCATCCACACTCACGGTGGCATGCCCAGTCCCGCTTCCTACTCTACATTGTTGCTTCATCGTAGCAGATCATTACACCAACTCTGTACCTCAATAAATGATGTTTAAATCTTTCAAATAATCTCTCCTTGTGTTTGTTAAACTCCACGACACACCTGCTATGCCTAGGTTGGGAAACTCGGTTATGATTGGGCAACCGCTGGTCTGCAGCAGCAAACAGCAAATTAAACAGCACTCATACACAAACTGATAATTTGGAGCGTGCACACTCATGAATAAAACACACAAACACACCAGTCCAAGTTTCCATCCATTATCCACCCACCAGGAGCAGCAGACGGGAGCAGGAGCACATCACGGCTGGAGTAAGTTGGATTAATGTTCTGTGGAAACTTCACATCTATGTGTCAACCTGCCCCTGTTTTTATTGCTTTTTTTCTCTCACCGTGTGCCTGCACTCAGCCTTTGAATATATTTTCCTCTGTTATAGAGTGGAATAGATGTGTGAGGATAATATGCAATTGTATTCGTGGGTGTGTAAGAGAGAGACGGAGAGAGAGCGAGAAAGAGAGAGAGACTATCTGCTTACTTGTCCAATGTCATGCAAATTAAAGCTGCGGGCCTGTGCTCAGGGAACAAGGCCATTGATTGGAGTACCTTGCACTGTTGCTGTGTGCCACTCAGTGATGTCCTGTGGGGGAGCAAATTTGCTTATAGTGATTGAATTTTAATTTTTTTGGAGGGTGCTCCATGGTGTGAGAGGAAAAAAAGACAGATGGGTTAAGAACAAGAAGAGTAATGACACACGGAATGAAAGAAGGCAAATGGCTGCTGGTTTGAAACTGTTTTAAGGTGATGTTGTTCTACAGATTTTTGTTTCTGGTTTTCAAATATATATATATATATATATATATATATATATATATATATATATATATATATATATATATATATATATATGGTAATATTCTACCATTATTAGACTGTGAAACCAAAACTAGAAAAAATGTATCCAGCTTTGCGGCTAATTATGAGCTTATTCTTGTGTTCCATTCATCACCATTGTTACCAAAAAAACAATTAAAGCCAAATCCTGAGCCAGACTGGCTGCGGTTACATGCACACATCGATTTGTGGTCATATGTGTACATGGGATGTGATTTTAATACAGTGTTATGTTACCATGCAGTGAACAGCAGGACATTGCTGTATTGTGCCATGCATTTGTCTTCCTTAACGGTTATCTTATCTCTTTGGCATGTTCTTGATCAGCTTAATAAAGATGGATATCTGTCATCTGTTCTGCTTAATCTCTTATTGCTCCTCAATTTTTAGGAGTTTGGACTGTGAAGTAGCATAACATAAGCAGCATGGAAGGTGATAAGACAGCATCTGCAGACTGTTCAAGTTTCTTTTAAGTGTTCGTTATTTTCTGGCGTCGTCTTTCAACAATTGTTTCACAAAAACATAAGAACCTGTGAGTCAAAATCTCACCTGCTTTATATAGAATTCCACTCACACCTGGATCTCATTAACCTCTACCATTGGGAAAACAGGGTAGACTAAATAACACAGTCTAGACAAAGAAACAGGAATAAAATAATTTTTCCACTTAACAAACTCATTCACCCAACTAAACAGTTTGAAAAGTCAATCTCTTCACCTAATCTGACTCATGAGGTTATTTTAAATGAAATAAACAATTATACACAAAAGAAACACCCCTTCATTTGGTTACACCCAATTGACATGATCAGTGACATCATATCCTATAAAATCAGGAAGTACTGGGGCGGTCCTTCCCACATACCTGTTTTACAAATAGGACCTGCTCAAAGGAACAGACAATGGTAAGTATAACCAAACTACATAAACGAATGAAAGATTCAAATCAATTAATGATGAAGTGACATTTAGCTTTAAGTACATTTGCACAGATGAAATGAATATAACCAATGCTACCACAAACAGACCCGGGATAGTATGTAGAGCCAAGGTTACATGTGCTGTGTTTACATTAAAGCATTATGATAGACTATAGGATAACAGAACACAAAATAACAATATATGCAAGTGACAAATGGCAAATGAATTCAGTCCTAGCCACTTTGTCACATGGACTGAAAAAAAAAAACCCTAGTTCCTACAGAGAACTGGTTCAGTGTGGAAGCATTTTTGGACAGACGTAAGCTTCCCTTCGCAAATTTACATCAAGACAGAGGACACGTGAAAAAGAGTACACGGTGTTTGTGAAGAGATTCTTTATTTTGACTGATAAGCTCATATGGAAGATTTTTATTGTGTTTAGGCTTTTAAACTGATAAGAATCTGACTTTTATGCTCCATGTAAACATAGTCCCTTCTTCATTACATCTGTAGCGCTAGATTATTATACTGCAGTCCCTGCATATTCCCATATGCACTTCCATTCTTCCACCATTATTAAAATGACAGTTCATTCCAACGTCCCATATGCACATTTTCCTCTGGCCTTTAGTGCTATTTGTTTGACTTTTTTTTCTGTGAGTCTCCCAGTTTTAGAGTTACGCACTGCAGAGATGTCTGCCCTTTCCAGATCAACAGGTTCAGGAAGTTTGTTGTCATATACACAACTACACATAGTGGTTATGCTGAGCAATGAAATTCTTCTTTTAGCGAGTTCCTTTCACTAAAGTTAGATGAAAAAACAAAAATAATAAATAAACAAATAAATGAAAAGAAAGAAAAGAAAACAAGTAATATGTACAGAAGGAAGTGTAGTCAGAATATAAAGTGCAATTAGATATGCATACTGTTACAGTGATGAAACATTCACAATGTATGTGTTTTACTGTATAAATGTCCCACTGTACACTGCATGGTAACACAACACTGTATTAATATCACATCCTGAATTTTTGGAATTAGACTCATAATAATAAAAAGTGAAAAATAAATCTGGAAAAATCTGCTTTGCAGAAATCACGAGTGTCACAAACATCAATACTATCAATACTATATCGTAAATATCTGTTTAGTTGTGCTTTCTGTATGTTTTTGTAGAGTTTTCTCGTTCAAGCCTTTCCTACCTTTGTGCATTTGTAATTTAAGCTTATTATTATTATTATTATTATCATCTATAGAGCCATTTCAGGGTCATAGGGGTTCGAGCTTATTCCACCTGTAAAAGACTTTGAGGACACTCTGGACATGTTGCCCATTAGTCTGTTAAAAGTTATAGTTCACAATAGCACAATTAGAAAAAGACTGAATAAGTATGGCTTGTTTGAAAGGAGCTCTTCTCTCTGATAACACAGCAGCGTGGCTTAGCTTTGCAAAGTTGCATCTGAGCAAACAACAGGGCTTCTGGATCAGTGTCCTTTGGACAGATAAGACCAAAGTGGAAGTGTTTAGCCACAATGCGCAGAACCATGTTTGGAAAAAATAAAATAAAGCACATCAGGACAAACACCTCATACCAACTGTGAGCACGGTGGTGGAGGGTGATGATCTGGGCTTGTTTTGTAGCCACTGGATCTGCACAGCTTGTTATCATTGAGTCAGCCATGAAGTCCGAATACCAAAGTATTCCAGTGTCAAATGTGAGGCCATCTGTGTGACAGCTAAGTAGGTCATGCAGCTGGATGATGATCCCAAGCACAGCAGCAAATCTACAACAGACCAGCTCAAAAAGAAAAGGGACGGGGTGATGCAATGGTCCAGTCAAAGGAAGGAAATGCTGTGGCAAGCTGCACCCACAAACCTTAATGAGCTGAAGCAACATTATAAAGAATACTGGGCCAAAATCATGTGAGAGGCTGATAAAGTCATACAGAAAATTCAGTGTAGTTAGATTTTATTCATACGACGCCAGATTACAACAACAGTCACCTCAACATGCTTCAGATTCTAAGGCAAAGATCTTACAATAATACAGCACATGGAGACAGTGGAAAGGAAGAACTCCCTAAACGATTACTTAAATAATGGCGCAGTCAGTGGACATATGTCATATGTTGTTGTTCATCTGAGAACCAGATTATTTTGTGCAATGTCCTGATGCATGAAACCTTGGAACTGAGTAAAGGTGCGCTTTATTTGTCAGGTGACTATAGTTTAGTAGACTAAAACAGTCTCTTTATGAATGTGCTCACAGTGTTTTTTGGTTGTTTTTTTTAATAACAAGGAAATGACTTGCGGAAAGAAATATTACCGCTGTGTTGCCAAAAAAACCCCCCAAATCATGCAGTACTGGAGAAGCAGCCAAAACTGGGCATATCATACAAAACTCTCTAGACAGATAACGGCACTACAGACAAATGGAAAATATGTAAATTTGATACAGAGAAAAACTGTCCGTCACCAAAATTTGCATTAGTCAACTGGCAAAAATAGTTCAAGCAATGATCCAAACCACTATTCCATCCTGGGGTTTTAAAGAAGTGAAACTACATTTCATTGAACTATTTTCAAAGATTTACAGCATTGTCAGCAACAGAGCGCTGCATATGCATTTACATCCATTTATGAATAATAATTAATAATTTGTGAAAACTTACTATGATTAAAAACAGCCAAAGGGAATTTACACCAAGTTCCACAAACACAAGCTGGTTAAATTTCAGTTTCAGCATCAAAACAACAAATTTAAAAATGGAAATTGATACATAATAGAGAAGAACAATCAATGGAAATTTCAAAGAGGAAATAAGGGACAAAGCAATTCAGTACTGGTTCCCACTCTGAGTGCCCTTTCAGTGCCACTGCCTCTCTGCTGCTTGTATTAATCACTGTTCTTTGCAGCCCTCATCCCTCTCTCTGCACCCACTGTATTCAACTTGACCTTTTCCTTCTCTTGGCCGCTTCCACTAAGAACCCAGGAGCCTTTTGATATGTGGGAACATTTTCTCCAACCAGACACCTCGCACCCTTGGTTACTCCATGGAGGAGAGAGGAGAAAAAAGGGGGGTAGGTGAGAGATAAAGTGTGAGAGAGACGAAAAAGGGAGCGTGAGATGGAAAACGAGGGTGACAGAGAGGGATGGACAGAGAGTGGACAGCTTATTTAATTTATTTATTAAGGGTTTGGTCACAGAAATGCCAAATTAAAGTAACGAGGTAAATTAAACACAAACGCGTTCACCTGTACTACATTCCCTCCATCTTGTGTCACATAATACTTCAAAAACGCTCTCAGCATTTTCTTGGATTAGTGAGAGAGTGTGAAAGAGAGAGATCACTAGCGGTAAAATAAAGCATTAGATCTTTTTAAACAGACATTAGTGTGAGAGATGGTGAGAAAAATTAGATTTGATTCAGTGGGAGATTTTAAAATTACACTTGAATTTCATTCTGCAGAGAGATAAGAGAGGGAGAGAAGGCGGAGATCGGATTGAAGCATTAACGCTAAATTAGCAGGAGTGGACCTGGGAGAAATTAGATTTCATTCTGAGGCTGAGGGAGGAAAAATGGGAATTAACCCTCAGATCTGTGGAAACTGTCGAGCATGGAAGAGTGTGCGAGGAAATGGGAAAGGGAGAAAAAAGGAGGAGGCGGGGGTTGTAAGAAGGAATTTTGAAAAGAGAGAAAAACTCTTCTGCTTTGGCAGTGACTGCTGAATGAGGCGTCCTCTCCATCCCACTCTCTGCTCACCTCTCAGACACTCCTCTCTGTCCCCTCGCTGTGTAGAAGACCCCATAAATAACCCACAGACCCATCCGCACACACAGACAAAAGAAAACAGGACCCTCTCTCCTGCTGCTGTCTCACGTCAGTGTTCTCTGCCGTCTGCTGCTATGTGGAGTCAGTAAGAGCTTGAAAAACATCATTAAAAACCAACAGCTTCCTTTTGACGTGCTCGCCATCCTCCGCCCCCGTGCATTGTTGCGCGTTAATCATGTTAAACAACGCAGTGTTTGCCTTCAGCGCATTCTCCATAAGCACAGAACAGGTGGCCTTTAAACGGGGGTCAGGCTCAGTCAGGGATCAAAAGCTTGTTAAGCACAAGATGAGAGTGGGGAAAACGACAGAAAATAAACATTGACTCTCGTGGAAGCTTCTGGGGTGGGCAGGGTGATGGACAAAGAATGGTCACCATGTTTAAAGGCTCTTAACAAAGCCAACAACGTCTATCTGTCAATCCCTAACAAGCCAGCCCCTCCTGGGGGTCTTGGAGCAGACGTTTTTAAGATTTATTTTGGAATTTTAAGGCATTTATGTGGGAAATTTCTGGGGTGGACTTGAACCCACTCCACAGTAGTGTGAGGTGGGTTCTAATGTGATCCCTTCTTCGGGGTTTTAGGGGTTTTAGAAAAGATCAAACCTAGTAGTCCAGCCTCCTCTATAGAGGTCTGAAGGTAGCTTCCCAGCAGAGTATGTTTGTGTGGGATGATGTGGGCCACATCATGAAGACCATATTTTATTTGAAGTTGACCTTCCTACCTTCCTCACCAAATAATGAGAATGAAAGGAAGTTAAGCCTTTACATGCTTATCTATTCCGCTTTTTGTCCCATTAACCTTTAAAACTGTTGCTGAAGGTTATTTCAGTGTTATTTCGCACTGTAATCATTTGGCTTTCAATAGAAATGCATTCATCAACTGGTATATCACTGTTTGACCTAAAGGTTCGTCATGATCCAAATTACAGTCTTTCAAAGTACATAAGGGGGCACTGAAATTTAATTTCTATTTAATTCCTGGTACGTTTGCTTCTCTCTGCTCTGTCGTTGTTCATTTTTTATTTTTGTCCAGTTAAAGAAGGCTTTACAACCCAGCAATAGAACAAATTACACACATGAACACGTGACAACGTGATCACACTGCCTTTGCAACAGCTAAGTGGCTGCACGAGTAAGATGGAGCCAGAGAAAGAGTGCTGTCTGCAGATTCATAACTTGGAGGCCGTGTGCAAGTCTGCAGATCCCAGCGAGTGAAAGAGAGACAGCAGCAAATTTTTACTGGACACGCTCACACAATATCACACTCTCACAGATAAGCATGCGCATGCCTATGAGAGAGCACACACAAGGGAGTTAACACTCGTAGGCAGTCATAAATATGGACAGACATACTCTGGCACATTCAGAGTGAGGGAGAGAGGGTGGCGTGGAACCAGGAGGTCTTGGCTGTGTGTGCTCCACGTGTCTGAGCTGTCCTTGGGTTTCCGGCCTTCACAGAGATCCTGCTGATTTATGGGACAGATTCCAGTGTGTGTGTGTGTGTGTGTGTGTGTGTGTGTGTGTGTGTGTGTGTGTGTGTGTGTGTGTGTTCATAGTTGTTTAAGGGAAAAGGTATATGGTCCAAATATGCAATACAATAAGCTGTTCCCATATATGCTATTGCTATTATGCAGGACAAAAATAAATACATTTGCAGGAAACATTTTAAGAAGCAGGTCTTGACGTACGATCAGGTGATATGTCTGTGCAGGTTCTTGGTAATCTAAGGACCGTGGAAAGAAAAGCAACTGGACTTCTTAAAGTTTCTTGAAGACCTTTCACTTCTCATTCCAAGCTCATTAGAGTACAAGCAGGTGCAAAACCTCATCACAAGAAGTGAGTGTGTCTGCCAGTTTTTTGTGACTCTGAAGTCTTGTTACAATGCCACCAGTTGTGCATCCATGCACCTTTCAGGTGGACTTCATGCATACTTCAAGGAAGTGTAACAAGACTCACTGCTGTGCACGGTGTCTGCAGGCGTTCATGTCGACAGCATGAGGGTAAAATCCTCAATCAAGTTCCTTTACTTGTGTCGCTCACCTACATGGATGCTGACACACAGGTTAGGAAGATGGGATCTAGGGACACACCCAAAGAGTGTAAAGAGCTGCAGATTTACCTCTCCTATTTTCTCTTATTGCTTAGCAGTGTAGGGACTGAATCATGTAAACCAGGGTCACGCTCACACCAAGGAAATCAAGAGTATGGCTAGTACTCTTCTTCAGGTGATTTTTTATATTTTTTTAGTGTAACTCATCCATCTGGACCTATTGGATATAAATGCAAGCTGTCTGCTAGGCCTCACCATTGCTGACCCCAGGACTCAGTGGGCTGCAAAACTGAAGAGAAAGTTTAACAACCAACCAATTTAAACATTGATGACATTATATGGTGTCGGTTGCACTGTGCCAACACCATAAACTCAATATCATCTTTAAACCGGATACGTAAGCCTTGCCTTACCTCAAAGGAGACGCAGCTTGGTTTGAATCCTTGTTATACTTGGCTATCGCGGAACGGTCATAATACTTACATAACACCCCCATTTAACCATAAATTTAATAGATTACATAGTTGTGATTAAAGTGAGATCTGCATTTTGTCTTAAAGAAGGGGACTTGATAATTACAACTTTATTAACTTAACTACTCTATCTTATTTTAGCTTTTAGCTGCAGTTTTATTAATTGCTCAAAGGACTCATGTTACACACTGGTGTACCCTTCATATCATAGGTCGATACTTTGTTGATGCCACAAGGGAAATTGTTGTGTTTCAGATGGATAAGAAATAAAAATAATACATTAAATAAACAGCACGTTAAAGTAAAAGTGCCACATGTGCATAGTGAGGGAATTATACTGTGATATTTTTGAAAGTGCAAAAAATTTACATGCACAACAATCACAAAAAACACATTTGAAAATGTCATTTGTAAAATATGCCGCTCTGTTGCAAGCACACCTGTCCTTGTTTGTGATTGGTCAGAAGCTACAAACACTGTCTCGGTCATGTGAACACCTTTATGATAATCACCTTTATGTGACTGTTTAATCTGGTTGACAGTGTCACAGTAAATGATCCCAGATGACGAAAATATATCCTGGGTATGCTGAACTTGTTTTCTACAACAAGAGAAACACAAGGGAGAGAAGCACACACGGGCAATTTATGCAGACAAACCACGGAGACGCGGAGTAAAGCACAGGTAAGCTCAATCAAGACAGTAATGAAAGTGGGAAAAGGAGCAAAGCTGAAACGCTGAGACCCACAAAAGGGATTAAATATTCAACAGCTGGAAGTGAATTGAAAGCGGGACCGAGAATGAACTCGCTGAAATAACATTAAGATATAAACAGGGGAACACAGCAGGCTCAGAATGAAGCAAGGAGTAAAGATTACAACAACAAGCAATGATCAACACAAAGGCCATGACAGAGTAATACAAATATTATATCATTAAATCTCATTTAGCTGTTTCTGACACTCTCGGAGTGGTCCTGGCCTACTCCACCATCACAGCTGCCAGACATGGGAGGGCGGTCAGCTGATGCAGCTCCTGGGGCCTTCAAGGCTATGAAGTTGGTCCTTCTCTCTGTCACTTTTTAATAAATGTCACAAATTACAAATGTTTAATAAATGATCTTTTATTTAAGTAATAAATAAACAACACGGATGCCCTCCTACATTACATTTGGACAACTGAATAACACACGGCCACTGTAAATGTTATTGATAACACAATTTTTTGCTTGTCTGCTATGAAAAAGTCCAGTGCTAATATATTATGAGTAAATATTTATATTTATTATTATGTAAGAAAATGATTCACATTCTGGTAATGTTTTTAAGTGTACTAACTTTATTCTTTAAATGACCGGTGGCTTTGGAGAGCCTAGACTTTTCTTCACATGCATTTCTCTTCACTGTACTGGCATTTGTCACGTGTAGCGCGTGCCAGGGGAACGCTTTCTCCAATTTGCATACAAGGTCATTAAAAATATATTTTCTTCATTGCATACAGAATCATTAAAAAGCAACTATTTGCATAAGAGTGCAGTGTGTGGTGGGCGCATGTGAATAAGATGTGTGTCTGGAAATGTGTGTGAGTGCGCGTGAAGGCAAGACCATATGTTTGTTTGTATTTTTCCACGAGGGGTTTGTATTTGTATTCAGGTCTGTCTCTCTCGCTATCTCAGACACACACACGCACACACGCACACACACACACACACACACACACACACACACACACACACACACACACACACACACACACACACACACACACACACACACACAGAGGCCTGCAGAGGGAGAAATAGTGGGAGATGAGAGGCAGAGGAGCAGTGAAGCGTGAATTATGGATTTTGAAGGATTTCCCATTGCTGCAGGAGTGTGGATATGCTGAGGGAAACTGAAGGGTTAAGCCAGAGAATTAGTGTAAAAAAAAGCACACACAGTGGGTAAGAGGTAAGAAAACGAATATCTGCACAGGTTGATATAAAAGAAAAAAAATTAAAAAAAAACATCCATGGGAGCTCTTGAGGGCAGGTAAGAGAGAGTGGGGAGGTGAGGGCAGTTCCACACTTTTTTTTTTTTCACAACATGGACTTTCTGAAGCGCCCCCTCCCTCTGTCTTCTCTCCTCGGGCTGCTGTTTGAAACGAAGCAGAGTCAGGTGGTGAATGCTTAACCATGTGTGGCAGTGGATCAAAACTGTTTTTTTCTAAAAGGAAGCGCTTTAACGCAGGCAGTAAAACTCTGGATAGCTGATAACCCGCGCACATGTCGACACACACATCTGTTCACACACACCGGAGGCGTTATCGGTTGCAGATAAGATTTACTGCCATATGTTAACTGCCAATCTAAATACATTCCACTCTTCTCCTTAACTTTTCTGCATTGTTGTCTGTTTTTGTGCTCGTGCACCTCCAAAACCCGCGACACAGACACGCACACACAGGCACGAGGCTCTTCTGGTCACGCTCAAGGCCTGGCAATGCATCAGTGTCACTGCTACAGGGTGTCTGCTCCCCCAGACACGCACATGCACACGGAGCCCATGAGGAGCCTTTATATCCTTAACAGCTGTCTGCTGGGTTGCTGCATAATTTAATAACAGCGACTGCTGAAGGCCACAGCCTGAGTCAGGTACTAGTCCATTAAATACTTTGGTCTCATTGATGTAATTTCCCGCAAAGTTTAGTATGAAATGAGCGAGTTGAGCAAAGTTAAAGCACATGCGCAGTAACTCACCAATAAAGTGTTTACTGACCCCTCAAATCATTTTATCAAGTTCCATATCCACCTCACATGTGCAGTAAATGTCTAATCTGCAGTAATCACTGATACTTGATGGCTGCTGGCTACAATAAAAGCCCCAAAATGTAACCCACAAATATGGTTGAAACCTTGATAATATCCAGTCAAAAAACTGATTGTGGTTTGAGGGTAAAAGCTCCTCCGGACGGACAGATGTTGATGTTTCCATATTATAGTTGCCAGGTCTGACCACCTCTTACAAAGCAAGAAATATTACATCCACCAAGGCCTTTAAGGTCAACTTAATGATTTATTAGTCTAAAACTGACCAAAAAAAGTCTTATAACTTAGAAACTATGATTCTTACAAGTGTGCTGCATAGTTTCAACATGTAGAAAGTATATTAAAGGTCAAAATAATAATAACCCATATAGAGCTACTTAAAACTATGCTTCTTACTGCCATTGTTTGAACTAACAACATATAGGCATATAGGGAATGACATATGGTATTCTAAATATCATGTTACTTTGGACCTCTGACCTCTTCTTTAAGGTCAAATAAGGTCAAGCATTCATAAAATGTCTGTTATTGTTAAAGCTATGTTAAAAATTCTGCTGCCTTTGTTTGTGTTGGCAACGTTTAGGAATTCCACATTATAGTTTTTGACTATTAAGTTCACTTGTACATGTCACATCTGCCTTTCTTTCAAGCTGACCTCATTTCATATCTTTAAAGAGAATGAGCTGTCAAGTTAGTTAGAAACATACTGCAGTATAATGTTGTATAACAAGCTCAAGTTGTTCGTGTCTGCTTATTTACAAATCAGTACCAGTATTATCGATGACCTACTCCTACATAGTCCTTGTGTAATCAAAATAAACATCTGTCATGCTACCATTATCTGATTTATACTGTACTACAAACTTCAGTATAAAAAAGTAAAATTAACATGTACAGTGTATTCCTTTAAAAGTAAGTATTGCCCAGCGACTGAGCTGCAGAGGTCTGTGCTCTTGGGGTGCTTCCTGTTCATACTGTGTCTTTGTTTCAGCGTTGATGTTTTGGACAGGCATTGGAGGTTCAGGCTCATCCAAAATCGCCACTTTGCCTTAAATTTGCTCATACAGCTTGTTAATGAAAGGGCTAAACACTGATATGTTACTGTATATCTGAGGAGGATGCCGACAGCCAATCATGCCGTCTGCCTTTCCAAACATTTGTGAAAGAACAGGTTTTTCTAAAGAACTCAATGAATTCATGCGTGGCCCCGTAAAGAATGGCATTTCAACAAGTCAGCTTGTGAAATTTCTTCTCTCGTAGGTATTCCACGATCAGCCGTAAGAACCACAGCAGCTCAGCCCCAAAGTGTCACACCACATAAAGTTACAGAGCAGGATCACCAAGTGCTGAGGCGTGTACAACATTAGCTGACTGAATACCTGTAATTAAAAACCTCTTTTGGCATTAACATCAACACAAAAGAGAGCTTTTGTGAAAGCTTCATGCCATGGGTTTTCAAGGATTACCAGCTCCGGTAAGTGTAACGTGTAGGAGTCCCTGTAATTTGCGTCCATTTAGTGTAGCTTCAGAGCATGACGTCAGTAGAAATTTGCAAAACAAATGTAAATATGCTGAAGATAATTCAGCGCTCACAGTCCAGTGTCCTAGCATGTGGTAACTTCATAACAGATTTCTGCATGTAGAGAAAACGTCTCTCCCATTCAACTCCTGATTTGCCTCTGCAATCTAAAAAAGATAGTTTTGCATTTTATAACTGTGGCCACGTTTCTCTATGAGCCTACACATCCATGCATGCTTGTAACACATGTATGTGTCCCAGTTCATGATGTGGTTTAAAGTACCTCCGTTATCTTTTGGGTTAGTGTGAACATGCCCTCTCTTTTATGAACTTCCATCCATCCATCCATCTTCATCCGCTTTGTCCGGGGCCGGGTCGCGGGGGCAGCAGCCTAAGCAAAGAGGCCCAGACCTCCCTCTCCCCAGCCACCTCCTCCAGCTTATCCGGGGGAATACCAAGGCGTTCCCAGGCCAGCCGAGAGATATAATCTCTCCAGCGTGTCCTGGGTCTGCCCCGGGGCCTCCTCCCTTTTATGAACTTATTTTATTTTATTTTTTTATGGCACTGCAAAGTGACCTGAGGCAAATGTCACCTTGTCAAAGCCTTAAACATGCCGTTCATACTTGAAACGTCCCAGTGTGGCTGAAATGAAATCAAGTCTACACAGAAGAGTGGGAATGCTCCAAAGCTGGAATTCCTCCAGTTATTGAAAATGCTTGGTTGCAGTTCTTGCTGTCTGAATTTCTGTCTGAAATTTATTATAATTATTTCATTTTACCAGGTTTAAAATCTCATTTACACCTAGACAAAAACAACAAATTCAAAGAAGAAATTACAAAGGTAGAGAAAACAACTGCGTGAGGCCTGGAGAGTAAAGTATTGACAATAATGTGTTTATTATTCATTTAAAAGAACATGGCTCATGGTGACGTACCTCCCAGCAGCAGGTGGGCGGGGCTTCTCTGCCTATTGGCAGAGCTGCAAAGATCTGCACTTGTTGTCTTGACGTAATACAGTCAAAAACATTTTGGGAGTCTGAGTCATAATGAGTCTGAATCCTGAGTTTCTTGTTCATAGAGTTTGCTTCTAGCAGTGCACATGACAGTAAATAAAGAAAAGCATTAAAGATTCTTTTAAGTAATATAACAAGTAAAAAAAGCACAGTGTTGTTTTTGAACTGCTGCATAGCAACGTACTGGTTAAGTTTTGCTGTGCACGCGGACAAACTTAAAAATATTCTTAATCAGCGGTTGAAATGCATCATAATAACTTTGTTTTTCACAAGACTGTATCACATGACAGCATGAAATCCTGGCAAATAGTTTTCCAGCAGCAGTGTCAGTCTGATGTGTTGCCTGTTAGGAGACAGGAAACCGTAACAGAGAGCATATTTGTAGATTCCCCAGAGACACTCACTCATAGCATGTATGTTAAAACAGCAGGTGTTGTGTAATTTCTGCCAGTGGCATCTTAGTAATAGCTGCACATATCCAACACACACACAGAGAAATACATAATGTTTGTTCTGTTAACAAAGCTTAACGGACAAAGTGTGTCACCGTTTCCCACCGCTGATCCACTGAGTACACAGACAGTCACATGCACACTCAAACGTGAACACTGTTTTGCTGTTTGTCCCTCTTAAT
Source organism: Astatotilapia calliptera (assembly GCF_964374335.1). Classification (NCBI taxonomy): domain Eukaryota; kingdom Metazoa; phylum Chordata; class Actinopteri; order Cichliformes; family Cichlidae; genus Astatotilapia; species Astatotilapia calliptera. The sequence continues at coordinate 4,950,153 of NC_137427.1, forward strand.
GAGCACTTAAGGAAGGATGTGACTAAACTATTCCTCATCTTGTGACTGAGGAGCTGTAGTTCCTCTCCATGCCTTTTACCTTCACCTCTTTATGGACAAATAAAACAAAAGTAGAACGTATCACAGATAACGACTCCCACATTACTGAACATTTAGTTCCTGTTATGTGCTGTACTCTTCAACAAGTACTGCTGCTTCAGGCAAAACATGGACATTTGAGTCAATTGTTTAGTGAAGATTTGCAATGTGAGTCATGTTTAAATCCGCCTAGTTTACTTTTGGGAATAAATGAGAAATGCTCATATGTTTAAAGATCTGCATTTACTCCACTGCTATCACTGTTATTTTTGTGGGAGCTGTGTTCTTGTTGAACAGACCTAAAACCAGCACCTGAGTTGTAAATACCCCTGTTCCACTGACGCAGTGCTGGTGCCCAATCCAGAAATTATTCCATCGATTTCCTACAAAAAAAACCAAAAAAACAAAAGAGAGACTGGCGCCACAACATTGCTGGTGCCCAAGGTTTAAATTGCTGACTTAATTTGCTGTTTTTGGGATTACAGCAAGAAATTCATCAAGGACTGGCAGATATGGCCAACACAGAGTTTATTCTATGATTTTCTTCCTATGGAAATGAACTGTGTAACATTTGGTTCTCAAACCGGACACCAAAGGCGCCAAGGAAAAAGTGGCTCAGCAACAGCAACAAAAATAGGTTAAGAGGTAAGAGCACACGTCATACATACATAAAAGCTCTGAACTATAGGAAATATGGAAAATTCTGACATCTTCTGATGTATTTAGCTGCCATGGAGGAAAGAAAATTACTGTAGGAACCAGGAAGTAAATCATTTGTCCAGCAAAAAAAGCAATTTGATACCTTAATCCAAGATGATTATCACTTTAATAGGTGCACAAACAATCTAGGTAAACACAAAACACACCTTTGAATAGACAAGTAACTTTACTAATAACTGTACTAATATGTCTGTGAAGGTTCTCAGTCACTAATGGAGGTGGGGCAAACAATCACAAACTACGGGAACTACAACAGGAAGTAAAATTAATAGGAATGTACAAAGACCAGAGATAACAAAAAACAGGAAACGCAACATCATGGCAAATTAAAGTAACACCAGAGACTGACTGGCTAGTTGTGGAGTAGAATATAAGATGTGTTGAATGCTTATGCTTTCAGTTAAAATTACATCAAAACAAACACACACACACATATCAGGCTAGAGTGAATTTTGGAGTAGACTAAGCACAAGTTGTCTTCTGACTGAGCACAACATGACGGTGCACTTGATTGGGGCCACATCCTCACCCAGTTGCGCCATTTTCGCTTTGAGGAAGTGCGCTGAAGATACAGGACAGTTCAGAGCTGAAGTAGTTCAAACAGTTGTGCAGAATTTTTACAATGATGACTGTCAAGTTTGTCGCTACTGAGGAGGCTGCTGTATCAATGTGTCTTAAAAATCTGAAGCAATTGAGACCTCCGTCTTAACAAATGGGTGAGCAACTGACGGAAGGTGCTTGACTCCATCCCAAAGTCTGAACTGACAACAGAAACAAAAACCTGGATCATGACAAACTTCCACTCAACAGGGGCCTTGGTCTCAATGGGTGTGTTGAATCAGACACTTTCAAATTCATATGGATGCTTATGGATCAGTCAGCTACCTTATCCTGCGTAATGCAAGCAATGAAACACAATGTACATTCATGATGGACAGTACAATGGTACTCAAGAATCTCCAGGGTGAGACCATGTGTCCATTTGTGGCAAACAGAGTTTCAGCTATCCTGAAAGGCTCTGCAGACAACCAGTGGAGACAAATCAGCATAGACAGGAATCCATATGACTGCGCCTCAAGAGGGCAAAGAGTCGACTAATTAATGAGACCCACTGTTTCTTGCACTGTTTGTTATGAGAAGATAAAATAGGTGCTTACCACTTTAAGAACTTGGGGGCAGTTGCGCTGGTTTAGTGAGTGGAGGGCCATGGCTGAGAGGTGAGGAGTCTCACAGAGACACAAGTCCCTTTGGGGTTCAGTAATTACTTCCTCCAAACCATCAAAGTGTCTTTTGGACCCCATTCCTACAAGACTGCTCCTACCATTAATTAATCTTCAGTCTTAAATATGATCACCTGTCTCTATTAATTGGCTATGTACCACAGGCCTTCAAGCTAGCACTAGTTAAACCACTACTTAAAAAGTGTTCACTTGACCCAACTGTCTTAGCTAGTTATAGGCCAATCTCCAACCTTCCTTTTACTTCGAAAATTCTTGAAAGAGAGCAGTTGTCAAACAGCTAACAGATCATTTCAGTCAGGTTTCAGAGTTGATCACAGCACAGAAACAGCTTTAGTGAAGGTTACAAATGATCTTCTAATGGCCTCTGACAGCAGACTCATCTCTGTGCTTGTCCCGCTAGACCTCATGTAACATTTTATTAGAGCATGCTGTAGGTATTTAAAGTACTGCTCTGCAGTGGTTTGAATCATATCCAGTCATATATCTATCTAGATCTAGATTCCTATTTGTTGATGTAAATATAGTCCTCTTCACACACTATTGTTAATTATCACCAAAATACTTGTACTTGTGAGTGGGTCATATATTTCGGTTTTCTTTTTTTAATAAATCTGCAAAAATGTCAACAATTCTGTGTTTTTCTGTCAATATGGAGTCCTGTGTGTACATTAATGAGGAAAAAAATGAACTTAAATGATTTTAGCAAATGGCTGCAATATTACAAAGAGTGAAAAACTACTTTCTGTACCGACTGTAGCAAAGAGATTCATATGATAACTAATGATTGACTGTCTTTGACATAAATTTGCTTTCACAATGGCTATGTCCATCTTTCTTTTACAGTCTATGGTACAACTATGTTTGTTTTTTGCTCACAGCCAATCAATCAAAGACAGTTGTTTCTGTCGTGAGTCATTTAAGTGAACAGCATGCATGTCTGTGCACGTGTGTGTGTGTGTGTGTGTGTGTGTGTGTGTGTCATGTAACAGGTAGGACAATCGGACAATCAATGGAGCAAACACAGGTCTGGATCAAACTGACCTGAGGCGATGTCAGACTGCACTGAGCAGAGCCATCAACCGTTGCTGTCATACTGGATGAGTCCTCAGCCCCACTGAGGCTCTCCAGAGAAGTGTGTGTGTGTGTGAGGAATATAATCATAGCCCCTTAGATACACTTAAAACTCAGCCAGACGTGACGTCTCTAAACCACAGAGAGACTTGTGTGTACACATGTGTCGGGTTTTGAGAGTGTGTGTGAGAGTGCCGTTCAACGTCTTTCTGTCAAGTGTCTCTGGGAGAAACAGACTGTGCTCACAGCTGGGGGAAATTAGGACAGGGGTGTGTGTGTGCATGTATGTACATCCTTATGTGTCCTCCCTCCTTTCTCTCCTTGTTTTGTTTACTTCTCTCTCTGGATTCATCCACATAGCTGGAGTCACATGACTCTCCCGGTTGGAGTCCACAGTGAGTCAACGCAAATTCTTATCACAATCAATCCTTTATGATAATGGTTTTATCTCAAAGTTACACCACACCTCATCCTTAAGTCAAGAACCAATGTCCTTACAGTACTTTGTCGGTGTGAGGTGTAAAGGTGGATTGAAAGCCGAGAGTCAGGTGGCATGAAAATGGGGCAAGGGTTAAATCAACATTGTGTCATGCCAAATAAAATCTTAAATTTGAGCAAAGCAAAGACACGTTTGACCTGCTGTCACGTGTTTTTTTACAAAACCACCACACACCTCTGTTTTTACACAACCTTTCTCTATATTTGCCCAGTTCGCTCATCCACTGCTTTCTGTATATAACACAAACACTTCCTCTACAGTGACAAGAGATTTCAGACACTCACACGTTTTTCTCTTTAAGTAGCTAAAACATTGATTTGATCGCCGCCGTCAAAACTCTGCCAACTTTTCAATGCACCAATTTGGTGAAACTATTGATGACATTCAGGAACTTGTAGTGAGACAAACTAATTTAGCAACATGAATGGAGCAGAGTTGAACTGTTCTCAGCACTGAAGTGCCCAATTTAGGTAATCACCAGTGGGATTAGCTCTGACTGACACACGAGGAGGTGATAATACAATGCAGGGTTCTCTACACATCCAGGGCTTGGATATCTGCCAGTTACCAATCATCAGCTAAAAAGCTGCATACCACAAGCAAATCTTTGTGTGATTTTCTGTGGCACATTTTCAAAACAAGTTTTGCCAACATCAGAGAACAACCTCGGCTTCACTGCTTCCTTTGCAGCAAAGGGAAATTTGTGTTGTTGACTGTTTCATATTTGCATGTTTGCACGGAAGCTAAGATAGAAAATATAATTTAGAGAAATAAATTTTAAAAAAGAGCACTAACTTAAATTATGTTCAAAAACATTAAACAAAGTTACAAAAACAGACAAGCAACTTATTTTTAGTCTTTGTTGGTGAGGCCTTGGTTTACTTAGATTTGAGTCTACACAAGTCAGTGATAACTGCCTCCAAACTGGGATGTGTTTGTCTTGTATTATTTGAGAAATACTCCTTACACCTGCCCCTAGGCTGTGATAACTTAGCAAGCTGAAACTAACACTGAAGCTAATAAATCCTAAAATGAAACATTTTCAATAATAAAATAATCTAAAATGAGATCAAACTAGAACAAAATAAAGCATTCATATTTGGATCTCAGTGCGACACCAACAGCAGATCTGCGGTGCTCATCTATGAACCTGAATTTACAAGGTGTTTTTCTGTCTTTACTACACCAGCTTCCTCAGCAGTGCACTGGTTGCTAGTGAGAGAGCAAACACAGCACGATCTAACAGCTAACGGCAATGTGCCAGTAGTTTGGTGGTATTTCACACTTCCTGTGCCAGCAGCTTGTGTTCAATTAGAGATGTGCATGGCTAACTTTGTCCATTTGATTCTGCAGAGTTTTCAATGTTTTCTGAGAGATTTCGGTCTTTTAGACTAATTGACTAGTCTCGTATTTGCTTTCATTTAAAGAAATTATAAATTATTCACCAGCTTCTGTCTTTTATTATGTTTGGCTTAACCATCAACGGTCAGCTCAATTAATATTATATCACTTCACCTGTTTCTTTTCAGATCCACTCCCAGGTACAGGTGTGAGGAGGTACACTCACAGGGAAAGAAGTTAACAAGCCTGTAAATGTCAGCATTGTGCAGTAAAGACTCCCACAATCAGCTGCAATAAGACTAGGAAAAACAATTCTAAATACTGTCTATTGTTATTTGTGCATTTTGATAGTGTTTGCTTTTTTCTGTTGCAGAAAATAGGAATCATTGTTCTTACACTAATCAGTTTTCTCACCCATGCCTAATCCCAACACCTTTCACCCTTGAGTCAATGCACCAATTATCAGCACAGCTTTAACTCCAGCTTTTTAAGCTCCACAATATCCACCATCTGTCATTTCATCTCTCATTTATTTCTTTGTCTATCTCAATCGGCAAATAAATAAATAAAACACACAAAATGCAGCTGATTTCTGGACATCCTGTCACCATGTGACTGTGCTCAGTGATGCTGAGAGTGAAGGGACATCTGGCTAAAGGACAGTCATCCCACCCACTGCAACAGTGCACAAACAAAAACAGTGTTCGTGCTCAGTGTGGCATAAACACACACTCCATACTGCAGCACAGAGTCACATGTGCACACTCACATGCTGCGCTGTTTTCTGACGTGTGTGTGTGTGCGTGTGTGTGTGTGTGTGGAGAGAGTTGGCCTTTGTCACTATTCCCTCACAGTCCAAATCACATTTCTTGCCCTTCTGTGTGTATCCTTCCATCGTTGTTAGTGATGACTCAGAGGAGTGGTGAGTCAAAGCATCTTCCAGGTCTCTCTCTCTTACACACACACACACACACACACACACCCGTCCACACGGACAATATTTACCGTCTGTTTTTCGCTTTACTGGAAGCAGGTTCCCCTTTTCAGACAGAGAAATATTTTTGTTTTCGTTCTCTGGCTCTCTTTGATCCGCTGGACTCTCTGGGGTGTTTTGTATGCCCATGTGGATCTTTGTGTGTGAGCAAATGTCTGTGTGTGTTTGAAGTTAATTAAAGTTCAGAAGAGAGCTTTCGAGGAGAGCGTTAACGGCCAAAGGCTGTTGCATAAAGTAAACATGCATAAGCATAGTCACATGCACACAATGCATGGACACGCAAAGACACACACACACATAGTAAAGCTCCTCCATGTTTTAACCCTTATAAGTTCTGTGAGAAGTTGATTTATGGGCCTAAGACAGTTGAGATCAGATATAAAACTGTAAAATATGTACAGCTTCACTGTGTTTGAAGAAGTTAGGGGCATTTCCCCTTTACTGTGTTGAATACTAGTTTATTATCTGTTTAAACTCATCTTTCGGACTTTATCTTAAACTGTTAGAAATTGTGACCAAGGCTAAAACTAAACAAATATACTGTAGTTGTCAGTGTCTGTGTGTTTCTCATAATCGTTTTCTACATTTTGATATATTTAAAAAAAAATGCTGCTGGTGCCAAAAAGCTCCACAAAATTGCTAAGCCTGTAGCTGGCAGGGGATACAGCAAGTCTCGGTTTTTTCCACAGAACAGTTCATGTTCTACTACTCATGGTTCACAGATGTTTCAAAATGTGGGCTGGTTTTCAAAAGGTACCAAGAAAGAACTGGGTCTGACGGGCACCAGGGGAAAACACAGACTGTACATAAAAGACGGACATAGCCACTATGACATCATCTATTGATTCTGGACTGAACTGGACGACACAACAAAGAACAGAGGAAAACTCAAGACTTAAATATACTATTGGGATACGGGCAGAGTGGAGACACCCGAGGATCCCCCCCCCCCCCCCCCCAAAAAAAAAACAACAAAAAAACAAAAACAAAAACCCACAAAAACATCACAGTCCAGACCTGTGATGGGGGCATAGTAAAAAACAGCCGGTACAGGTCAATTTTTTTAGCTAGCTAAAAAAGATAACAATTTTATTGTTATCTTTGTTATTTTTGTTGTGTTGCCAATTCAACATAGGAATCCACAGGACCTACTTTTTGAGTCAGCCTCAAGTCACCCCCAAAAGAATTGTAAATATTTATTAAGGAGGAATAAACCATCATAGGCCAAGGAAGTGAGTGTCATAACACATTTAATGTGTTATTGCATGTTATTGTTATTGTTGTCTGTTTTATTGTTGAGTCTTAACCTTAAAATACAAAGCACATTCCTTGTTGGGATTTGGCTCTAAAATTGAATTGACAAATTTATAAGTAGTACACTTTAGTACACTTAAAAAAAAACCTGGAAGTTATACCAGAAACATTATAAAACCTAATTTATGATTCCTATTTCAGCACTCGTGAATGGTGCACACACCAAAAGTTAAAGCTTATTGGGAACCTCTTGATTTTTGTAAGTTGGTGCGTGCAGTGGTGCTCGGTTACAAGTCAGTGTATGAGTCTGTTGTTGTTGTTTTTTTATGTCAGTACAGGAGCTTAGAGATGGTCAGACTGCAGAAGAGGAGATTCTACAATAACTGGTAAAAAGTGAGACTTTCTGCAGAGAACTGTTTCGACTGCATATACTGCTGTCCCAGCAGATGTTCCAGATAAGGTTTATCTTAGTGGTAGCGTCATTGTTCAGGAGAAAATTGCTGCGATTCGCACTGGAATAAATAGTTATAAAGCTATGATGACACCAGAAATGAGAGAGTCATTGTGTTGCAAAAACCGTCAGCTCAAAGCTGAAGGAGTATTTTGCAGCAGCAAAGATGGCGGTGGAGGCGCAACTTCCAGGTGGGAAAAAGCTTTTCAGAGCTTATTGTAGCGCAAAACCACAAATCTTTTTAAAATGACTTTTTAAAACTAGATTTGATTTGTGATTCTATGAATGCTATTTTTATTAAAATTAGTATAGTATAATTACTGCTGTCACCTGAAGGTGTTTCAACAAAGCTGACAAGCTGAAGGATTTTGGCTGCGCTTCCACCATCTTTGCTGCTGCCAAATCCTTCCAGAGTTTTCAGTTCAGGGTTAATTGAGTTTCGTGTCTCTTTCTCACAATGTCGCTGTGAGGACATCAAAGTCAGAGTCAAGGAAGTATTGCATAGTTATGGGACTTTTTTGAAGGACTTGGCATGCACTCGCAGCTGGCTTCATCTCACTGTTCCCACAGAGGTGAATGTTTTCTGCGCCTCTTCGGAACTTTATTGGATCGTTAAGGTGATGGAAGGAACAGATAAAAAATCTAAGCTCACTACAACAAGCTACGTGACTTTTAATAAACACACATGCCACGACAGAAACCTCTTTCCTCCTGTCACCTTGCCACAAACTCAAACGTCACTAAATGCGTCCAGTATTTACTTTCCCTTCATGTTGCCTCTGTGTCATCGGCTCGACGCCTGGTTGGATGGGCAGTCATCGCAGCAGTCCTGGGAGAGTTTCCGCATTTTGCACAGTGCAGCGACAGTGTTGTCGTGCACTGTGCACCATTGGCAATAATTGTTTTTGGAGTACAGTATACACTACATCCTTTGTGAAACCACCTTTGAATATGGAGAATTGCAGGACATGAAATTCAAATGTCCTAAATTTTTGGAGGGGAAGAATTCTTGACTCCTTGCCAAATCCATTGTCCAAAGCAATGTCATGCTTATGCTTAAAATACTGCCTCCTTTAATAAAATATTACAGCTTTCCTTCTTTTATCTGACTTTAATATAATCAAATTTCATGACAATAATAAATAATGTCTTGCCCTCTGTAATGCTGACAGACTACTAGTGTAATAACTCAGCTGAGTGGATGGCCTGTATCCGACACGGCTAATGCTGACCCCAGAGCAGCCTCATGCCTTTTTCCTTTTTTTTCCTGCGGCATAGCTTTTCAGAAATCTTCAAGCTTAAAATTTTCCACTATGGAAAATCCATTCTGAAACAGAATAGGGCTCTGTGTTTTTATTAACACACGATGTTGGAAAAACACGAGATAGTTAAAACCTGCTTCCAGCGTTAAATCACTTCCACCATGAACACCAGACAATCGGCCAACGCTCCCTCGAGAGGGGTTCGGTTTGACCACAAACCTCAAAAATGTTGGGGTAATCATAATGTGTAAACCATTTTAATCAAATGCACCACACCAAACACCCATATATCACACACGTAACCTCAAAATAAATCCTACCGAAAGCAGTCACTTGGTGGGATCGCATTTTTGAACGCAGGTCCAACTACAAGTCTTGTAATTTTCACATTTTTTCTTTTTCTCTCTGTGGATAACTTAACAAGGGCTGGGAAGAGGCATCCGTCAAACAAACGATACAACTTCCCATTAATAAATAAAAGTGACATGAAATCTATCTTTTCTGAAGGGATGTTGAAATTCCCCTTCTCGAGTGTCTGTCTCCCTTCTTCTCTCCTCCTCTCGCCCTACAGGCTTTCAGGTATTTGTTTCAGATTTGTGTACTTGTCTGCAGAAAGTGGGATACGGTGAATATGTCTGTGTGTGTGTGTGTGTGTGTGTGTGTGTATTTGTGTGTGTGTGTGTGTGTGTGGGGGGGGGTATGGTGAACCACTCGGCTTTCATTGGGGGGGGGGCAGAGAGGGAGGCTTTAACATGCAAATCCCTCCTTCTGCTTTATCTGCCTCCTCTCATATCATTCATAGCAACATGGATATGGGTCGTAATAAGGAGGACACACAGGTTAACAGCACTGAGCAGTCTCAGTGAGTTCGGTTGACACAACCTCCACGTGTACACACACACACACACACACGCACAAACAGGAGGAGCAGTGTCTTATCAGAGGGAATCAAGAAAGTGTATGTGTTAGCTTAAAGCCATAAACAGACGGCAGCAGGACAGGATGATTCAGCTGATAAGCTTCGTTGGACTGTTGGCAGCCTGAGACTTTACATGCTCACTTACACACACACACACACACACACACACACACACACACACACACACACACACACACATGCAAAACCTCTCTCCTTCTCTTTTATGTTGACACTGTGAGGCTGATTTCGATTTATGAGCATATTAGTGCCATTACCCCAACACGTGTCAAGCCACTGCTTCACTAAGGAGGCAGAGTTTCACGTTTGACTGCACTTACATATACATGGACACACACACATACACACACACACACATAACTGGGTATAGAGAATGACAAAGGGGGATGGTGGTATATGGTTGTTTCCATATTTTTAAGAACTTGTGTAGCTGCAGCCAGAATTGAACTAATTTTGGATCAAGAGCCCGAAGAGGAACGCAGTCCAAGCCTCGAGGCCAGTTTCACTAAAATAGATTTTGGCTATGGCTCAGATGAATCACTCTGCCTTCAGATAGAACTCTAAATTCATCCATTCATCCACACAAAGTTTAGTCATTTACTATCTTGAGCAGGACTGTGGTACAGTGAAGTCTAGATAATTTAATGGCAGTCTGGGTGGCAAATGTCTTACTGCTCAGCTCTGTTTACCTTTGCAGAAATCCCACAGCTACAAGGACGTTTTACTCGGAAAATTCAGTGCAACAGCAATAATAATAATTTAAAAAAAACCCTGGGATTAAAAAAAGAATAAACAAGAGTAAACGGTGTGTAGGAAAATTCCTCCTGAGTCAGTCTCAGTGAAGAGCAGACCTGCAGAGAAGCTGTGGCTTTTTAACGTGGCAGGACAGCTGCAGTTACTGCAGTGTCGAAAAACTCCTGACCTTCTCATTTCTCTCTCCACAACAATGTTAACAGACCACAAATCGTGAGCCACGGTTCCTCTTTGTTTTCTTGATAAGTGCCACTAGTCAAAATAGGTGTCACTGATTGTTACCATGGGAACATCAGTCTTTGGTGTGTTCACACAAATTAAGGTTTGCCTCCTGTTACTTGTCCGAATACGGCCGCTGAAGTGTTTTTGGAAACCTACCTACAGGAGGGGTGGAGCAAATGATTACAGTAAAACATTTTGCTGACTATAAAATGCTTTTCTACTCCAGTTAAACACTCAAAGTCACATTCACCCATTCACAATGATTCATTCTGTGCCTTCAACCACTTTCTAACCATCACACAAATATTCACACTCCAACAGATGCACTGGAAGCAATTTGAGGTCAGAGTCTTGCCCAAAGATACTTCGACAGACGGCGATCAAACCACCGACCTTCCAGCTCACAGATGACTAACCTGAAGGTCGCAGCAGAGCTGCATCACATTTTTCCAGCTGTCCACAAATGGTGACACCTGAGAACACTAACTGGACTCATTGACTGGTCCAGTTCTGGTCTCCACATGAATCCAGAGCAGCTTCAGTGTGCTCTACAAAAGACAGGACATCCTTAGGTCATCGGTGACTGTGAAGGCCATAGCATATGATTTACATCATTTTTGCATGCATCAGAACATTCAGGGACACACAGCGATGAAGGCAGTGTGATCCTGGAGGAGATAGCTCCCTGTGCTTGTTCTTTCCCAGCACCTGCTCCTTCTTTCTGTTGCCTTTCTCTAGTTTTGACAAGTGCAAACAAACCACACCAGCAAATTACCCCCCAAAGCATAACGGAGCCACCGGATTCCCTCGCTGTGGAGGTCTCATTTTTCCTTTAGCTTGTCACCCTCGACTCCAAGCGCCCGATTTTTGTTCTTGTTGCTGTGTTACTGAGGCTTTTGTAACATCTCCGCTGCATGTTTTCCTCAGTGACTGTCTATATCAGTGGTTCTCAAACTTTTTCTGGCATGTCGAACTTCACACTGAATATTTTTTAGTTCAGTTATTATTAACAATAAAAAAAAATCCAAGTTTTATTTTTATGTAATAAAAGTCAAAGAAAATCTAATTAGGTCCCAGAACTTAAAATAATCATGCAAACTTGCTGAATTTGAAAACATAAGTACAGCTTACTAATATGACTAAGTTCAATCATAATTGTTCAGTTTTTTTTTGTTTGTTTTTTTGCTCCGCTGTTATAAATCATGCCATCAAACTGCTCTCTGTAGACCCAGAGTAGGGGTCAGGATGCAGATTAAGGGTTCAAATTTTTATTTCATTGGAATTGGAAGTCAGTTCAATCCAAACGTCATCTACAGTCCATTTATATTTTGAGGTAACATAATATGCAACATTATATATGGAAAACCACTGAACGCCTATGAGGAAGAGACTTCCAACAGAAACTGGTTCATGGGGGAAATAAACCAGAAACTACAGGAGTGAGCAGACACATCATTCCATCATGTGAAGTTTCCCCTGAGCGGGAAAATACAGGAACTGGTTACTTATAAAAAAAAATTAAGCATTAATGTTATAGGTTTTGCATTTTCTTTACTGTAAATGATCTTTTTTGTTGTTGTTTTGGATGTTATTATTTAGAGTTAAGTGAGCAAATCCAAACGTTTCATATTTACCTGCAGTTTATGGCATAAAAGAATATAAACAAAAAGTTCATCTCTGCCAGAGAATGAAAAAAATGATCAATAAAAATTATTGGAAAAAGAAGAAAAAAGAGAGAACACACATAAACAATAGTTTGATCTGCAATCACAATAGTGAAAAGGATTTTCAAATAGCCTCCATTAACACTCGAGGGTCAAAATGATTAATTTCTAAGAATTTCAACAGCCCCCATAATTTTCCCAAACAAAATGAATTAAATATCTTTAATACCTTAACTTTTACTGTTGTCCTATAGTTTATTCTTGACTTAAAAAGCATAAAATTTACTTAAATAATTGATTATGTTTTAGTTTCCTTTTTTTTTTATCACTTTCCAATGTTGTATTAATAACTAGAGTCAGTTTAAAAAACAATAATCCCACACTTAAATGAGACAAGGTTTAAATCAGAGCCATTAATATTTAGATTTTTGTGATTTTTAGTATTTAATCTCTTTGTTTGTTTGTTTTAGTGCAAGCACCTGAACTGTACACTCATGATTGTGAAGTGCAAATGAAAGGAAACCTTGTAAAAGCAGAACAGACTGCAACAAGATGAACATCCAAAGGTGCTAAATATACTCCTGCAAGTAAACAAAGTGCAAATCATACGCGAGTTAAAGCTGAATGTTATGCATTGCTCATGCAAATGTCGCACTCACTCCACAGACAATCTTGGCACCAGTTCAGGGATTTCAGCTGTAGGTGTTCTGCATTTAATCTGTTGAAAAGAAACCTTACTGAACTGTGGAACCTGTACTTATTTAAGGAGAACAGCCAGACTGCTTTTCTTTCATTTCCTTAGCACCCTTTGGACCCATTAGTGCCTCAGCAGCATTTAAATATAATAACCTGCTGACCTGCTGACCGTGTTCTTCGCTTTATCATCACACTGTACCCATTTTCTGATGGCTGCTTCCAGGAGAACAATACTCCATATCACAAAGCTTTCTTTACCATGACATTATACTTAAATGGCCTCCACAATCACCAGCTCTCAATCCAACAGAGCAGCTTTGGGATGTGGTGAAACAGCAGGTTCACATCGTGGTCGTGCAGCAGCTATCATGTCAACATGGACTTAAATCTCTGAGGAATGTTTCCAGGGGCTTCAAACCAGTACTAGCAAAGTGTAACTAATGAAGTGTTTGGTGAGTGTCTGTGCCCTTGTGACCCACAAGCACAGTCCAATTATTAGCCTGAAGGCATAAAATTGTGTAGATGGAACCTACAGGGACAGTAACGGACCTTTACTGTTCCATCATTTCTGAAAGAACAGTTTATCTGCTCCATCTCCTTTTAAACATTTGCAGCTTTTTGTAGTTTGCTCTGCAAAATTACAAATAAAATATTAACAAAACAGCATGGCTTTGCTGCGTCTGTGCCAGAGAGGTTTGCCAGAAAAACCTGTCATGTGCTTAAAGTGAAGATAAAAGTTTTAAGTTCCTTAAACTTCAAACATTTAATGAAAATGATTTGAATTACTGTGACAAGGATCTGTTCTATAACAAGAAACAAATAAACCAAATATATAAATATATATATTACTAAACACTTGAATGACTGTAACACTTTTGACACCTCTGTGCACAAGCAAGCCTCCCTAACGATGCTGCCTCCATTGAAACATCAAACATCCGGACCCTGACAGGCACACACCAGAGACTCCACACACACACTCGGACATGCTAAAACAACAGTGTGGCAGCCAGCGACCACCGTGCTGGTAATAATGAGGCTGCAGAGCGGTGCCTCGGGCCGTCCCTCCAGCCTTGAGCGGAGGGGAAGGAGGGAAGGAGGGGGTAGAGCGAGGTCTGGCTGTGGATCCCTTGGTGCGTGGGGATGCATCGCTGGAATCATTTAATTCATACCATAAACGTGACAGGGTTAATGAGTGGCAAAGAGAGCCTGGGGACTGAGGGGGGTGCGGGGTGGGAGGGGCGGGCGGGTATAATATTTGCGTGTTTGTTGTTGAAATGGCATGAACATGACCGGCTGGGGCCAAGGTTGCTATACCCTGCAGTCATAACTAATGCTCTTTAATTCTGAGTCTGGATGCCACAGCTTAGCCAGAAACTCCTGGAAAATAGCCGAATGGCAGCATTAGAGGTAGGTTTGGTGGTGCCGGTGAAAGGTGTGTGTGTGTGTGTGTGTGTGTGTGTGTGTGTGTGTGTGTGTGTGTGTGTGTGTGTGTGTGTGTGTGTGTGTGTGTGTGGAGAGAGAGGCACAGGGAAAGAAAGAGACCGAGGTGGCTCAGGAGTATCAGGTTTAAGGAAAGACAGATGGTGAAGCCCGGCTGTATTTTTTTTTTCTTTGGATGTCATCGGTTCTTATTACCAGCTCAGAGTCTAACACACACACACACACACACACACACACACACACACACACACACACACACACACACACACACACACACATCGCTTTGTTTTATTAAAAAAGAAAACCTTGCTCACAAACAGACTGCATGCACACAGACACAGGAAAATAAAAACGGCACACACGCAGGCGGAGCTGTCATTCAACGGCCTCTCTGACGGCAGACCCAGCTCAAATTTAGCGATCACACACGAGCGCCGAGGAGAAAGCAGGTGAGGGGGAAAGGAGTGAAAGAGAGGTTAGTACGGAGGACAAAAGGAGAGAAAAATGAGTGAGGACTAAATTGGCTGGGTGGAGTGATGGAAGACAGAGGGGAGCGGGGAGTTAGAGGCGATGGTGATGGATGAGCAAATGGTGGGCGCGTGATGGGGGAGGAAAGGGAGGGGAGGAGGTGATGTGATTTGCGGGTCGGAAGCACCAGAACCCCCCCCCCCCACCCCCACCCCCCACCGCCTCAAACCTCCATTAACACACTAGCACACTGCGAAGCGTGCAGTTTACACTCTCCTTTGCCCCTGACAATTAAATCTGGCATCAACACAGTGGACTGCTTTCACCATGTAGGTGATGTAGGTGCGCACAATGCTTTCTCGTCTCTCCTGAAGGAGGTTTCTTTAAAAGCTGGCTTTGTCAGCAGCTGGTGCTTCCCTTCTAAGTTAAAGTCATACCTAAAAGAGAGTTATCTGTGACATGATTCAGTTTTATCTCCTTTTGTACCACAAATGAGTCCTCACTAGTCATAAGGGCACATTTCCAGCTGTTTCTTCAAAGCTCCGGCTGCGGTGACGTGAAGGCCTGCGCTAGAAAAACAAAGCCCCCTGCAACCCCCTTTTACCCAGCCACCAGCTACCCCCTCCCTCCCTGCCTCCTCAGTCGTTTCCTCCCTCTCTCCCTGGGGATGCTATCAGGACATGGAAAGGTCAGGGGTCTGGTAGCAGTAACCACACACACTCGCTGAGTGTCACACACATCTACCTGCATGTACAAAGCACCTGCGCACAAACACAATCACTGATTTTAAATTCAGCAGTGTCGTCAATGGAAAGGCTCATCAATAAGTCACTCTGAACTCTGTTTCCTTTGAGAAATGGCGAGACGATTATGGATGCTACTGCCATTTTAAAGTATATTTAGTGCCTAAGTTTTAAAAAGATGTAATTTTTCAAAATAACACATTCAGTTTATTTAAAATTACATTTGGCATGCAAATTAAAAACCTAATCCCAAGAATTTAATGCTTTTTCTGTTCGGTGAAGTGAACCAAATGGCGAGCGCTCAACGCTCAAGTAACCCTTGATTGTTTCACTCATGTATTATCGTCACATTTAAGTCACATGACTAAGCATGCATGTAGAATTATAACATAAAGTGGTCAGACAGATGTCAGTGTTAGGGTAATTAGCTAGTTATTAATTAATTGCAGCATCTCAAAGTGCACCGAGACTGTTGCATGCCTGGTGCAAGGGCAAAATTTCACTCAGCTTAAAGTTAAAGCATGCAAATAAATGTCTGGTGTCAATAAATGTGGCAATCAGAGTGTACTGTGAGGCAAGTTCCACATAGCCCGGTTATCTATGTGTGAGCTTGTTCGACAAAACCTAAAATCCTAGTCAGAAATAACGGGCATCACAATGACGGCTCCCTGTTATCTCAGGCTTGAAAGGCCACGTTTGGGGTGTCATGTGACTCTTCTTCTGAACAGAGCGTCATCTACTCCTATCAGAGAGATTATCACAGAGACAGGTGATAGAGATCTAAAAATTGTGCAAGTAAACTGCAACACTTGTGTTGCCAATGAGACGAGATAGTAATCCTGCAGAAAATGATTCATCTTGTGAATTCACGAGCGTCACGAGGACACAGAGGAGAGAGCATTTATTAGATCTTACAGGTCAGCTGTTTATCAGACCTCTGAAATTTTAACCTGCATACATTTAAACATCGCAGGTTAGTCACTGCGTTCAGGTGTGACGCCCTGCCGCGTGATAACGGAGGCGTGGAAATCCCTTCAGTCTGTGGCGAGATCAAAGTGAAGTTTGTTCTGTTGACTGAATGGGTGATAAACAGCATAAAAATGCAACCAATCAGTTTTATAATCTGTGGTTTTACTTGCAGCATCTGCATTTACAAAATACATTCCTTCAGCAATAATCTGTACACCACTTAAAGGATTGTGCAAATAAAATAATTTGAAATTGTGGCATTTCCAGACAATTGTAAAGTAAAACTCAGAACATAACCTGCTCTGGATAAGTTACCACGGTGACGGTGCCAGGTAAAAACAGAGGCACCTTCATGACGATGAAAACTGATCTAACCCTTTAATCCCACGTCATCGTACACCCTTCAGATCACTACTGCTCTAACAAGTAGCACAAGAGTGAGCAGCATGAAATACTTTCAGAACAAAATGACTAATAACTTTCATATTGACATCCTTACATCCCCATTACATCCCTGAGGCCTGATGTCCCGAGATCCAGATTAAAACACAGAGGAGATCGGGCCTTTGTCACATCAGGACCTCTCCAACATTAGACACTTTCAAAAAGCCACTTTTATTCTAGGTGTACTTTTCTTTTTCTTTTTTACCTTGGCTGATCTTTTGTTATTTTTTTTTTTTTTAATCTGTTTTCTTGTTTTATGTATTTTCCTCATCTAGCTGTACAGCACTTTGGTCAAAGCTGCTGTTTTTAAATGTCCTTGTAAATAAAGTCGACTGTGGATTTTCTTTCTGTGCAGCCCAGAGTCAAATCTTACTTAAAAAAAATAGGCATTCAGCATCAACCCTCCTCTTCAGTACCTCAGTTACTCAAGTCTTGAGTGTTCAACCTCACAACAAAGGCCCAGAAAACATCCCTGGCAGTCACAGTCTCTCCTGCACTGTCTTGCACCGGGGGAAAGAGTGGACATTGAGATGCAATATGAATGAGTGCAAACGCAGAGTCTTAAATCCCAGCAGTAGCTGCTTTTTCCTTTCTGCTTTCCAAAACCATTTCCAGATTTTTAACTTTCAGAAGCGTGGAGAGGAGCCTGGAAAGAGCTACTCATTGATTTTTTACTGTTTACAATTTATGACGTGCATATAAAATTAAATCCAGTGAAACGGGAAATTCAGTATTTTAAGATCACTGTTGTGTTTATTTTTTTAATTTCTTTAAAAAAATTTCTGCTGCTTGGGCAAAATTGTTTTAGCAAATCTCTCTCTGTGGAGCTTTTTGTGAATTTTGCAGACTGACGAATAATATAAAATCTGTTTTCTGTAGATTTGTATGTGTTATTAATGAAGATAAAAAACCTTTTTCTGTTGTGCGTTAGCTCCAGAGGAACAGCTTCCCCCCTGCCTGATACAGTATCTACTTAAATAACACATCTCATTAAGCCTGCTGACTAATGAGGTGATTAGCCCTGGCTACCAATAACTAGTGTTAGCCTAGTGTAGCCTTAGCGGCTCTCTCCGAGGGTTTAAGCACAGCGATTCAGATGGAATGGCTAATATGGCTGGTGGTCGAGGCTTTTAATTGCCTTAAAGCTATTAGGACTAATGTGCAGATATGTGAAGGACAAATTACTTTAATTAGCCTCTGTTAATGTGTTTGCTTGCCGAAATATCAGCACATAACGTCACCAGCAAAGAGCAAAGAGAAGCTGGGTGCCCTGCTTTGGATAAGGGGTGGAGAGCTTCAGTGAGAAAGTGTGTGTGTGTGTGTGTGTGTGTGTGTGCAGTTCTTTGAGAAGGGCAGGGGGGCCGCAGCAGCAGTGAAGTGTGCCACAGCTATTTATAGGCTCAGTTGATTGCAGATTTATTCTCCTGGGAGGGAGTAACTGGGAATAGTGTGTGTCTGTGGGTGTGTGTGTGGAGGAGAGGGGTGTCTTTGGTAGGTGCAGGTTATGAAGAAGACCCACAGTGGGAGGAACAGCTGTCTGTCAGGAGGAATCTGTCAGTTAATTTCCTTTGGGGAAGAGGCAGAATTGAAAACTGAAGGCTGAGACGAGACATATCTGGCTGGTTGTTTGTCTTATTTTCCAGCAAAGAAAATGTCAGTGTCAAATCACGGCCCAATTTTGTGAAATTGATGACGGATTTTTATGTTATTTTATTTCATTATGAGTTTTGAAGGGGATTTATTGGACAGGGTTGTTCTTACAATCAATTAAGAGCATTTCTTCAGCTGAAAACCAGGACAAATATTCAGCCTTGTGAATGCAGAAAATAAGAGCTGTTTTATGATTTAAAAAAGTGGATGGCTGAGGTTAGTTTGCACTCAAACAAACCTCAAACCTCTGTGACAAACATAGTGCTTAAGCCCAGTTTAAAATACGAGCTTACCATTCTGTACGGTGTGTCCTCGCACAGATTTGTGTTTGTCTCCGCCGCGGCCAGAGCTGCATGTGTACGTCGAAGACGAGGAAGAATAAAACAGCAGAGTAAACAAGGAGGTGAGTGAGGCTGGATCGGCTGTGTTTTGACAGGGGGATGGGAAATACTGCGGCTGGCGCTGTGAATTAGATGAATTCCTGACTGCTGGCATTTATGGTGGAGACAGCAGCGTGCAGGGCAGGAGGGGAGGGAAAAGTAAAGCTGGTGCTGACACGGTAAATAAGACCAATGTATACACAAACGGGCACAAGCACATGCTCACACCCTAATGCTAACGTGACTGTGTTTTTGCGAGAATCCTCTCCATTGTGTTGACGCATCCTTCTCTGCTTCCTACTTATTTCTTGGAAACAAAGCAGCCTCACAGTTGCTTGGCTGTTGTCAGAGAGGCTGGAAGACAGCGTTTCGGGGTTAACCCCATCTTTTCCTGGACCCCGCAGACCGAGTTACGGACTGGCGGTGCCAAAAAATGTGAAGAACGCCGGCGAGCTAAGCGCTGATATAAATGAGGCCTTCAGAGGAAGGAAGCAGTTAAAGTTAAAGGTCTGAACCTTCATCGCAGCGTGATCTGACACAATGCGTTCTTTTGTTGCGGTTTAAAGGACCGATTAAGGTTTTCTTCACTGTTAAATTAAGAGTTTTGGCTTTGATGTAACGCAAAGTCTATATACAAATAAAAACTCAGTAAAACGCTCACTAACAAAGCTCTAAAAATGACTTTCAGAATATTTGTGGAAATGTGGAATGTGGAAGTGATCTGTATACAGTGAAGGTTTAGGTTGCAACAGTAATGAGCACTTTCTGGCCTGTAAAAACACAGCACTGTGGCTTGTGGGAGGACAAAAAGAGAGCTGTTTACAGTGACAATGAGACGACTAACGAACAGGGTTACAGAGTTACACACACACACGCACAAAACATGTGCAGACACACACAAACACTCCTGCTGCTGTCCCGGAGGAGCAGGCCTCTGCACGGGTACGGGATCATTTGTGCTGAGGCCCGCCTGGCATGGATGCGGGTGATGGATAGTGTGAGGCTGGCAGAGACTTCTCAGAGTGGAGCGATACGCCAGCCGACCTGCTGCCAACAAAGGCAGCGTTACAAATACCTCACATTAGGGGAATTATGTCTTTATGCGGCATCCAAACGGGCGCAGGGGCAAAACAATGGCGTGAGGGAGATGCTGCTTCCGTTACAATTAGCTGCATGTTAATCTGTTTTTCCCCATCTTTTTTCTTCTCGCTGTCGCCGTGCCTTGCGGGCATTGGCGCACAAAAACAAGAGCAGTGTGGCACATTGTAGGAGCAAAAAACAGGAACAAAATACCGTCTGCAGCAACGTGAAAGAACAAAAAGGCTAATCTGCGTTACAGGACGTCTTTAGGGGAGCGATGAGCAGATACTAAGCATCTGTAACATCCTGTGGTATTAGAAATGTCTGGAGATGTTATCTCTCGCACGTCTGAAACTTTCTATTTCGTAACATAACACACGTACGCTTGCACGCACGTTATTTTCCCAAACAAACAACAGTACGTGAAGCTTTTCACCCTTCACTTGTGTGCAAGACGGACCTGCTGCCCCTCTAAAATGCAATTTCCTGTAACAAGACACACGGACCAAATTGGGCCGCATGTTTTTTTTCCTTCCCTGCTCTGCCCACCCATTACTGCTCACGGAGCTCCATGAAAGCCTCGGCCAGGCTCTCTGCAGGCACTTTAGCGAGCGCGAGCATCCACTCTATTTTTCTCGTGTAAGAGGGGTGGGGTGTAGAGGGGGTGGGTGGCGGTGTTTTTGTCTGTCCGTGTGAGAGAGAAGAAGGAGAGAAAAGGAAAAGAGAAGGAGGGGTTGATAAAGGGGAAGAGCAAGGCAGGTTCAAGAGAAACGAGGAACCCGTGCAGCAGTGTGGGACTGTGAGAGAAAGAAGCGTAAACAGCTAATCGATCAGCGCGGAGAAGAGAGGGAAACACGTGCAGACAGATGGCGATAGGGAGACTTGTTGTTGTCATTCTGCACAGCTGGCTGTGGTCAGTAAGGCGCTGGCTATAACCCGTTTCACTTCTATTAATACACAGGTGTACTAGATGATGGAGGCATTCCACTAAGTGGAGGTCCTAGATTGCACATAATTAGTCAGTTTTGCTTGGGAAGGTTTTTAACTGTCTGTAGTGACCCCGCCTATCTGTGTGGCATAATAATAGCTGCAGGAGATTAACAGTGCTTCCTTTATTATCTCCTCTAGTGTAGGATAGACTGGACCACGCAGGAACAACACAAAAACAATCCATAGATGACGAGTGGCACACATCATCGTGTAAATAAATGTTGTGCCTTCCCATCATTACAAGCAGATATGTTTTGTGTCAGGTTATGTGGGGTGTAGGGCTTAGCGGTTATATGCAGGAGGCAGATTACTAACAGAAGACAAGTCCAAGAAGCAAACAGACAAACAAAACCAATATCCAAAAGAATCTAAGAGCACAAACTCAAAGAATAAACTCGAGTGCAACAGAATGCAACACAGAATAACAGAGAAGAGTTTACTATTTCTGTATACACACAGAAAGCTGATTAGGGATCAAGCACAGCTTCAGGAATGAGACACAGGCTCAGACAATGAACACACAGGAAGCAAAAACCAAATAATGACACAACAGAAAAATGACTACTATTAAAATAAAACAGGAAATTAACAAACCTCCTGTTCCCCCGCAGACATGAGCATGGAAATCAATACTAAACATGAATGAAACAACACAGAGGGACCCAACACAAACAGGAAACGGAGAAAACAGGAGCCTGGCATGGTGGAGGTCATTCTAAGGAAAGCTATCAACTAAAAAAGGAATCAAAGAAGCAGGAATATTACAAGATATATAAATACTACATAAATCACTAGAATAACAAAGAAAACAGAAATCCAAAACGAAACACTGAGTAATACTCAAGTACCACAAGTGCTAATACTCAAAATTAATCAAATGACAACAAAACCAAGACAGCTTCAAGCACCATGACTGTCTTTAACTTTAAAGTATGTATTAACCTGTAGGCAGATTATGAATGTAGACTGTTATGCAGTTATTTCCTTGTGTGCAGTGCTCCAAGAAAAGTGCTAAAAGCGCTGCCATGAATAGAGATGATTAGCGATATTCAAGTGTGAAGTGAAGCGTGTATTGTAGCTCAGTTTGCATTGGTTGTGTCCAAGGGTTTAACGCAGGCTGGAACGATTCCTTCCTGTCACTTTCAATAAATCAGAAATTAGGTCTGACTGGCAGTTTAATGCATGATAATATCGCAACCCAGGGTTTCTTTCAGCTGACGCAAATGAGAAAAAAATATACATCTGCAGACTCTGCATTTGTCTCTTTTCCTCTTCATACATGCTGTGCTTTCATGTATGCAGAGGGCAGTAATGTTTGAGATATAATATCTATTGTCAGCATCTACTGTAGCCATAAATTCCCCTACAGAAGGGAAATTTCAAAAGCTGAACAACACGCAACCTGCCCAGTGTGGCATGCCGTCTGTCTGTTAGTTAAAGGTAGAGCTGATGTATTTTCCAGGGGGAAAACATTGATGTATGACAATTTCACATTGACAATTGTTTTAATACACGTTTGAACACAAATCATAGCCATTTCCTTAAGCACAGCAAACAGTTTTGCAGCATAATTCAAATCAAACTGCAAGCCCACGCATGCATTTTCTTCCAGGGGAGTCTATCCCAGCTGTCACAGGGTGAAAGGCAGGGTACACGCTAGACAGGCTAACACAGAGAGACAGACAAGGCTACAGCCAATTTGGAATCCCCAGTTATCCCAACCCCATGCATGGCTTTGGACTGTATGGGGAAGCAGGAATACCCAGAGAGAACACGCAAACTCCCCACATAAAGACCCCAGCTGGCCGAAAGATTGAAAGCCAGGATCTTGTTGCTGTGATGCAAGATGCATCTGAAAAGTGAAAATGATATCAAAAGCAGTAAGTCAAGTCTGACTTTAAGTTTTGCAGAGGCCCCAAACCACGGTCTCACAGGTGAGTCTGCTCTTAACACTGCCTTTATTCTGAGTTGCACTGCATGACCTGGCGTCTGAAAGCCTTTCAGCTTCAATGTATTTTTGACAGAAAGCCTTTCTTTCAGGAAGCACTGAGGATAAACATTTCCCGCTATCACCAGCAATGGCAGCAATGGCAGCGATGGACCTGGCACATCATGAATTTTAATGCTGTAGGTGCAACACAAAACACAGAACTATCTGACCTGTCCCACCTACAGAAGTCATAATATGCAGAGAACTTTGTGAAGTGAAACCAAAGGTGATTGTTTTTAATTCTTTGAAGCTTATTTTCCCTGCTGCTCCCTTTTCACCGTAAATTTTTCCTGAGGTCATTGCTTTTCCTGTTCAGTACAATTTTTTGACCAGTCAGCTTCACATGCAGCTAAAGCGCTCCGGGCTGTTACTGGACTGCGTCCAATCACGTCTCTGTAGCCCCTATATGCTGGTGAAATTCCCATAATTCTTTCTGTGCAGGCTGAATCAAATCCAGCTTTACTAGCCGCTGTCCGCTCATCCCTCTCCCCTCAGGTGGACTGTCTGTCTGGTCCTTGGTGGGAGATCGAGCTGGTGCTGGGACACAAGCTCAAATGTCCTCCGTGTGGTCAGACTCCCCCCTGCTGCCTTTCCGTTCCTTGCAATTTAAACTCCCAGTGATCTAAGTATGGTTATGTTTTTTTGGTGCACTGGAGCTGGGTGGGTGGGGGTCTTAACTCCCACTGCAGCTCAGGATCTCCTCACACACTTTCTGTCTCTGATGGTTTTGTCCATAAGATGAGTTTTCTCTCTATATTGCTACATATATGACCTTTAAAGCAAAATCTCTGATGTGATACTCTTTGTTTAGGGGGAATTGGAGAGCTTCCATTCAGACGAGAATGCACGACCTTTAACATGGCTGCATGCTCTCCTGC
Organism: Astatotilapia calliptera; assembly: GCF_964374335.1. Taxonomy (NCBI): domain Eukaryota; kingdom Metazoa; phylum Chordata; class Actinopteri; order Cichliformes; family Cichlidae; genus Astatotilapia; species Astatotilapia calliptera. The sequence goes on from NC_137427.1 coordinate 4,974,371, forward strand.
TGCTCTCAGAGAACACGGTGACTGAAAGCCCAGTGGACTCTCATCGCCTGAAGAGTTTCTATTTTTGCAAGATAAATTAGGAAGCCAAAAATGGCACGAGGGGCTGTATTATTGTCCCATTTCTCCAAAGATAATGTTTCTTCTTTGCCCTTTAAAGTTTGAAAATGTTCCTACACTTCACAGATACAAAGCTGCATATATATATCTATATCTATATATATAGATATATATTTCTCCTTAATTTAAAAGTGCAGACCTGCTGCTCCTGCACGACATGAAACAGAGCAGACCAAACATTTTTACAACTGGACAGGTTCTCAAAATTCACTGCTGTCGGCCGAATGAGGCGTCTGCTGACTGGGAGATAACGCTGTACAGACTGAAAGAAAAAAGTGTAACTGACACCTCACATGGTGACACGTCCTGGTGACTCAGCAGGAAAATTACTGCACTTCAGGTTAAAATGAATGTGCTGAGAAGTCAGTCTGTGAGGAAGGCCCATTACACACAAGCAAACAGAACTGCAGACACAATCTTGAAACTGCCAAAGTTCATTTATTTAGACTCTCTATTTTAGGGAAAAACAGGATCAGGATCACTTTTTAAAAAACTATGTGTAATATATTTGTGTTTTATTATGAAGGAAATGTTGATAAATCCCCAAATGAAACATAAATTAAACATTTAAAATGTGTGTGGGCAAACTGGACAAGGATTTTTTAGGGGTCATCATATAGAAATTCAGAGCTGTATTAAAACCCTTTTCGACTTTTAGGTTTTCTTTAAATATGAGGCCAGATAAAAAAATTCAATATGAACATAAAGGTCTCAAGGATAATAAACTTTCCATTTCTCCATGTCTAGACCTGAGTGGACTTCAGACTCCAGTCAGCCTGAGTCTGGCCTGCATTTCTCCTAATGAAAATGTCTATTGACAAAAGCTTGAATACATGTAAAGTCATGGACGGGAACCCGGTGCTTTGTCCGTTAAATGAAACGAGAGGTTAGGGGGACATCCCCATAAGCTTTAAGTGCCCGAGTCTATCAGCAGGAGTCATTACTCTGAATAACAAACTGACAAAGATACAGAAAATTAATGCTGTGAATACATACAGAAATGCGGTAGGGGAATGTCTTTATTATTTAGTTCTTTTTCACGGGGCCTGTTAAGACCATACATTTGAACACAGGCTATTTTATTTCAGGTTTCAAGGACTTGGATATGAATATTCACTAATTGTCTTTCGGTAGGCAGAGGTTTAGAGTGACGTTGCTCCCGGACAAGAGGTCATGGTTTACACACTGTTTTATCTGCCACTGTATGACTGTACCGGAGCAGATTTACAGCAGGTGCAGCTGGTGTGTCGCCCAGTCAGGTTCACAGCACATGTGACAGAGCAGAGCGTGGCTGGCTATCGGTCACGTTTCCTCCATTTTAAATTCGTTCAATTACGTCGTGGATGGTGTCGCCCCGATGTGCTTCTACGTGAAAATGTGCTATCGTATTGCCCCGTGGCTGTTATAGCCTTTTTCTAATTCAATCATTTACTTGTATGCCTTTGCAGGGGCCACACTTATTCCTGTTTATTTTCCCCATTTCCCCTCCAGGAGACATTTCATGTGTATCATCTTCTAAAAAGGAGAAAGAGGATGTGATTGCCGGCTGCATTTTAGGAGCGGCTCTCATCTGTCATGCAGTGAAAGGACAAAGGGAAGCCCTTGCTGCCTGTCCCATGGTGCTTTCTACTCTGCTGCTATGATGGCATTTACATGTCAGCCACATAAAACAGCCTATTTACATGTGAGCGCTGCTGACATAATGCCATGTGGCATCTCTTTGTACACACAGCAGGCAGGCTGGATGATTAACTGACTGCATGCACGAGGCAGTGCATTCGATTCTTTATTTCATGAAGGTTAAAGCAAACACTACTTTATTTTTACCATCTATGAATGCAAATGAAATGACTTTAGTTTTTTAATGTAGCTGTTTGAGTGATTTCCATTAAACACTCTGTAAAGGATTGCAGCTTTAGATGAAGACTGTTAACCTCCCCACCACTGCTTCGTTCAGGTAACAATACCAACGTCAGTCTTACTATAAGACCGGATCAGGCTGGAAGGAAGGTGTTACAAATGATGGTGAAACAGCCCTCGTCTCATTAACAGCCACCCTCAATTTTCTCAGAAAATTAGCAGGGTGTCAACCTGCCTGCTGACCCTAAAAAAGGTGACACGGACCTTCTACAGAAACCAGCTAACTGAAACAAAAAGGTGTAAAAATACAGGTAAATTATCTGGGAATGCAGCTACCAACAATACAGAAGCCTTCATGTAAACATACTACGAACAGCGCCAAACTGAATTTAGGCTAAAACTGAATTTTACAGTGATTAACTGTCTATGGTAAAACAGCAGATTAGTTCAAATCAAACATCCAAGAGCAGTAAATAATCTAATTAATCTAGAATCTTTTCTTTTGATAGTACAGTTTAAGAAGGACAAAAAACTGAGCAGATGGTTTGTCTGTGAGGAAAAACAGATACATTTTACAGTCATCAACTCTTTATAAAACTACTGTTGGGTCATTAAACAGCAGTATAATGAAAAATAACAGCTGACAGCATTATACCATAAAAATTATATTCTATAAGTAAAAAGCTGTTGCCGTAGATACAGTAGGTACACTAAAATAATTTAATAATGCCAATTGTTTGCCAATTTAATATTGCCAAACATGAATGAAGCTTCTTACAGTGCAGCTTGCAGTGTATATTTTCTTTTGATGGCTTATCTTAGTCTAAGAAGAATGTGAGATAAAGACCAAACTATAATTGTAGGGTCTTTACCTTCCAGTACCTGAGGCGACTGATGTTAAATTTAGTGGTACAGAAATAAAACTGAGTTTAATTTAATTTATAAACTTAACTGTATTTAGTTGTAAAGGTCATATTATATGTGGAAACTGTTGATCTTGCTAAAATATCAGTTTCATCCGGGAAAATCACCCTTCCAGTATTTTGCTGTAATTTTACAGAACATTATACTTAGATTACTGGATTACTGTGATAATGCAGTTTGGTTACAGTTGGATCAGTAAAATAGCAGTGTACTGGAAGCAAACAGCTGACAGTATTAGACTGTAAGTCTTATAATCTATAAGGTATCGTACTGTTTGAAGAAATTGCTTTTGGAGATGAAATGGATTGAAAATGAAATGGATCTCCTGGATTAAACTGAAATATCAGTTTAATCCAGGAGAATCAAGCTTCCAATCCTTTACTGTAATTTAATAGTTTAATTAAATACAGTGCAAATTCACATTGTTCAGTTTTCTTTTCTTGGAATGTTTTTCTATTTATTTCTTTATTTGCACCGATTATGTGCAATGAAAATACCGCCATAACAGGACAAACACGGCAATAAAGGGGAAAAAATCGCAGTAATGACACCCTTTGAAAGAATGGATGCAGTTTGTATTGGATTATCTGACAGCTTCAAAGATGACCCCCTCAGTAAATACAGACATTGTTTGTGTTCCCCTTGTGTGCGTTTTTGCATGTGTGTAAGTTGCTTGTCTACAGGGCGGGTGGCAGGAGATCTACACGTCTGAAGCGTGGGATGTGAAGGGAGCAAGAAAATGCATGAGATAAAAAAAAGATGATGGAAAGGATCAAGATGGGATGGAGAGAAGGGAGGACAGAAAAGGAGAGGGAGGGCTGGTGGCTTTTCTTTTGTCTTGAGCTGCAGCCTGTTTCATTAGCACACCAGCCAGCCCACCCCACTCCTCCTCCTCTTCCACCTCCTCCTCGCTGGCTCCACAGCCCCAGACGGTAGGCCTGGTTACTGTCCTAATGGCAGCTCTGTATTCATTATCACCTCCACATACGCCTCCACCCCCCAGCCCTGCCCGGGATGGGGGGCTGCCGTAATTGATAATTAAAGAGCAATAACACAGCGGTCAATGCAATCTCACCACAGGAGCGCCTGAGACCCCCACCTTTCTCTCGCTCTCTTTCACACACACACACACACACACACAAGTGCACTGATCACTGTAGTTAACCTACGGACGACCTGCATAAGAAACACACACGGAAAGAAATATGTCATCTCCGGGCACAAACGGGAACAAACGTGCGCTCAAGTTTGCATGTGAATGCAAATAAACACACCCACACACACCTCGATAGCCATATTCATATCCATGATTGTGCACGCACACAGACATACGCACACACAGGTGGAATAAGCGTGAAACAGCGAGGAGCACAAAATAAATCTAGAGAAAAACATGCTAATTTAGCAGCACAGTCGGATCAATCCATCAATGAAGAAGCAAGGCCACAGCATTGTAGATTAACAATGGGAACTATTTTCTCTCCTGTTGGCTGTGCCAGTGCCTGTGTGTCGCATAATAGCATCTCGTAATATTTATATAACAAAAGAAAACGTATATATTTTTGATCAAATTTAACAGAGTCTAATTCTGTGATTGTGTTGAATGTCTGTGCAGATTTGATGGTGAACGCACGAGTCTGTTTGTGGGTTTGTTTGATCAAGCTGTCATACAAGAACCTCATTCTGTCATACGCACAGTGACAGAGAAACAAGAGGGATGAGAGACAGACCGAAATTATTAGGAAGTGTGAGATCCCTCTCTGGATCCCTCTCAGTGTGTCCTCTTGAAACTTGTTTAGCAGTGAGGATTCAATCTGCTGCTTGATGCGGTACGAGGAGAAGTAATTACAGAAGGAAAGAACAAAGCAAAGCCTCCGCTGATTACAGAGAGAACTAATGATTATGTATGTACTACATGGGTGTGTGGGAGAAACACAGGTGATATTTCCCCTGCACTATCTGAACAATTTGCAGTTCTTTCCATTGCACAATAAAACATGCTGTGGAAAAGTGGATTTACTGCTGGTTTCATATTTGTGCAGGCTTGTCTTTGGGAATCTGCCTCCTTTCTTTGTGCTAACGACTGTTTTGGAATCAGCTGTATTCCAGATTCTTGATCTCACAGGATTACATCTAGGTTCTCTGAGATACAATAACAGGTACTAACTACATTCAGTTTTAATTTTTGTCAGGTTTGTAGAAAGAAATTGTCAGCGGCTGGGTCTGTGACCCATGCTTTCATTTGGTTTTTGATCTCTTTTGTTCTATTTTGAAGATAATGTTAAGTTCTAGGTTCATTATTTCAGCGGTCCCCAACCTTTTTTGCGCCACGGACCGGTTTATGTCGAACAATATTTTCACGGACCGGCCTTTAAGGTGTTGCGGATAAATACAACAAAATAAAACAACTACCGGTACCAAAAAAACAAGATTTACTCATAACACACGGGAAAAGACCCAGGGAAACCAAGTTAACAATAAAGAAAATAACGTTAAAAACCGATAAAAACCCTGAGAACCATTCATTTCACATCCGAGGCTCAACTCTTGCGGCCCGGTACCAAACGACTCACGGACGGGTACCGGGACCCCTGGGGACCCCTGCATTATTTAGTTGCCTCAAGTTTAATCTAGTTATGTTTCACTTACGTCTTCTGGTTAGTCTCATGTATTTCTTGTCTGTGATTTCATGTTGTCAAGTTTGTATTGTCATGTCTGTGTCTCATGTTTCCTGTTTTATTTTGAAGAGGTCTTGTGTTTCTATGTTCATTGTGTTTAGTTTTACTCTTCCACTATGATGTCGTTATGTTCATTTGTGTCAGCTGTTTCCCCGTGTGTTTCCGCTTCCCCTGATCACCTCCTGTGTGCTTTTACTCTGTGTGTTCATTCATTCCTTGTCTGAGCGTCTGTTACCTTGTTTCCATGCAATGCTTCCAAGATTGTGAAATCATGCCGGGTTTCTACATGCCTACGTCCATGCTCCAGGGTTTTGTTATGTTTAGCTCACCCAGTTTAGATTATGATTAAGAAATACAAAGCAATGGGAAGAACTAAGTCCAGCCTTTAATAAACGGCTCGTTTTTCAGTTAATATTAAAATTTGTTATTTTGCGTGTCCGGATTTGGGTCTATCTTCTTCACTCCTTACAGTCTGCCTCAGCCAGACTTTGACAGAAATAAGCCCTCTGAGCATCTGAAGATTCAAAATATATAAACATACATAAACATAAAGTCAAACAAAATCCAATAATGTCCAATAATGTTTTTATTGGACATGCTGACTTTGTTTGGACTTTGCATGAGAGTATATTCTCTGAAATTTCAGTTTTTTATTAAGATAGTTTTTTAATAGCACTTTTTGTGATGTATTCAAATTAAAAAACATTTCAGAAAGTGTGAAAAGTCCCTAAATTAACAAGGTCAAGAAGTCCAAAAAAATTTGTGAAACTTTAAGTGACAAACATTAGTTTTTTTAACCTTTAATAAACCAGGAAGTGAAAATCCTAAGATTAACCACCTCTTTGGCAAGAGTGCTGTGGATTGACACACAACCACAAAACAAATGCAAACTCCGCACAGAGGGACTCTCCCCAGGTTTGAACACAGGATCCTCTTTCTCTGAGGCAACAGAGTGAAACCAACCAACAAATACATGCAAATTATATTTTCTTAGATTACATTTTTAATATGGAATTAGGTCCTAATCATTAACTACCCCCCCACAAAGAGCGTCCTAGAACAGTTAGAAATGTTACTTATTAACAGTAATACTGATAACAAATCAGGTAATTGTACACTGAAAACAGCTATCAGTATGTTGTTTACTCTGCAGTACAATAACATATAACACAATGTCAATGTTGTTTCATGTGGCACCTTAAAAACCCAATTCAATTTGATTTATATAAAATAAATTCCCAATATCAGTCACCTCAAGACAGTTTCTATTTTAAGATAAAGATCCTACAATATTAGAAAGTAATCCAAACAATTAGATGACCCCTGATGAAAAAGCACTTGGCAACAGTGGAAAGGAAAAACTCCTTTTTTACAGGAAGGAACCCCCAGGGAACAAGGAGGGGCAACATTTTGCTGCAGCTGGTTGGAGGTGACGGAAGTGATACAGGACAAAAGACGCGCAATGTAAGAGAGAGTCTGTTTCATAAGTCAACAAAACAAATTCCCAACTTGAACTCCAGACAAGTTCCACAAAGCTATCTTGTTGCTTTGGCTTTTCTTAGGATTAGTGCGCTGAATCTGAGCACGATCCTATTACCTCCACAGTCTCCTGTCGACCAGTGAAACCATCAAAAAATGACTTTTTTCCCCCACTATTTTGATAGCGAGTGGATGTCTTTACTCCATAACTTTCTAGGTTTCCTTTTCATCTGTTTTTGTGAACTACTGGCCTTTCTGTTTTTGCATCTTATTCTGGATCTTCTGAGGCTGACAATATAAACTTTCTTGATTTTTGACAAGGAAACGTGAACGCCTACACCCCGGAGAGCATTCTTGGCACCCTGTGCAGTCATAAAGGGATTTTCTTCATCATCCAAATAACTTAATGCTTATCTTTAAGACATGTGCTTTTCAGTCTAACATGTAATTTTTTTTAACCCAATCCAATCATCTTGATGTCCTTGACAGATTACTTTTTCATCGTATTATCTGCTTGCATGATCACCATTTTACTCCTCATAATTACAGACAACTCTTCCTCCATCAAAATAGCAACTCTCAATCAATCTCGAGCCATCTGTGAAAAACAAATGAGCAACTGTCCAAATATTGCTTGTAATCTGTTCTCAGTTGGTTTCCTGCCTACAATCTGAAGGGTTTGAAACTTAGTCTAGAATGATTGTTTTCATGAACATCATGTTGTTTCAGTTTTTAGACTGATCTATTGTCATGCACAATTAGTCCACTAGATGAATAGTCAGTAACAGAAATTAGTAGATGACTGCCTTGCTAACCTCAACTCCAACAATGCCTAATGTCATTTTGCACAGGTGTGTGGACACAAACCTGGTAGAAAGGAAGGCTGCTGGTGTTAGAACATACTTTCAGCAAAGTTGCAGGTCTTGTCAGACAGCGGACATTAAAATATAATAATTTTAACTACGGGTGTGCATGACTAGGCTTCCTTTGCTCGCCAGTTCCAGAAATACTCAGTTACATGTATTATATTTTAATGCACAGTGGCAGTTATCATTTAAATGATATTATGAAGGCCACTTCTGATTAGAGGTGGTTGTAGCTCAGGAGGTAGGGTAGGTCATGTACTAATTGGAAGTTTTGTTGCTTTGATTCATGCAAGATACAAAAATGGTATATGCAAGATACTAACCCCAATTTGCTCTCCAATGTATTCACTGCAGTGTGAATGTTAGATAGAAAGCTTTGCATGCATGAAAGAAGCAAGCTGTATAGAGTGCTTTGAGGGCTCAGGTAGAGAAAAAAGTGCTATATAGGAACCATTTACGAAGGGTTGCAGTCCTGACAGAGCCATGCTAACCATGGCTTTTGTCTGGATGAACTGGAATATATCCAGCCAGCTATAGTTATGTGCAACCAATTTCTACACCAGGGACGCGGATGCTAGCATGTGGGAAACCAAGGCTACTTTTGCTAGCATGTTAAGGTTAGCTAAACACTGCATTCAACTAACATCATACATAATGCAAAGTGCATATGTGTCAGTTTTGTCAAGATAAACTGGAATATATCTAACCAGCTGAAGTGATGTGCAACAGATTTCTGTACCAGGGTAAGGGCGTGGATGCCAGCACGTAAGAAACCATGGCTACTTTTGCTAGTACTGCTGAGGTTAGCTAAGCACTGCCAGCTAATTCAACTATACACCATACATGGTGCAAAGTGCATTTCAACAACATTTAAATACTGTTTGATAAACAAGGGAGGTGATTGAGTGTTTTCTAGATATCCTTAAATACACATACAGTATTTGTTTGGTCAGTGTTTAACTATATAAAATGTGCATAGTTTTAAAAGTTTACTTTGGAGTTTCTGTCTTTAGACCAGTTTTCTGGTTTCTGTTTTTCTCTCTTTTTTTCTGTTACTATTTCTCAAGCAACCACTAACATCCATAATTCTTACATTAACAAATCAGAAATTATGTAAATTCTTTTGCAAAAATGTTTTTATCTTTTCTTACAAACATAGGCTGGGATAAGGTTGACGATATTGACTTCTCATGGCAAAATGACAATAACAAAAACAGATGCCTGCAATCAGACACTACTGTTATTTACAAATATGCATGACAACACAAACGTCCCCAAAATGCCACTCCACAAAAAAAATCATTCATCAACAACATACACATAACGTAGACGTAATGCCGTTGTTCATTTTGATATCAACAATTATACATAAAAACATGATTTTTAATAATTTGATTGTTATCAAAATAATACCCAAGATATATAGAGAGGTTGATAATCCTGGTGTCCTGAGGAGTGTTTATTGTAAATTTCAGCTAAATTGATTGATTCTACATCCACACGTACACGGGCATCTTTGAAAACAAAATTTCCGTTTGGTTGTGACAGCATCTGCGTTGAATGTAGAAGCCACGTCTGCAGTTTACTCTGACGCCTCTGTCTTTCTAAATGGAGGGACAGGAACTGCGTGCGTGTATGTAAGCGTGGAAAAACTGCAAATAGTAAGATTAACAGCAACAGTATTTTGTCTATATCCGTCATTGTAGAAATTCACCTCATTTAAACAACAACGTGGCGCACACCTGCGCGAGTAAACCTCAGTTTTACTCATCCACACCTAAACGCAAAAACAGAGTTTTTGAAAAGCTCCATCCTGGCAGAAGTTTTTAAAAATCTCAGTTTTCAGTGACCCAAAACGGCGTTACCATGTGGTCGAAAGGCCCAAACGCATAGAAAACTCTGCGTCTTCAAAAATACCCGTGTACGTGTGGCTGTAGCCTAAAGCACCTGGAAAGACTTCAGGAACAGGCATGCACGCATACACTACCATCATCTATTGGAGATTAAGTATTGGAATTTCAGGAGCGGGACCACGCCTCCAAACACGCTCCTTCCGGTTGTCATCTACATAGGTTCCCCCCAGCCCCAGTTCTGCAAACTGTTCATTCTCGTTTATGTGCCCTACCCTCTCTTCCTCCTTGTTCTCAATTCTTTAACTTCTTCACTCCTATTTCGTACATGGGGATCTGCCAGGCCTGGGAGCCGTCGCCAGTCCCCTTCGAGGCCTTGCCCAAGCTCAATTCATGTCCAAGCATTCACCTTTACCTACTAAAACACTGTCAAACCTAAAACGAGGACGTGGGCCCAGCTAGTGAATATATATATAATAATGATCGTCAGGTATATGTGCATATGTTTTTGTATGCACCCCTTGGCAATTTTAAAAGAAAATTTGCAAGAAGATACAACAACTATTAGCATCAATTTTCTTTTTGAAAAACATTTATTCTAAATCCCATTTTCCATTTGCGCTAGACGTATGTCTAAAAATTCAACATACGTAACTTAACGATGACCAAATTTTGCTCAACTCACCACTAAACATAGAATGAAGACTCTGAAAAGCACCACGTGATAGTTATAGTGCTTTAACAGTGGTGAATGCTCAAAGTTTTAAATAATGATATAAATGGATGCGTAATCCCTGTGAGCCAAAAGCTCAGACCTCAGATTGATCTGAACACGTAGTTTTTTCCCCTCTTGGCTCAGTGTGATGTCACAGACAAAGGATAATATTAATATTGTCGTCTTAGGCACAAAAGCCTCACAGACCAGCTGTTCAAACCTTCTGTTAATAAGAAGCAGCCAATCACAAGAAGGATGGCTTAAAGGGATGGGAGCAAGAATGGCTAAGATATAAGTATGAGATAAATAAAGATTATTCTGAAGTCATCACACTATTCTAGTGAGGCCCAAGAATAAAAACTATTAATGTGGAAAACAGCATAATAGGTGCCCTTTAAAAACTCTGTTTATCAGATAATTGAATTCGTTTCTGCAAGTCATTAAACTACAACCAGATGTCGACTTCTCAAGGTCTCAGGATATGAATCCTCTATGTTTCTCAACTGAAACACAAATAATCCCGTGTCACTGAGAAAACCACAATTATCATTTGTAACCCTAATTAAATCCATTATGACTGAGGCCTAAAACATTACCGAATGGGACGTGTGCAGGTACAGTAACTCTCTTTGTCATATGCATCACAGATTTTAAAGTTTCCACATCAGTTCCCTGTCAGGCAGCCCCTCTGTGCAACATGTTACAGTTTACTGTCAACATATTTCAGCTCTGGCACACACACACACACATCAACAGTTGGAGGGATTCACACCTGCCCGGTTTAACACTGTTTTCAACAATTCAAACAGCTCGAGGCTATACAGCCTCTAGCTACATGCTTCACTTGTTTGAAACAAAAGTGGGCAGAGGACTGGAAGAGGTTGACAAATCAAATCAGGTGTGGAGACATGGCATTTCCCAGTGATGGACAGCTCAGGAATCCTTGAAAGACAGCCTGCACAGCCACTCAAAAGGTCAACGAAAACAACAAAAGACAGAAAAGAAAATTTCCCAGCCTGGCTCAGTGGCGACTAAATATTTCATCATAGTTGGAAGCGAGCCTCCATGTGATTTCCCTTTACATTTTCTTTTTTAGAAAGACTCAATCCTCCTCTATTTTGTTTCTTCTTCTTCACATTTATCTAATTATAATGCATCTAATTTGGACAGCCGTTAATTTAATATAGACAGGGAGACGGAAGAAATTAACAGAACAGAAGAAAAGAAAGAGAGGCGAGCAAACGCATATGGCCGTGCATGTGTGAGGACTTGAGTGGGAGAGCCATATGCTGCAAAATGGCAGCCCAGAGGGGGTGAGAGACTGATAAAGATACAGTGAGAAGTGGAAACAGAGGGAAAGGCGTAGAGAAAGAGTGAATCCATGACAGAAAGAGAGGAAAACAAGTGTAAAGAGAGAGAGAGAAAAATAGTTTGGAGACTAGATTGAGAACAGCAGAGCTGTCAGAGAGCTTTGTGTCACACAGGGCAGATGAAACCTGACATACTCTAGCTATCGCCCACTCCTCCCTCCATCACTCTTTCTCTGTGAGAGTCCCTTTCAGCTCTTTTCTGGTGAGTGGTATTGACTGCGTCGGTTCGATGTTGGCTATTTCCATTTTCTCCTGCGGGGAAAGAGGAGACAAAGCATAGACAGTGGATTTCACTTTCACCGCAGCCGAGGCTCAAACCAGTAACACATCACTCACTGTGACATGCGCCGCTTTTTCACTTTCCCCACTTTCCCTCGCTTCTCCACTATGTGTGCATAATTTTAAAAAATACACACATGAAACAGCTTCCACACAAACACACACCCGACTGAAAAAGAGGCCCAAAGCGCTCAAATTCTGTTTGTAGTTCATTCCCAGGAGGAACCCGGCTTGGAAGAGGGCATAAATAAAGTCAGGTACAGCAGTTCATCTTTACCTCGCATGCACATGTTTACATATGCAAAACATACCAAGCACACCAAACAGACATGTCATTTATGCATTAACACACAGACACACATGCTGACACCGAGGTCTATAGAGGGAACGCACACACGCAAACGCACACACAGACGCACCTCTGAGCTCAGCTGTGTGGAATGGGGCCACTTTGAAGTGCTTAAAAACGTCCTCCCTCCATCTCCACCGCTCTCCGCTCCCTGCGGGATGTCTACTATGGCAACAAACACCACACACTCCTCACTTTGGGTCCACGCGCACATGCATGCATGAGTCCAAACATGCATTACATTAAGATCGTCGCTGTCGACAGAACCATGTTATGGTCGTGTAGCATCTGATAAGAAAACACATAAATAAACACGCAGATCCATTTTCAGACCTGATTTTACAAAGGCAAACGTGGCGTGAAGCGCTGACATGGTTACAGTCTCCATGGTGGAAAAAAATAAACATATATGGAGGAAAGGATGAGAACAGAAAGAAGATTGGATTTAAGGAAGAAAATTAGTAAAAAAAGAGAAGATTACAGAGCTTAATACTCTCCACAACAAACATTTACACCAAGGCAAAGAATCCTTAAACACAGCAGTGTGTTTGGCATCCACTGCTTCCTAGCTCACAGTTGGTTGAATCCAGGCTGTATATTATTTTCACTCAGGCAGTGTAACGCTACCAATCCGGTATGAAGCAGAAGGTGAGGCCCACATGGAGCTGTGGAGGCCTTGGTGCATCTTTTCTGACACACAATGTGCAACAATAGAGCAGAAGAGACAACAACTCTCTGAAACCTTAAATAAAATAAGTAAATGAACCTTGCAGCCAATTTTACCATAAGATTTTAGATGTTTATCCTCACTTCACTACTTAACCTCCTAAGACCCAAACTCTCCCAAAGCATGCATTTTTAATTTCTCTTTGATATTTGGGCATATTGGCACCCGATGAATGTAAAAACAAAGAAATACCAGATTTAACCTTATTTTTGTTTCTGAGAAAAATGAGAGCCCTATATAAGGATATTCGTTTAAAATTTCGGCAGTATAATGTCCTCGTAAGTGGAGTAAGACCCTTGTAGAGTAAAATTGAGTATTTTGATCTAAATAACCCAAAATGTGATGTCCACATATGTGGACGCCAGGTCCTAGGAGGTTAAACTGCAAGGCTAGTTAGAATAATTCAAAATAGTAAAATAATACAAATAAAGGGAGAAGATGAAGCACTATAAATCAGTGTAAGTTTACAGGATGAGAATGTATTTGGAGTTGTAAATATGATTTGCTTATGTGTTGTGTGTGCTCATTATTTGTGGATCCTGTATCACACAGCAGTGTTTCATGAAGAACAGGATCCTTGGTAGCTGTGTTAGATCCTGCCTGAAGTTCAGCTGGGTACGTACCTGCTTCAAGCCCTCAATGCTTAGATGTCATTTGAAAATATCTTGTCATCTTACTATAATGATCGTAGCTTAAATATGTGTGACCATCACCTCCAATCTTAACGAAACCTTGCGTGAACCGTGTCTCATTTCCAGCGATTATTATCATCCATATTCAACATCTGACAAAAAAACTGCCAGTAAGGTTGTGTTAGTTTTCTGTTTGTCGTTAACAACCACTTATTTTTGCACAGTGTGTTTACATTTTGGGTTTTGGGCTTCATGCAGACATGTGAAACGCAGACTGTTGTTGAACCTGAGCACAAGACTTTGTTGTTAACCACCTGACCCCTGCAGCTATTTTACTTCAGCTTACAGAGTCTCACTCAAATCACACAACTCTGGTTTTAATCTGTGCCATTTGCACTGTGATCAACCCTCACGCCCCCGTACACACATTCCTTCCAAACAAGCAGGCAGAGGTCGATACTACATCCTCTAATTCTAGCCCACAGCACAGGCCACACACACCTCAAATCAAATTTTGCCCATGGCTTTTTTTCTGGGGGTGGGGGGGCTCATGTGTCAGAGAAGGCAGGCTGGTTGCCTCTACTTCACAGGTAATCTCTCCTGTATTGACTTAATGGGTTCAGGCTCTGTAATAGAGGTCATTTAGCGCAATGGTTTAGTGCTGTGGAACATTATGGGCGAAAGTGGGGCTTACCAATCCTAATGTTACATTTTAGCTGCAATTTAGGGATATTTACGCCTTTCCTTCAATCCTTGAACCCCCATGGTAAGCCCCTCCCCCCCCCAAAAAAAGCCCTGGAGCAGCACTCAAACAGCCCCTCGAGACCACAGATTTACAGGATCATCTTCCTGTGTATATGTGAGCGTGGAGCAGTTTGTGGATGGCTGAGGGATATAGATTGATTTGGTTTTGTTAGGCAGAGAGGATTTGCACCGCAGCAACGCTTCAGCTCTTTTAAAGTCTCTCTCTCTCTGTTGATTTCTCTCCCACTCTCTTCCTCTTTTCAATGGGGACAGGGAAGTAATTAACAGCTACTTAAATTCCCTTGATGGATTTTGCGGACCAGGAAGCGAGGGGACGGAGGCATCATGGTGGAAGCTGTGCTTTTTTTCTCCGAAGCTTAATGCCACCATTTACACAGAGTAATTTTGTCCTCGAGAATTATTTTTTTTAAGATTAGTTGAAAAAAGAAATCTATTTCCTTATGTGGCATTATTCAGTAATGAAGCAGAATATTACAAGAAGCTGCTAATGCATTATGAAAACCTCTTTGAATTTATGCAGCTACCACTGATTGCATCAAAATTTCAACCGCCCTCAGTGCAGAGCTGCTTCTTATTGTTTACTCTCTAACTGTCCACTAGCGGCTTATGTGCTGACTCTTTGCATCCTGTTAGAAAGAAAAATCAATCCTTAACACGTTTAATGATTCACACCACAATCAGCTGCCACGTCCCCACTTGTCAACAGGAAGCCAATAAAGCCACTTTTTTTTAAACAAGTAAAGTCAATCACATGCACATTTAGTTCCCCCTGATCAGACAGCAGTCCCCAGATTGAAACCGCATCACTTCCTGTCACCCAGGTTCACCTTCCTCTCCCTCCAGTTCTAACTGCTACATCAAGTGTGTCAGGGCTGCCAGATCAGATGTCCCGTGTCCTGCGTGGATATCAAACTAGACAATGGACCTCCTGCTGCTGGCCGAGAAAATGCCGTCTACCCCAGAAAGCATTCATTTCCCGTCTCGGGCTAATCCTTGATCCCAGGAGAGACGGGCGGGAGGCTAATGAATACAGACGAGGAAATATGAGTCTGTGTGCGCCACACCAACGAATGCACGCCATCTTTATATACACATACGCACAGAGTTTGGACACATCCATACAAATACTGCACACTAAAACAGCGCTTAGTTTCCCTCGGCTGCTGGTCAGCAGTATAAATATTCATCGCAATGAAAGGGGAAACGCTCGACTGCACACACACAAACACACAGAGTTTATTTGCTGTGTCAAACTTATCCACAGGGATCAGCAGTTGGGTAAGTCTCATTATGAAAGAGAGTGATTATGGAACCAAAGTGGTCTACTTTCCACACAGGTGAATGCGTGTGTGTCTGTGTGTGCGCGTTTAAGTTGCATAACCGTGCCAATGAAATATTCAATCACTGTCAACCTCAGTTAACCCTGCGCTGTTATACAGACACACACTGATTTTCCCACCAAGATACTTTTAATTCTTTCCACCTGAATTCCCTACATTGCTTATTTTTAATTTGCTCAAACACCTTTTTATTCAAAATGTGAAATAAGCATCTTTATTATATTAAGAAAATGTAAATTCTACTTTACTAATATTAAAAATATAAAACTAAAAGTAAATCAGAAGCAGAAACTTTATTGTCATTGTCACGAGAACAACGAAATGAAGAATGGTCCCCGATCATTGCATCACCCCTAGCAATATCAAAATATAAATAAAACAATAAAATTCAATAAATAAAATAGATAGAATACTTAAAATACTAATAAGATGTAACAGTAAAACATTCACATACATTCCCACACACATGCTTCAGACCGTGCATAGATTAACACAAGAGTGGCGTGATGGACATTTTTTTTGTAGTATTCAGATGTGTTATTGCAGTTGGATAACAGCTGTGTTTGAGTCTATTAGTCCTTGCTCTGATTGCCCTGTACCGTCTGCCTGAGGGCAACAGTTCGAACAGGGAGTGGCCAGGATGTGAGGTGTCTTTTATGATGTTTTGGGCCTTTTTAAAACAGTGGGCGTTGTGTAGAACTTCCAGTGTGGGGAGAGGGCAGCCAATGATCTTTTGGGCGGTGTTAGTGATCCCTTGGAGTGCTTTCCTCTGAGCCCCTGTGCAGCTAGTGTACCAAATACATATGCAGTAAGTTAGAACACTCTCAATGGTGGCTCTGTAGAAGGACACCAGCAGTCTCTGTGTGATGTTATTCCTCCTGAGAATTCTCAGGAAGTACAGTCTCTGTTGGGCCTTTTTCAGCAGCTCGGAGGTGTTCACACTCCAGGAAAGGTTCTCCTCTATATTGACTCCCAGGAAGCGGAAGCTTGCCACCCTTTCTACACAGTCCCCATTTATGAATAGTGGTTGGATCTCTGCCTTTTTCCTTCTGAAGTCTATTATGAGTTCTTTGGTTTTTGAAGTGTTGAGGAGGAGGTTATTGGCCTTACACCATGACGTCAGCTGCTCCACCTCGTCTCTGTACGTAGACTCGTCTGTGGTGTCATCTGCAAATTTCACAAAGATGTTGCTGTGGTGGCGAGGAGTGCAGTCGTGTGTGTAGAGAGAGTAGAGCAGTGGACTGAGCACACAGCCCTGGGGTGAGCCAGTGCTGAGACTCAGGGCTGAGGATGTGTGATGGCCAACTCTGACTCTCTGTCTACGGCCCGAGAGGAAGCTATTGATCCACATGCAGGTGCTGTATGGAAGCCCCAGGTCTTGTAGCTTGGCCACCAGTTTGTGTGGAAGGATGGTGTTAAAAGCTGAGCAGTAATCCACGAAGAGCATCCGCACATAGCTACCATGCTCTTCCAGGTGAGTTAATGCAGCATGGAGTGCTGTGGCTACAGCGTCTTCCGTGGACCGGTTTGCTCTGTAGGCAAACTGGTGTGGATCCAGGCTGCGGGGCAGGGCTGCTGTGATGTGTCTGCGGACCAGCTTCTCAAAGCATTTCATTACCACTGGGGTGAGTGCCACCGGTCTGTAGTCATTCAGGCCGGTGATGTGGGGCTTCTTAGGCAAGGGGACTATGGTGGAGGACTTCAGGCAGAGTGGGACAGTCGCCTGTGCGAGGGATTTGTTGAATGAAAAAAATAAAACTCCAAGACATTTTCTTTTAAATAGTAATAGAAATGCCTTTAACCTCAGGTCACAGACAAATTTAATCTTAATTTTTTTTACTGAAATGGTACACTGGTGGGTAAAGGGACTTTAAGTATGCCTGCGTGTCAGTTACCCTGTCCGCAGTGACATGCGAGTAGCGGGTATCCAACGCACCACTGTTTGAAAAAAACAAAGTGTTTTGCTGTGTTTTGTGTTGGCAGATTTCACGGGGACAGCGGCTCTTTTCTGGTGGTTTTCTATGAACAGGAATCCTCACATATGCACTGTGCTTTGACTTACGCTGTGCTGCATTGAGGAAAGCACAGCAGAAGCCGACCAACAGAAATACATAACGACAGCCCACAGAATCATCCAGGCCATGCAGCACACCAGCTACTCTCCTTGTAACCGTCAGGCAGATAGAGGCGCATGGCAACACAGAATACCAGATTTTACTATCAAGTCATTAGATTACTCAACTGCAACACCTGACTAACCACAGTTCACTGTTTCTGGGTCTTGTTGTTGTTGCCTTTAAGTCTGGAAATATTGACTGGGTCATGCGCTGCTGCAATGTGCAACAGTGTTATTTTACCTGTCACTGGTACTGCTACTTACAACAATGCTGCATAACATATACCGCCCATCCCATATAGATGTATGAATTTAAGAATGTTTTTTATTTATTTATTGCTTTTATTATCTTATTTTTATCTCTCTCTTTTTATCGTCTTAGTTTTTATACTTATTTGTATAAATACTTTATTGTTTTTATCTTGTGACGTTTTCAGATGCTGAGTGACTTTTTTTTTGTCTGGTCAAACACGTTTCGTTGTAGTGTTGACCCTGAACTTAGGTTTGAAAAATAAACCTTGAAATGGTCACATATAGAACAGATGAAAACTGTGAGTGGGCTCTTCCAAGTGGATTCTTGGGACGAGTCAGTCTCTGTAGACTCACCTGTTAAAAATGTACAGCTTTACAGCTTATTTGTAGCCTGGCAGAGAAATTAATAGATCAATACTCCCTTTAACTCTTAGTGGGTGAATTTTCCAGGATCCTACAGTACATTCATCTTTTATGCTGTCTATGAGTTTTATAGCTTAATGAAGCTTTAGCATGTGACATAACCACAGACTTTTTAAAAAGCAACAATGAAAAATGACACAATTCAATCCAGATATAATTTTATATGTACATTTATTTTAATATTTACACAGTTTTTGCTGTTAATAGTTAGTCAAAACATTAAACACCCTCCCAGGTCCCGCGTCCATGGTCTAAAGTGATGTGGACTGTGTGCATACAACTGTGCAATACACATAGTCTATTTAAGATACAGTGGAAAGGTTAATAAGTAATCACCACATATTTATTCAGCACAGTGACTCTTTTCCAAATATTCCCCAACATGACACCGCTCGGTTCTTGGATTTTCCTTGAGCCTGCTTTTGACTCATCGCACTATATTTACCCTTTACAGAAAAAATAAGCTCACAGAGGTCTGATGATATCATGGTATTAGCTGTAATGCGAGTTGGCAGAAAAAGGAAAGAGTCTTGATTCTCTAAAAGTGAGCGCTGACACTTTGATAGCTACCTGTCTAACCACAAGCCTGTAATTTGCCTCCATCAGGTGTCTGATACCTCTGGATATAAATACCCACCATTACTGGGAGGTTGCCAGGGGACCGATCGAACCAAGGCTGCGGCTTTGGCCTTCTTTACCACACATACACACACACACACACACACACACACACACACACACACACACACACACACACACACACACAAACATACATCCAGTGGAGACAAACACTCACAAAATATCACCTCTTCAACTGGTAATCACAAACAAATGTTCTTAAAATAGAAGTGATAGCTTCTACTTGAAGCCAATATATGGATCTAGTGCTTTCAGGCACTAAATGAGTAGGTGTGTGTGTGTGTGTGTGTGTGTGTGTGTGTGTGTGTGTGTGTGTGTGTGTGTGTGTGTGTGTGTGTGTGTGTGCGTGCGTGTGTGTGAGAAAACCAGGGCCACATCAAGCTGAGGGACAGGTGCCTCCCAACTGCCCTTCAGTGGATCAATAGCCCTCGCTCTAGGTTTTAATTAGCTAATCAGTGGAACATGGGCTTTTAAGCGTGGTGGGAGAACGTGGCTAAAACCTGGCATCAATACCTATTAAAATAGCTGCCTTAAAAACGCGGCTGCCATTGACCCAGAGCCATTACTTTTTGTAGCAGTCACCAGCTTAGTGCTGTAATGAAACTCTGAGAATAAACAGCAGAAAATGGACACAAGCCTGTAGAGAGATATCTGCTCATTAATGTGTCACAAAACTTCACATATTATTTCAGTTTTCTAATATTATTACCATCTCCTCCTGGTTCACCTGGTAAAGGTCTCCCTAAGAATAAAAACATCTTTTCAGGACTAACTTGCCCAAGAGAGCAGCAAACATTGTTACAACAAAAGACAAATATAACAGCCACACATTAGAAATAAGGGAACACAATATCCAGTTCGTGACCAATAAAAGAGCAACGTTGAAACGTCAAAATGCCATTTTCCAAAACGCCACCTGCGTCTCCACATTATAAACAAGCTGTCCTTTGTCGTCGGAGCCTCGGCGAGCTGGTTATAGCCTATATATAATTCCAGATGAGGACTGGTTGTGATGCTAGTCTCAGGTTTATCAGCCCAAACACTGCAGCTCACATCCCTTTGAAACCTTTAGCTTTTCCTTTATTCCTTTTTCTTTTTAATTTGCCCCTTTGCAGCACTAACTTTGCCAGCTAAAAAAGGAGAATACTAAAATCATAATAAACAGCATTAAATTAACATTGATGCTATCACACTGCCCAAGAGTATTTTCTCTTTCCTTTAAAAATCTATTCATATCCTCCCACAGTAACCGGCTCTGACATTTCTCCTTTTCTATTTTATTACAGGAAAAACTGAAAGTGTATTCAAAAACCTTTTTGGAAAATTCTTTTTTCACTCTGGGGACAAACATTTGTAAAATATTTTGAGATTTGGAGGTCATGTGGATTTGGGGTTTTGCACGTGTGCACAAAAATAAAAAGGAGCAATGGACGCAAGAAAAAAAAATCCAGACATACATCTGGCAGCCTGCAGTGAACAGTGGTGTAACAAACTAAAAATAAATGTAAAACAGAAAGCGGCTTCTGCAGGTGTGGATCAGCTGCATTCATGAAGAGCAACTAAAGGAAAAAGGTCAAAAGCTGATAGGATTTATTTTAAAATAAGAAGGTTTTAACATATGATGATAAATTCTGATCAATAATAACACCAAATATTAGAGATGCACAAACATATCAATACGGTTGACTAATATCGACACATTGGCAAATAAGATGACATTTATTAATGTCAGTGTTTGATATTTATCTGGCACATTGGATCCATTTCAAATGTTACAAAATACAATAAAAAAAACTTAGATGATTACTTTAAACCATACGTGCCAACATTAGTTGGTTGTGGTTTGGGGGAGGGAAATAATTCAAAGTGTTGTCTTCCTCCAGCTGACGTCATATTGATGGCACAGTTTAACACTGAAGTTTAAGATGCAGTGAGATCTGCTATGGTGTATGGCACTGTCAAGGCCAAGCTGGAGGTAGCAGAGTTGAAGATGTTTGAATTTTTATTGGGAGTGACCAGTATGGAGAGGATTAGAAATTAGTATATCAGAGGGGCAGCTCAGGTCAAGGGCTTTGGAGACAAAATTAGAGGCAAGGCTGAGATACTCTGAACATGCACAGAGGGGGAACACTGCATAAAGGATGTTGAAGCTGCCAGGCAGGAGGAAAGGAGGAGGACTACAGAGAAGATTCAGGGATGTAGTGAGGGCTGGTGTGACAGAGAAGGATGCTAGAGATGGGGTAAGGCAGACGATAGAGCCAATATATAAAAAAAAAAAACACCCAGCACGCCCCTGCGGGCGGTTTATCCTTCAAGCTCGGGTCCTCTACCAGAGGCCTGGGAGCTTGAGGGTCCTGCGCAGTATCTTAGTTGCTCCCAGGACTGCGCTCTTCTGGACAGAGATCTCCGATGTTGTTCCCGGGATCTGCTGGAGCCATTTGCCTAGCTTGGGAGTCACCGCACCTAGTGCTCCGATTACCACGGGGACCACCGTTACCTTCACCCTCCACATCCTCTCGAGCTCTTCTCTGAGCCCTTGGTATTTCTCCAGCTTCTCGTGTTCCTTCTTCCTGATATTGCTGTCATTCGGAACCGCTACATCGATCACTACGGCCGTCTTCTTCTGTTTGTCTACAACCACTATGTCCGGTTGGTTAGCCACCACCATTTTCACAGGATCTTAGCTCGGTCATTCTCCACCACCCTTGGGGGCGTGTCCCATTTTGACCTCGGAACTTCCAGGCCATATTCGGCACAGATGTTTCTGTACACTATGCCGGCCACTTGGTTATGGCGTTCCATGTATGCCTTGCCTGCTGGCATCTTGCACCCTGCTGTTATGTGCTGGATTGTCTCTGGGGCATCTTTACACAGCCTGCACCTGGGGTCTTGCCTGGTGTGACAGACCCCAGCCTCTATGGATCTCAGAGCTTGTTCTTGTGCTGCCACAATTAGTGCCTCCGTGCTGTCTTTCAGTCCAGCTTTGTCCAGCCACTGGTAGGATTTCTGGATATCAGCCACCTCCTCTATCTGCCGGTGGTACATACCGTGCAGGGGCCTGTCCTTGCATGATGGTTCCTCGTCTCCCTCCTCTTTCTTGGGTTTCTGCTGCCTGTGGTATTCACTGAGCACTCGGTCAGTTTTGGCCATCTTCCCAATGTATTCTTGGATGTTCGTTGTCTCATCCTGGACTGTGGTGCTGATACTCACCAGTCCCCGGCCCCCTTCCTTCCGCTTAGCGTACAGCTAAGGTGGTAAGGAGCTTTCTTGTCTGTCTTTATGTCAGTGGCTTCTATCTCCTCCTTTGGCCAACTTATTATACCAGCTGGGTACCTGATCACGGGCAGGGCGTACGTGTTGATGGCCCGGATCTTGTTCTTACCATTCAGCTGACTCCTCAGGACTTGCCTGACCCTCTGCAGGTACTTGGTGGTTGCAGCTTTCCTAGCTGCCTCTTCATGGTTCCCATTCGCATGCAGGATCCCCAGGTACTTGTAACTGTCCTCTATGTAAATGGTAAATGGCCTGTATTTATATAGCGCTTTACTAGTCCCTAAGGACCCCAAAGCGCTTTACATATCCAGTCATCCACCCATTAACACACATTCACACACTGGTGATGGCAAGCTACATTGTAGCCACAGCCACCATGGGGCGCACTGACAGAAGCGAGGCTGCCGGACACTGGCACCACCGGGCCCTCTGACCACCACCAGTAGGCAACGGGTGAAGTGTCTTGCCCAAGGACACAACGACCGAGACTGTCCAAGCCGGGGCTCGAACCGGCAACCTTCCGATTACAAGGCGAACTCCCAACTCTTGAGCCACGATCGCCTGCAATGTTGCCTTCTGGTAGCTTGATCCCCTCAGTTCTGACTACCTTCCCTCTCTTTGTTATCATCCGGCTACACTTCTCCAGCCCGAATGACATCCCTGTCATTGCTGTATATCCTGGTAGTGTGGATCAGTGAATCGATGTCTCGTTCACCCTCCTGTGAATGGGACATCCTCCAGAGGCCCCCTCTTTCCAGCTATCAGGGGCGGAGCGTGGGGGTGGCTTACTGGGCTTAAGCCCGGGTTGTCTTGTCAGAAGCCCGGGGTCTTTTGGAGTGTAATTTTTTCATAGTTAGATGCCTGGCTGACAACTGTATAAAACAAAAAGTACACACAATATTCGAAGCACATAGTGCACACTGTGGGAATTTACGACTGTGCGTGAATCCCCCCTGATATTGGTATGATCCGAGCTCAGGCACTAAGCGACTGAGCGAGGGAGCGGGACAGCTGCTGCCTGTGAGTGCGCTCTTGGAGAAACGGAGCCAGCCATACTAAGGAGAGCTTAAGGTTGACCAGGTACCAAAGCAAATCATTCGTACCGTAGAAATAATGTAAATATGATGGTGAATCACAAAAGATTGATATCAAACTGATCACTTGACCAATATTACGTTACTTGCTCTTCAAGTGAATCAACAAATGGCGAAATGAAAAGCCGAACAACAACAATGCTGTTTCTTTAGAGAGTCTTAGCTTACATGTGTGTTTATTTCATATTTTCAGTTGTTTCCCTCCACGGCTAAATAAATCAGTTTCAGTAATGCACTGATATACAAGAATGGACATAAGGAGCTTCTTTCAAAGAAAAAACTCAGGTAGATGTTATTTTATATATTATGCTTTGTATGTTGTTCAGTATATTTCTATGCAAAACAAGAGGAACTTCAATACACAGCAGTATATTCACAGTTGAAACCAGATATTTACATACACTTTATGGAAAACACAAGAACATTTTTTTACTGTACAACATCAATTTAGAGTAAACTTGTTTTGTTTTGGATAAATAAATATTGAAATATCTTTTGAATTAGTTAAATGTCAGAATAAAGAGAGACAGAGCTGTCTATTTTTTATCACTTTGATCAAATTTAGGAGTACATGTATACTAAGTTTATTGTTAATTAATAAGAAACTCCAGACGATTCCATTCTTTTTTTTTTTTCTTTTTTTTTTTTGCCTGTCCCATTTGGTTCTTTAGCCATCAGAATTGTTGTCTGAAGACCAACAAGGATACCCAATGGATTTACTTTGCGAAATGGATCATCGTGGCATTGCCGTATCGGTCCATTTGGTCGATCTTTGTTTTTATTATTTATTATATTTTATTTTCAGATGTTACAGACGGGACAGACATGAGTGAGGGATAGGAAAGGGAGAAAGAAAGAGGAAGGAAAGGAAAAACAGAAGGGGAGAGGGACAGTGAGAAAGGGGGGGGAGAAAAAAAAAATCTCCTGGATCACCTGTTGAGAGAAGAATAGAAAACAAGCAGAAAAAAAACAAAGCAACATACTAAACACAACACCATCGCATTAATCTAGCTAAGTGTAAACAGCAGTAAATAATAAATATTCAATGTTGTTGTGCAGCACGCAGGACAGATGTGCTTCGAAGTAGCAGCCAAGAAAGGTGTAATTTGGGTCTACGAGCAGTGAACACCCGTGTGCATACCTGTGTGGATCAGCGCGCTTGTATTCCAAGGGTTTCTCCATGTAATGATCTGCTAGGGAGTGTGTGGGGGGGCCACAGCCCCGTCCTCCGGGGTGTGAAGCGGGTATGGAGGAGATCAAAACTCCAGACATCCAGAGGCCCCCAGAACACAAGAGACCATGGAAGACCAACAGAGGGGCAGCCGCGCCACTGTTCCAGTAAGAGCTGAGGAGAGTCCCAGATGAGGGTTCACTCAGCAGCCGCGGAGCAGAAGCCAGGGGGAGTTGCAGTGACGCGCCCATGAGCTCTGCCGGCCCCCAGCTGTGCCTGAGTGACCGAGCCCCAGGCCGAGAGGCCGGGGGCACCCCACCTCCGAAGGGGCCCAAGCGAGCCCCAGACCCAGGTGGTGTTACCCTTTTCCCTGCGGTGGGGAGAGGCAGACCACCCCGACTCCGTAGCAGCAGGGAGGCCCCACACCCCAGACCGCAATCGGACGGCCAACTCCTCCTACTAGCCCTCCCGCTCCAGCAGGCCGCAGAGAACGGGGGTGGGAGAAGACTCCGAACCTCCCTCCACCCGCTCATTGTAGTGTTGATGCATGTGTGTTCTAAGGTGCAATTAAAACCCAGGAGGGCATGGAGCTACCTGCCAAGGAGCAGCAGGTAAGCGCATAGTCCCTCCTGATAGCCCTCAATGTCTACGTGTATTTAAAATTGAGAGGTGGGCAACGACGCCAGGGGTGGGGTGTACACCCTGATGGTAATTTGGACTCCGTGATTGTGCCCCCCCCCCCAAGATCCTATATGTATGTGTAATGAGAGTGTGAATAATGTGAATGTCTAAGTTGTGGGATAAAATTGAGGCAGAGGCAGCTAGAAGGGGACGGGGGGGGGGGGGGGGGTAGCCTCCTCTGCACCCTGGTGCCATACCCCTACTCCAAGGCCCTGCATGTGTGGGTGGTTGTGGTGGAGCGGGAAGAGGGAGGCAGCTGGAGATGGGGAGGGAAGGAAGGGAGGGGCAGGTAACCCCTCCCTGGGGCCAGCTCCCCCGCTGACCCCAGTAGGCACTCCCATACTCCGCGACCCGCCAGGGAAAGGGGGCCCAGGCCCATCCAGACCGGGGCCCAGTGCAGCAGCGCCCCCCGGCCCCACAGAGCCCGGGACAGTCCACCCAACCCCACCACAGAGAAAACTGCACCCACCCCACCATCCACTCATCTTCCAGACTACATAAGACAGTAAACGCCCAGGCTGAGATCTTCCTCCACCTCTCCTGTATCTCCCCCTCCTGCAGAGAGAGTTCCTGAAGAGAGGAAAGCTCCTGCAAGATGTGACCATCTCCCCCACCAGTTGAAGAGCCCCCCAGGCGGCTCGACGCACCGGCGGCACCCTGCTCCAGGGCTGGGCCCCCATGCACCCACCCGCCCACAACCCCGGCAACACACCAACCAGGACCCAAGCCCCCAAGGCCCGGCCTGGGCCCCAGCCCAGAGACGGAGCACCCCCAGGACCCCACGCCCATCCCGGACCCACCCAGGGCCAGCCAGGCTACCAGGTCAGTAACCCACGTCCGTCAGCACAGACGATTCCATTCTGAGCTGAAGAAGCTGAAGAAGCTTCTGATAGGTTAGTAGAGTCCATGTGAGTAAATTGGTGGCACAGCTGTGGATGCATATAAGGCAAAACACAGAGCCTGTTTCTGTGACATGGGAAAATCAAGAGATGTCAACCAAAACACCAGGAAAAGAATTGTGGAGCTCCATAAGTGTGGCTCAGTTTTGAATACAATTTGGTGCCATTTACAATTAAGAAATACAGATAGTTTCTCTCTTTACTCTTAAAGTTAACAAATATGTTATTGATAAATATTATATTTATCAATCTAAAAAAAAATAAACATTTAGTCTGATTTGATGTTACAATTAAAAAAGTGTTTTGATCTGAAGAGTATGTATACAATAAAATGTCTAACAGTGTAACTATCTGGTTTCAGCTGTATATTTGATGATTGTCAGCACAAAGAGAGAGAGAAAGGAACAGAGAGGGAGAGAGAGGAGAGAGGAGAATGACAACAGAACAGAGATGAACAAGAGCAGGTGAGACAGACATGTTAGTCAAATGGTTGTTTACCAAAAGTATCACCGTATCATAGGTACTCATGTATCTCGTACCTAGTGTTTCTTTTTAGGTTTACTATTTTTCAAATTCTACATTTATTAAGTTATGCAGGCTTGTTTGCACAACAAGGCTAAATAATTATATAAAGTTTTCTCAATCTAAATATTGTACTTTGGTAGAATTAAAAAAATAAGTGTAGTGCAGGTCTATGATGATTTTTAGTGCTACTATCATCTAGTTCTGATTCTGGTTCTGTCTTGGTTAAGTCCTCAGTAGTCCTGATTTTGAACTGTTGTAGTCCTGTTTTAATTCAGGATCAGTTCTGCCTGGTTGAATTGGGGTTTAGTCCACGTGTCTTGATGCAGCCCCGACTTTGTTCTGCCTTGCTGCTTAATTAAAAAACTAGTTTAAGGTGTCCTGCATATGTGATATATATTTTTCCCTATATGAAGTCATTCTTTCTTGAACAAAACTCAAAACAGAGCCTATTAATCTTTCAGTCATTTCTACCCCCCCCCAAAAAAAAAAAAAATCCCACATGCATACTACCCTTTAGGGCTAAGCCCCGGGTGTTTCAAATGTCTGGCTCCGCCTCTGCCAGCTATCCGGTTGTTCAGTCTGACGTCACTAGCCGTGTCTGGGTCTAAACTCCGCTGCAGGTCCATATATCAAACGATCACTGTGGCATTACTGAGAGTTGAAAAACTGTCTAAAGTCTTTCATCTTTAATAAAATGATCAGCGTTCTGCTCTACCAGGTGTAACAATTGAGTTTAACATCCAGGCATCCATGAAAACGGAATTTATGACATTTAACGGAGTTAGAAGTTAGCAGGGAGTTAGCTCGCTAGCTTCTATCTAAATACAATATAGCATGTCCTGACTGCGGGGTTTTGGAAACAAATTAAAACATACAGCTTTCTTATCACTTCCAGCATAAATGAAGACAGAAAACTAAACAGCAGTGACGTTTGTAGGGTTACTGAAGTTTGGCTAGCTGGTATATAATGATGTGCTACGTGACCGCTAGCGACATAGCTATGTTAGCATAATATAAACAAGCTAACTTTTTTTCCACTCGATAAAAGTTAACGTGAGTTTTCTCGGTGGTCAGAAACAAATGTAATCGCATGGCAGGATGCTGTAAAAGGACCAAACTTCAGCCAGGAGAACAACTGAGATAATTCATCTACAATACAAAGTTAGTCATTCATATACTGCTGCATGGGCTGGGCTGTAGTTACATCCTAAGGTTTTAAAAACTGAGCTTAAATAAATGATTAGCGGTAATAAAAGCCGAGGGAGGTCAACAGGGATCACTGACTGTTTTAGGAGCTTTTTGAGATCAAATAGAAGAAAATACATAACATTAAACATGTTAACAACACAAAAGCCATATTAAACGCAGACTACTTTAGGCCCGGAAGTAGGATTCGTCGCGTCATCACTGAACAACCAGATAGAAATAACTGACTGAGATCATTTTGATGAAGACTGCTGAAGCTACAATTACGACTGGAAAGATATGTTGTTTGCATTTTCATCATTTTCATGTTTAGATAACACAGCAGTACTTCCTGAAGCTCAAATCAATGAAAATCTTTACAACTGCGGATTTCCAATTAGTCAAAAACTTGCCCATATGTATTTTGGTGTGTTGATCTTTACTTTGTCTTCACAGTAAACAATACTAAAAAGGTTAAACAAGAGCTAATAAATTCATCATCAAGCCGGTGTGTGTGCACAGAGATTATCTGTACACACATACCTTGAGTCAGGTTGCCAGGTTGCACTGATAGTCTGAAACTGTATTTAGAGTGTGGACTGTTTTGTAGACAGTCTTTGGTACTTGAGTAATATCAGATGAACACACAAAACTTACAGATGTCTCTATCACTGTTACTCAAAAAAAAGTCTTGCAAATTATAGAAGTAGAAGTGTAAAAATGTCAGCTATTGTTTAAAATAAAGATCCACATAAAAATATACAGATGTAAGAATAACCTGTAAGCCAAGTCTTTATTTTTTTAACTGGAGGGGTTAGCTTTTTAATAATATCATGGATTTGGTGTGTGTTTGAACAACATTGAAAGATTTAAAGGGTTTGCACTCCTGAAGGAGGCGAGGAATAGATAATGGTGTAATCAACATAGAGAGGAAACACACCATTTGATTTATTACCACAAATAATATTTACTTCAGTGTGGAACAGGTGCAGAGTTCTGAGGCACATCTGATGATGCGACGAGGATGGCGAAAGAAGGCCGAGCAAAGATGTGCAGAGCCATTTCTGAGAAAATACAGACATGGCTGTTTTCTGATTAAGAAATAAATAGTCCTCTTCTATGCCTCTAATATTAAACATAACTTAATCCAAACATTTTGTGGTAATTTCAATGCCACAAATGTGGCTCTGACTAAATCACCAAGAGTGCTGCGTTTTTGCTGATCTGATCTAGAGTCTCAATTTAAAATCAAGAGTAAAAAGCTCTTCATTGGCCCTAAATTTCTTATTTTCACCTGACACAGAAGAGTGAAACGACGTCAAAAGCCCGGGTTTATCTGAGTGCACACAAAGCCTGCAGCAGAACTGGCTGGTTTAACAAACACAAAAAAGCAAAATGAAGCAACAGCCGGTTTGTTACCCATAAAGGAAACAAAGAAATGCAACTTCATGCGAGGAGTGTGTTTGTTTGTGTAGAAACCAAAAAGAAAAGTCAAAGCCACACCCAGTGGATCCTGGATCCGTGACCGGCTGCTGTATGCGACTGTCACATGCTGTAAATACCAGAGGGATTAAGATGACAGAGTGACACACGGCCAAGAGACAGGCCAAGTACTCAGCAGCCACGATAAACTGTTTGGTAAATACGCTGCTGTGTGTATGTGTGCGTCAGAGGTTAGGATGACATGTTTGCTTTGTGTCACAGGGCTCTTGCTCTGTGCATTGTGTAGACGCTCTAATTTATGTTCTTGTCAGAGGACTTACTGTGTGTATGTATTTGTATATGCATATGGACTCTGTGTGTGTGTTGGCGGGACTCGTGTTTGCCTTGAGCTCAAGCCTGGAGGTGGTGTCTGATTTTGGGTGACAACATGCATGCAGGTGGTTTTCCTGAGCCTCATGGTCACCAGTTAACTTTGCCGGGTTTCAGGACCGTACTGGGGCACCCAGTGAATATGCACTTGCTGCAGGGTGAGAGAAAGAAACTGAGCATCTTACAATGTCAGAAACGTGTTTTGTGGCTGTTGCAAAAGAAAAGTTAAAGAACTGCTATGGCTTGACCAGTTAGGCCCTGCTACCTGTGTAATACTTCCTGTTTCCTCTCTGTTTCAACACTAACCACCGAGTATCTGAGGGACAACTCCCTCGCAGCCACCAATGGCCTGTAATTAGGATTTTGGTTTGATTCAGCTCCACTGTGATGATATAGCACAGAGTTAGAAAAACACAACTGATGCAACCAAGAGCAACTGTTTAGTCTCTGAGTGTTCAGACAGCATTTGCATTTCCACCGCAGGAAAAAACAGGATAAAACTGTCTGACTTTCTTTGTGTTGCTGAATATGTGCAAAATCACCAGAGCAGATTTCAAGAAACCTTTACGTGCACTCGACATTTAAATTCCTACATTATCAGTTTCAATGCAGAAGTGTGTTTATTTAAGTTAAGAAAATCACAATTCACCTTATACTGATGAACTGTCAATTTCTTATCAATTGTTCATCTTTCAATAATCATTCCCAAATTTCCTCATTTAAAAAGTCATCACACATATTTCGGCACCAGGTGCTCTTCTATCTTCTTTTCTGTGCGCCTGGTTTCAGAAGCAACAGTTAGAGTGTAACGTCTCTCTGATACTGAATCATTTAAGAAGTCTGTGCACGTGTGATTTTTAATAGCTCATGTGTTTCAGCAAGATTTCTCAGAACACATCCCACATATGAGCTTTTGGTATGATTTTTAGTCATCTCTGCTCTGTTCCTGAAGAGCCTGAAACATTATCTACGCGTCCGACAACCCACTGAGACAGTGTGTCAGAACTATCGGGTTTTGCAGACATGAGGAATCTTGCAGAGTGACTACTTGTAGGACTACAACTAGATTCCTTTTGAAAACATTATCCTTCATCCTTGTGCTGGTGCAAATTTACAAGAACTGTTGAGCAATGAGTCAGAAACGCGAGGAGCTTAGGGCCACAGCCTCCTTTTGTGTGTGCAATGTTTTTTATGAAAGGCCAATCCAACAAACAAGCTAAAAGAAAAAGAAGAGACACCACAGAATGTGGACACAACACTGGCTAAGCAAAGAAAGCTGAGAAAAATCTCATGGTATCATAGTTAAGTCTGTATTATGCATCTATTATATAAATATTTAAAGGGAATCACAGGGATAAATATTATAAATTAAAAACAAAATACTATAGATATAACATACATAAGAACATGTAAAACAGTCAAAAGCATGAGAGGCAGAGAGAAACAGTCACATGGAGAAATAAGATGAATAACTTCAGCTGTTATATCACTGAAGAAAATCATCTACTAAATGTGCCTGAACCTACTGGTTACTACACTCAGAAGCACCACCGCTCACTCAGATTAGATGCAGTTATTGCTATTAAGTGGAATCACTATCTAAACAGTGTTTAGCATTTTTATCAGGCGCTGTTTAAAGCCATTAAACATTATTGATTTTCCCATCTATGGCATTTTGGATAAACACCACTACATGAGGTGCAGATTAAGCATCCACAGTGAAGAACACTTTAAAGCGCTGATACACTGAGCTGCATTATTTGATTTTGAGGCATAAAGTGTTTCTTTTTTTTTTCTTGCAATGCTGTGAAATGTTTATACTCGAATGTTTCCCGATAGAGACGTGTTACTATGTGATTACAGCGTCAGTGAGAGGTTATCAGTCCATCAGCGGCTGAGGAGATTACCCTGAGTGACATCATTACCATCCAAAGATTTAATTACACTTGCTCTTTTCATTTCTCAGCTTTCACACTCTCACTTCCTTCCCTCGCTTTCTCTCCTTGCGTTTTAGTCTATCCAATCTGAGGTGCGAGTGGAGGAAGCGAGGAAATCGCAGCAGGAGAGAGGAGTCGAAGCAGCAGGCGCTTAACAAAACTTCCACACCTTTGCTTTGGAGTCTTGTTTTCATGATATTGATAAGACGTTGATCAAGGTGGCACAATATGAAAAGAATCCACATATATCGCACACTCTTACTTTTCTTGTATCTCACCAACGAATGGGTTCCTAGCATGAGTTGGATGGGCACAGGTGAACAGGTGAACAGACCTCTGTAAGCGACACACCTGCCCAGTAGCATCTCTCTTCCTCTCCAAGTGTCATTTTGAGACTTTTTGTGATGAGACACTGAGATAAATTTCCAGGTCACAGGATGGAGGATAAAGGAGATGAGAAATAGAGCCACTTAAGATGCCCTGTTTTTGTTGAATCCATTCAAACAAAGACAGCACTGTCAAAGACTTGACTCAGAATTTAAACTGTCACAAAAATGCTGTGGTGCACTCGCTGGACTGACTGGTTTGTGTTTCGTGGCCCGACACTGCTGAAATATTAACAAAAACTTCACTTACAGCAAGATGCCGAAGGCAAAATATGTTTTTTTTATGCAGTGGTCAATTCTGGGTGTCTTCATTCAGACTAGTGGGAAAAGAAATACAAAACACACATTTAATAAATACAACATTTTTAAAACAAAAGGGAAACAAAGCTGTTAATCTTTACAGATAAATTGTATTTTATAACAAAAGTTTATGGACACAATTGCTGAAAGGCCATTTTCTTCTTCTACTCTGAGCCAGAAATCTCTTCTTCAGCAGCACTTACATACACGAGGCATTTTTATTTCTATCTATATTTTAAAAGGTGTTTTTTTTTCTTTTACAAAGCAGTTTGTTCATCTATCATTCAAAGGCTGAGTTAAAATAATGTTTTATTCCAAAAAAAGATATGAAGATCAATAAAAATGCATATTTGGATTTAAAAATGTTGTAATACCAGAAACAACCGTTTTAATGTAAGTAATCAACTAGGGAAGATTCTTTGTCATATTTATATGGTAAAAATGTTACCAGTAAATTGTGTTTTCCAATAAAAATGCAGAGATTTATAGCTTTTAAATTGTGTTTTTCTCATACTCAGAGATTTTTTATGCTTCATTTGACCTTACATACCCCCATATTTGGGTGTTTGTTTACACACTATTGAGAGCCTGTTTTATAGATCAATTTAGTCCCAAAACATGCCAAGAATTTACTTTTCCTTGCTGTTAAAAAAGCTTTTACTGCAATATGTCATCTGAAATAAGCAGGAATTTGGAACTTAGATTTGACAAAAGATGTTCTAGAAAATAACACAAAGCAGTTGCATTTTTAACATGAAAGCTCACAAACCTCCTGTTACAAAAATGAACATTTCTAATGTAAGTAATCACAGGGCGATTTTTACCCTGCTCTCACATTTCCCTCTTTAAAATCAATTATCTGAAATTATTTTGTATTCTGTGTGAAAAATACTAGTCACTCCTTTCTAAGTCATTTTACATTCAAAGTAAAATATTTAAATCAAATACCATTTAAAAATTTAATTCAATTCCCTGTACTAACACTACATGCTGCAGGCATTCACAGTGTTTGCTCTGCTTCATCATGCACCTGCCGCGGTGCACAAGATCACAGAACATTACCGCTCTACAAATCCACGGCTGCTTTTTATGAGGTGCGGCTGCTCGGCCCTGAGGACTCGATGGAATTCAATATTCTTCCAAAAGGTACAATACACGTTGGTATCTGGCAATAAAAGAAGGAACAACAAAAGTGTCCAAAAAAAAAAAAAAGCAGAGCATGAAGAAGAAGCAGAGGGAATGGGTCAGAATGGGAGGAAGAGGAGGAGGAGTGAGTTTCTATATGTGGGGGAGAGGTCGTGGATATGTGAGAAAGGGGGGTGATAGCTCAGTGCTTTAATATGATGACACCGGGCCGGCAGAGGCCATTATCAGCTTTGTAGACTCGTCTGAACACAGACGTGGTGACAGAAAGAGAAGGCACACCCACTTTAATAAAAGAGGCCCTTTGTTGCGCTCTGATTAGAAATATCATTTCCTGACGCCCGTCTTTCCTCCTCGATTAAATTGGTCGGCGCTGTGCCGGGATAGACTGTATATAATAAGCTGCAGGAGAGGGAGGACTGCAAAATAACCGAGGTGATAGACGGGGAACGGCCACACCGGCTGCTGCCTCAAACAAGCTAAGAGACAGAGCGATCCACACATGCATGTGGCTGTGTAGGTGCACGCAACGTCTGCACAGTGTTGTGCTCCTGCCTAACCTGGGGTGCGGGCGCTTTAATCTAAATCGTCTGCCTCTGCTTTGATTTGCTTCCATGAGTTTAATCTCCTGCCTCTTCAGCCTGTCTCTCAAAGAAAACAGAAGCATAAATAAAACCGCACACACAAACACACACACATGCATATCCAGGTGACCTGAATGACAAACCTGATGAGCATCATTAGCTGCAAGTATCTCGCGGTAATGTGCTTGTGAGTAAATCACACTAATATTCATGTATTCTCGCTGTTACTAAGACGATAGTCGTGTAAAATGTATTCCAGTGTGGCATCAAGCAGTTTTCTTTCATTGCCTTTGCTGTGATTGTTGCTTTCAATTAGTATCATCATAATTATTCATGAGGCTAATTATCATGTCATTTTTCACATGTGTTTGTTAGCTGTGCTGCCACAGCAACTACATAACGATTACTGTTATTAAATGGTTCATCTCCGTGTGTGTGTGCGTGTACGTCTCTGTATGATTACATTATCGTTCTGAGAAGGAATAGCCATTTTGCAATGAAAGAGACACTCCTTCCGAGCTGAGTGAGGGAGATGGCCTGATAAGTGGGGAGGTAATAAATAGCTTGATCTTCCTGTGAACAGCATACAGACACAAGCACACACACACACGTACACTTTCTCTCTGCCTGTTGGCCCCTGTGGCCAAAAAGGCATCTGCTGCTCACGCTGATGTCATCTGGAGATAATAACCAGACCCAGCGTGGCACCAAGCCACAGCCAGCACCTCAGATCCCCTCCACACTCCATGGGGTTACCACGATCTGGCAACTTACATGCGGGGTCTGAGGACCTGGCAACCTACATCTGGGAGTGTTGTGGGATGAATCCAGTGGGGATAGCTGCTGGGCCAGGGTGTACCCACAGAGAAGATTTGACAAGTTACTCCATGTATGCTCAAGGTCTGGCAGTCCACAACTGGAACAGCTGTAGAGTTGCCTTACCTGCTAAGAGCCCGGCAGGCTCGGTGACTGTACAGCTGACAATGAGGCACCACCTACAGCTGCGAGGGATATTTTACAAACAGCAGCGACAGTAAATGCCTGGCAACGCCACTGTGTAACCACAGCACTACAGTGAACACAGCCAGCACTGCTGCGCTTGAGTTCAGGATAGGGTTTTGCTGATGGAAGATCATCTTGTAAGTCTACAGTGGTCACTGATAACCAGCAGCTTCACCTTTTTAATACACTTATAACTTTTTACACGTCTATTCTGCCAGAGTGCACCAAGTCCAGTAGCACGCAGGTTGCTTCCATACAGCATGTTTCCAACCTGTGATCCAAAAATGAAACTCATTACACTATGTATGGACTTGCAATTCTTAAAAAGCTTCTGGAGAAAGGAAGCTTGCCAGTGAGGCTGTAATTGAGAATGGACAGGTGTATCCTTAGTAATCTTTTTGCCCAGAGACAGGCGTAGCACAGTAAATATACACTGATCAGGGATACCATTATGACCACTGACAGGTGACGTGAATAACACTGATTATCTCTTCATCGTGGCACCTGTAAGTGGGTGGGATATATGAAGGAGCAAGTGAAAATTGTGTCCTCAAAGTTGATATTAGAAGCAGGAAAAATGGGTGAGTGCAAGGATTTGAGTGAGTCTGAAAAGGGCCAAATTGTGATGGCTGGATTGCTGGATCAGAGCATCTCTGGAATTGCTGCTCTTGTGAGTCCTTCACTGTCTGCAGTGGTCTGTATCTATCAAAAGTGGTGCAAGGACCGAATAGTGGTGAACCGAGTGAAGACGGGCCTGTGTGGATCGTACCCATCCGATCTATCTAGCTCATGAACTAATCGTTTGATTCAAGTGTGTTGACCCAGGGTCATATTTGAAACCTGCAGGAGAACTCGAGGCCTGGAGTTGCCTACCCCTGCTGTATCTCATATTGCTAAAGCTGGCTCTGGTAGAAAAGTGTCAGAATACATATGGACATGCATATGGGGCTGCATGGCCACAGATCGGTCAGCGTGCCCACGATGACCCCTGGGCATCGCTGAGCATCAGAACTGGACCACGGAGTAATGAAAGAAAGTGGCCTGATGAATCACATTTGCACAAGCAAAATAACGGCAGCTTTCATAGGTCCTAATGTGTAGTAAACATTTAGAGTTTAGGATTAGAGTATTCCATGCTTGAATGTAGATATATGAAGCTGTATGAGCCATTGAAGCTACTTAATCTCATATTTTTAAAAATACCCTTTTCACCACATGTATAAATATACGACTATTCCATGTATAAAATTAATATAATTATTCTGAATCTCGTCAGTATCTGTTTCCCAAATTCATCCTGAAACAATATTTTCAGAAAATGTTTGTGTTTGATGTTTGTGTGATTCCAAAATTAAGTTGTGGTTTTGAATGATGTGGTTCGGCTGATAGTAGACTTACAAAGAGATTTCTCTTATGTTTCAAACAAAATAAGCAAAGTGCAAAGATTGAGCATTTAAAAGCCACAAAATCACTAAAGCACACTCACCACCCATTTCCAGTGTGTGTGTTACGTTCACGATGTGCATAATGTACAGAACCC
Organism: Astatotilapia calliptera; assembly: GCF_964374335.1. Lineage (NCBI taxonomy): Eukaryota > Metazoa > Chordata > Actinopteri > Cichliformes > Cichlidae > Astatotilapia > Astatotilapia calliptera. The sequence goes on from NC_137427.1 coordinate 5,011,284, forward strand.
ACAAACACACACAGCTCCGGCTGACATTACGTTACCACCAGGTCGGACACACACCATAATTCACCTTGCCAGAGTCCTCTGTGGCTTAGTAAATCTATCTGTGCACATGATCGCAGCGAGGTAAGAGCACGGTGTCTGCTCACCGCCCTGATGCGCTGAAAAGGGCTGAAACAAGAGACCAGAACCGAGGAATTGAGTTACTTTGGACATGATGGCTCCTTTTCCCGCTGTCCACCTAAACTGCGGTCCATTATAAGAGCTATTAAAGCAGCTGAGAGGCATCAATCTGCCCATTTGGACAGCAGTGAGTGGGTGGATTAATAATTAGGTGCCTCTATGGCCTCTGCTATTCACTCCCACTGACATCCTCAACATTTTTTTCCCTTCTGGTTTTGTCTTTTCATTGTTATTCCTATTTTGTGTCAGTCTTAATTACCTCGAATGCCTCCAACTTGCACCTTCCTTTTCTGTCTTTATCACACCCGACCTTGCTTTGTTTCTCTGTCTGTTTCTGTCTGCATCTTGTACTCTTCTCAGAGTTGCTTGTCTGCTTTTCGTGAGGATCAAACAAGCTCTCTCTCTCTCTCTGTCTCCGTCTCTGCTGCCTGCATCTGTGGAAGAGAAGGAAGCCTTGAAGAAGAACAAATCAAATTGTCTCCCAGTGTCTAATTCCCCCCGACATCCACTTCAGCCTAGCTGTCTTTACCCACATCCTGGAGGGAGGAGAGAGAGGAGGAGGGATGGAGGAGGCTGTGGAAGTAGTAGCAGGGGTGAATGTGTTTATGTATGTGTGGAAGGCAGTGCACGGGGGTGGGGGGCTAGCTGGCTGGAGGCGGACTCTGACTCCCTGTGCTTCTTGTCAGATCAACCATGGATCAACCTGAGGCTCAGACCTCACCTCGGCATGAATTTGCAACACAGAAGCGTGCACACATACACACACAAACACACACAGACATTTCCTCATTACAATGTCTGTATATGCTTACAAACAAGCACTGAAAGAAGAAATGCACCCTTCTGCAAAGAGAGCCTTCAGATTAACAGTGGTATTGTCTGATAATCTGCATTTTAAATATGCAAACAAGTCGGATATCTATCACAGAAATATGGATGTAAATATTCCCTAAACCCCCATAAACACTTGATATATTTGATAAGAATGTATTCACATATCTCACATAACTCAAAATGTTCAAAATCCCGTTAAAATGATTTACATACATGTTTAATTCTGCTCATTTACAGCATGCTAGTTTCCTAATTCAAAATCCACTTTATTTAGGGTATACTGGGCTTTAATGAAGATCCACTGACGGAAACAAGCTCCCTTCTTCCCCTCTAATAAGCCTAGTTTAAATGGCCACCATATTGATTTTTTCAAGCCTCAACTGTGACGTCAGCACAGCCTGAAAAGCATTTAGGTGTCGCCACTCTGCATCAGCCCCAGTTCAGGAGGAGCAGAAGTGAAAGGAAATCACAGAGTTATTTTCAAACTGTGGACTGGGAGAATGGGTGATCCTGTGGGAGGAGCTCGGCTGCTCTGGGAATACCTCGGTGTTTCCCCCAGATGAGCTGGAGGAGATGGCTGAGGAGAGGGAGGTCTTCACTTTTCACCTTAGGCTGCAGATAAAAGTTGGATGTGTGAATGCAAGGATCGATGGATATTCATCTTTTGAAGCTCTCTCCTCCTCTGTAATCTGGGAATCTCTGAAAGATGACTGAAATGGATAAACACTGATACAATTTTGCACTTGCTACTTAAATCCAGCCGCATGACACACACCAGATTATCAAAATCGAGATTTGCACAGGGGGCCAAACCATCAACAGTGTTGATGTCACTTTCAACACATGCCTCCGTTCACAACGACAACAACATGAGCATGAAGTAGATCTAAGGTAGCTCGATCCTTGCAAACAAAAGGTCTGAACATCAGTATGTGGAGTTTCTTTGCTTACAGCTGGAGCTGTGAGCCTGAGGCAAACTTATTAACATATTTCCACTCACTGACATCATCTACAGCCTAGATTAGAAAAAGCTGACAGCTAAAGCAGGTAATGCTGTCTGGTGCCCGGGTGTAATTACTGTTTGTTATCCACAGAAGAATACATCGATATTGATTGACTGACTTTGTCTAATAAATGACTGACCAAGCCGATATCTGTACATGATGTTTTTCTTTTTAAAGGAAAAGCGTCAATTCATGTTGACTGCATGTAGCAAAGAGTTGAGACAAAGCCATGAAATGAGGCAATAACAAGTCTTGTCATCATCTATACTTTACTGTGAGTAAATGACATCATTATCGGGAGGTATTGATCGTCTCGTGGCTGTGTGGCAGCAGGTCAGCTAATAGATGGTGGTTGTTCCAGCTGAGGCCAAGTTTATAGACTAGAAACAGAGCATCAGACCTGAGCATTAACACTTCAGTGGAGATGGTGAGGAAAGTACAAGATGTGATTATCAAGCATTACGTCTATTTATAAGAACACTTTCTCAACAAAACTGAAGCAGCGCTGCCTGCATCAAAGTCCTTAGCACTGTTCATATACTTTTTTAAGGACCACAACCCATTTGCACACATCGAGACATTTCCACAAACAGAAAATAATTACGATGAAGTGGGAAACACACACACACACACACACACACACACACACACACACACACACACACACACACACAGAGAGAGAGAGAGAGAGAGAGAGAGTAAACGTTTCTACTGTACCAGCAGTGTTTCTATGTTCTTAGACTATCTTGTTTCTATAATAAAATTACACTGCTACACAGAACATAATGGTTTTTATAATTGTTTTCTAAAGTATCAAAAATGTATTTTCATTTATGTTAATTTTTTTTCTTTCTCCTCCATGTTGCTAAGCAAAATGAGGAGAGTTCAACACACACACACACACACACACACACACACACACACACACACACACACACACACACACACACACACACACACACTTCCTCACGTATCACATGGAAACACTGGCACAGTTATTACTTCATTTACACCCATATGTTCTGTGTTTTGTTACCATGTCATGTATGTTTTCATGCCTCTTGTCATTTAAAAAAAAATAACATATAAAATCAGGATATTACTTTTATTTCACAGTGGGTTTTAAAATGAGGAACTATGGAAATTCATTTAAACTTACTGCTTCTAAAGTAATTAAAAAACACCCAGAGTGCAGATCTGCCTCCTGAAGTTTAAAAAATGTTGGTGCACCACAATAAATGTTATCAAACAAATCAACTGTGAAGAAACAACCTTTGCCAGTAGTGTTGATTATCTGCTTGAACTTCGTACAAACGGAGCGGCGACTCCTTTCTCCACAGTTAAACACACCAACAAGACAAACCGGACCAAATCAAAACAGCTTTTTATGATTTCGTGCTGCCGGTCTAGTTTTCTTTTATGCTGACAGCCTCCGATAGGCCGTTGCAATCTGCATGGACACGTCAACCTTTCCACACCCCTTCCCAACTGAAGAACTGTAAAATATGTTTACTTATATACTCATCATCAAAATATTTACCATTAGCTGTAACGAGACATGTTGGCCAAAGTCATGAGATGATAAATTACAGAGTAACTTGTTTACTTTGTGCTACACAAATCTACACATGTGTATAATAAAGCACAGATATGTCAGAGCAGTGAAAGCAGGGCCAAGAGCAGCTTGTCTACTACACCGGTCTCCAAATTACCCACATATGCTCATATTTTATTCACAGTAGCAGCTCTAAGAAATTTGAATGCTTCTGTTTTTTTAGGGCTTGCCGCCGTGCTGCCTCTGAACGGGGCTTCACCCTGTCCCAGCCTTTGTCTTGACTGTCAATTCAGGTGGCAGTCATTGTTAACCCCGGCCTAGACAAGTGTGGTATGCAAATTTTACTGGTGCAGGTTTGATTTCGTAAAGATTGTACATCAGATGTCCTTCGTGATACAACCCTCCCCATTTATCTGGGCTTGGAACTGGGAGAGCAAGTACACTAGCAAACACCCCACCCCTCCCACACCTAGCTAATACCTAATCATATGTTTCTCTACCTGCAGGATGCCATGATTCACCCAAACCATTTCTTTAGATGTTAAATTGCAATGTTGACAAGTCTGTAATTCACAAACAAACAAGGTGAATCCACAGTTTAACTCCCTTTGCTTCCTGTAATGTGTTACTCAAGAAGTAAAAAGACGCTCAAACAAAACATTTTCGTCTTAATAAAGAAACACTAAATATCTGATTATCAGTTGGTCTCATTTTAGCAGCTCCACGAGGAACAGAGGCTGCCAGTCCGGAAGACTACTAATGGGAAGGTTGACGGTTCAATCCTCATGTCCAGAGTCCCCAAATTCCCCCTGATGTGTGTGTGTGTGTGTGTGTGTGTGTGTGAGTGATAGTTCAAGAGCTGTGTGAATGTGTCTTCCAAAAAGTGCTTTAAGTGCTCACTTAGAATAGATCTGAGGGTTCATTCGCCAAGGACACGGTCCTTTTAAAGGCTGGGTTTTTTTTAAAAGAAATTCAAGCAACACATAAAGTTCTTATTTTTATCTGCCCTCCCGTTTGTAAGTGTTCCTGTCTCTGTTCCAGTATGAAAACACACAATGTTTTATCTTTTTTCTTCTTTCTTCACATATTTTTTCTTCTTCAAATATTTAAAAGAGAGCTACCTTGAAACTGTGTGTTTGTGTTTTATTGTGCAGATTTTCAGCTCATATTCCTCCGTCTGTGATTCACTGTGTTCCTGACTGCGGTTCTTCTGGCTCAGTAAGACGTGACTGTCAAGTAGCTGGGCGATCAGAGCAGCGACTCTGACTGTGACACTGTGCCTCTCTGACTTTTCCTGACCTCTGGGCACAATGTCTCCATTCACGGCCCTCGAGCATTCCTCAACCCTTCCTCAACCCTCAGTGTCAGACAGAGAACAGAGGAAGAGAAAGAAACAGGTGACAGAGCGTGGAGGAAGGGAGAGGGCTAAAAGGATTCACGTGTGTGCAAAAGTTAAAATGCAGGAAGAGTCGTAGGATTGTTGCTTTTGTTAAATACATATCAAAGTCAAAGTTAAATACTGAAAGGTTGAACATGTCCAACGTAACCAGGCTTTGTTTGCTTTATCTGACCTAACAAAACCTAAAACCCTAGTTAGAGATAACAGGTATCACAACAGTTGTTTTCAGCTTTCGTTGTTAATGCACTTTCTGCCTCAGGCTCTGTACATACTCACATAAAAGTGAGTGTTTAACATGTCATCCCACTCGTCTTCCTCACAAAGCAGATCAAAATAGATCAATTGAGCATTGTCAAAGGAACAGGCAACAGAGATCTCTAAAGAATAAAAAACAGCAGAACGCATAAGCTATGCTACAAGTAAGACACGAGAGCAATGCTGCAGAAAATCGTTAATCTTACATTTTGCATAAAACAGTAAATATAAAAAATCAAGTAAATATATTCACATATTAATTTAATTTCGCTCTAGGCACTACTGTTTATTTCTAACATGACAGCTGTATATTTTCAAACTTTAAAACGCATAATGGGATCATCTTGTGATGATAACGATATTTAGTACAGGAAAATCATACTCTTTTTTTATTGATGATTGTAGCTTGAAAATCTGCTGTCACGGACGACACACTAATTCAAAGTGTGAATCTATTGAAACAAAGTGCCAGCAGTAGCATTATAATGCAATAGTATACAGTTTTATATACATGACAATGAGCTGTAAGCACATAACTGCCATATAAATGTTTTCCCTTTAACTCTTTAAGTAAAGGTATAATGTAACTTGATTCACTTTTTACTTTAACAGTAACTAAAGTAACTTATTATTCTAACTCTTCGGGAGCTGCACAATATCGTCTCAGAATAAAACTGAAAGTTATTTTGTACCTGGGATTTTATATCTTGGGTCGAGCTTTTAACCAGCTACACAAAGCTCTCCGTTTCCATTGTGTAACCACAGTCAGTCTTTTCTACCCACTGTTTGCACTTCCTGTTATATAGAGCCAAATAGCCAGAGCTCCAGTGTTGCACAGTAGACTCATTTGTTTTAGTTTGCCTAATAGCATCTCCTCCTCGTATGCCTTCATAGTCTGGTTGTGTTTTTGCTTCGAGTGCTGAAACACATTTGTTGCTTCCGTCTTTAACAGGAATAGTTTTCCTGCATGTTTTGCAAAATGTTGTGCTTTCTTTGAAGGTTGTTAAAACGGCTTCCTAAATTCTAATCTAAGGCTGGTACCAGCTCTCACTCCCAGACACGCCTGGATATGTGTTGCTGTTGTACGTGCTAAAGATAGTAGGGCTATACTATGAAGAGGCTGTGATACATCACTGAGGATGTCTCTTTTCCAACACTGGAGACTTGCAATGTTAAATGCATAATATGTTGCTGCTGAACAGCAATCTTAATGCCTAGGTTTGCAATCCTATTGAGCTTTTTCTTATTAACTGCAGGCAGTGAAAAATGCCAGGCAATTAAACAAAAACTCTCTATTAATGAATATTGGCTATCCACACCAAACTGTCTCAGCTACATGAAGTATAAATATTTTAAACTCTTTCAATCTGCATGTACAAAACACATTCTTACAGCAGGAAATCTGTAAAGCACTCAAGGCAAACTTTCAACACGTGAAAACGTGGCACTCCTAGTCTATTCCTTTGTAATAAGGAAATCTCTGACTTCAGGCTCATTAGAGCATATATATATATATATATATATATATATATATATATATATATATATATATATATATATATATATATATATATATATATATATATATACGTACTCTACTCTGGAATTCACGCACATGACAGGAATTCAGGGTGATCCACATGCTGCTATGTTTTAGAAATAATGGCACTGTGATGCAAAATACAAAATATTTGGCACTGAGCAAGAATGTGTGCAGACAAGTTTGTGGTAAATGAGCCATAGTGAAGAGGGAAAATACATGGGTTTGTCAAAGCAGATCAAAGGTTAGGAGAAAACAATCCTGTGAAGCAAGGCTACGTGTCACACTACGGGTATATCCACCCTGTGGTATGCTTCTTTTTCTATCACATCAGCTGTTATCTCAGGATCAGAAAAATATTTATTGAGGTCACACAGCAAAGGAGTGTAGACTTGTTTATCCATAGACTTCTGCACAATAAAATTATTTTGCAACGAGAAGAGTCGCCCTCTGTTGGCCAATAAAAGAATGCAGGGTTAAGGTGCTTGTGCATTGGCTTGACTTTTTTTGATACTGTCTCTGCACATGACAAACTTTGCTTTGCTAGATTACATTGGTCTTTAAGAGAAGCATAATGAATCTGAGATCAAAAGGAAAATTAGATTTTCAGCTTTCAGTGATTGTGAAGACAAGTTAACAGGGATAAAAATGTTAAAAAACAAACAAACAATAGTTTCACTATGAAGCTCTTATTGTGTGTTGGATTTTTTTAGGGGTGCAACGATACTCGTATCGATATTGAACCGTTCGATACAGTGCTTTCGGTTCAGTACGCATATGTATCGAACAATACAACATTTTGAATTTATTTCATCAACTTTTCTTCTGACGATGTTGTCTGTGTTGAGCGCTCAGTGAATCTGCGTTCGACTACTCCGCCTAGGCTGCACTGTCGAGCGCAGATCCACTGAGCGCTCAACACAGACAGCATAGTCAGAAGGAAGAGCGCAGGGCAAGCTAGCGAGACAGAAGTTAAGCTCTCGTTGCAACATGGCAAATTGAACCTCCCCCACCCTCATTCAGATCTGGTCTTTGGAACTATTTTGGTTTTCATGTGACGTATGACCCTGAAGGTAAGCGCGTCATGGACTAAAGTAAAACAGTATGTTGGATGTGCCATGCAATGCTCAATTGCATTGGTGGGAGCTAGTGTGTTAGCGCAGTTAGCTCATTAACGTGTTGGCCGTCCAGCCCCATGCACGGGGCGATCGGCGGTAGCTCGTTAATGGAGATTTGCCGTGTTGTGGCGTTAACGTCATTTCAGCTTAACGCTGACAGCACTAGTGGGAACACGACGAGTATGACTGCACATTTACGCCGACATCATCCTAGTGCAAAGACAAGTGGAAGCAGACAAAAACAACAAACACGCATGCTACAAACTTTACCCGAGTCATTTAGACAGCCGTTAGCACAGGATTCTCCTTACGGGGACCTGATATATTTAATATGCTGCTGAGAATATAGCCCAGAAGAAGCGTATAGTATAGCTTTTATTTTGGAAAGAGCCATTTCTCTGTAATAAACTCTCTTTTCCAAAGATGAGTGATTCCTCAATCAGATTAATTTTTTTATTACTTTGTTGTTTCAGCAACATTAAATTAAAAAACTTTACGTTTGAGTTAAAATATATATTTCTAATTTTAATAAATGACAAATTAAAAAAGCATGAACATTTTTTTGTGTCGAAAAAATATCGAACCGTGACACCAAAGTATCGAACCGAACCGAACCGTGAATTTTGTGTATCGTTGCACCCCTAGGTTTTTTTTGTTATTATTATTGTTTTTTCTTGTTTTTGCCCAAAGTCAATCACAAGTTAATTCACCCCAATCTAAGATGACCTGAAGAGAAAATTCAGGTAAAAAGACACTGAAACAAAACATTTTCGTCTTAATAAAGAAACACTAAGAAATACTTTAACGAAAATTACAATTATGAACACAACAATCAGGATTGTGGTTTTTGCTCTGCTATTAATCCCTCAAGACTTTTTGAGACTGAGATCCTCATCTTGGAGGATATAACATGTAGATATTGACCTTCACTTGAGTAAAAAAGAACCAAAAAATGTTTTTAAATCTACACACATGGCTGGAAAAGCAGCCAACATGCCATTAACCTTATTGTGAGCAATTTCATGTATGAAATATTTTCTTTCTATCGAACTTCATCCACCGAAAAAGAAATGCACAGTTTGGATTTAATAATAACTACAAAGGTGGTAATGAAGGTTATACTGTCAGGTATGATAATGTCAACTCACTCACACAGCAGCTTGAAGCACCAGTAGGCCTTTGCTTGTACCAGCAAGCGGACGTTTTACCAGGTTTTCCCATTTAGGAGGATGCTGGTACTGTACATACTCGCTCACAGTCATGGCCTGTTAGTAAACTGTAAACAGAGTGTCATTTAAACAGCACTTTTCTAGTGTTACTGACAACTCAAAGAACTTTTTGCACTACAGCTGGGACACTTGATTAAAAAGCCCTGTATGTTCCCTGACAGAACAAGTCTACATGAAGGTTAGTTTAGAGCTAAAAGATAAAATTTCTTTTTTTCTCTCCTGTCTCATTATAACCTGTAAGTATTTGATGTGTGTTGGGTATTTAGATTATGAGTGCATATCACCTGATAAATATATATACCCTCAGATAGGTTTATCTTTACATGAGGGCCACATTTTTGCAGTGATGATAAATGAAGCAGAAATGTTTAGCTCTGTCACGTTCTGTTCGCATCAATACTTCTTTTGCTTTTTTGTATTTGTTTTTCATGATAAAGGGCAAATATGTTACAATAAACCCTGCAATATTCTGGAGTGTGTCATGAGGTTATGTGCATTTCTTTGGGGTTTAAGCTCAGATAAAAGATCCAGGATTTTTACTGTTGATACTGTTTGTGAGTCCTAACAAAGTGTTGACTGAGCCGAGTTCCTGAGAGGATTTAATCCACGCTGGTACGCAGAGAGACAAGGCTGCCCTCAAGGTGAGATATGAGTGTGTGTGTGTGTGTGTGTGTGTGTGTGTGTGTGTGTGTGTGTGTGTGTGTGTGTGTGTGTGTGTGTGTGTGTGTAAGGCTCAACCATGGGTTTACCGCCTGTCCTCTGTGGCATGTTTCACACGGGGTCATGTGAGGGTCAGTACTCTGTGTGGAAAGAGACACAGATAGACAGATATTTCTGTTTTAGCTTTAAATATCCTCTGCAACACCGACAACAAACAAACGTAAGAGGGCACAAAAAAACAGACGTGCTGTGGGATGTTTCTTTGCAACAAAAGCTTTAAAGCTTTGTGCATTTCATTGACTTGAAATATGTCTTTAAAAAAAAGACAAAAATTTAAATGTGTCACTCATGTTATAAACATGCAGGAAATTAGCGTCAGTCCTATTAGTCAGTGTATTAGCAGCTAAAATATGTCATCTGAGTTTTCTTTGTGATTAAAATGTACATACTGTAAGCTATCTTTACTTCATAAATCAAGCTGTGGTTATTCACCCTGAAATTATTTATTATTAAATTTAATTTTATCAGATTAAATAATAACTGAAAATATATTTTACCTCTTTCTTTTTTCTCTTTTTTTTTAGAAAAGTATGCTTTCACTTATGAAACCATTTCCTGTTCCCCTGCTCCTCAAAACACTGCTGATTGGTCCAAATCATATAATTAGTGTAATAAACCGCATATTGCTTCATAGTAGCACTAACCGCACTTGAACTAAATTGTTTTCACAGTGCTAATGATAAAAAAAATTAAATGAACTGCATATTACACTATTAACAAAAACTAAGCCGAATGCAGAGGCGCAGTGTGAAAAACATTAGGGACCTTTACTGCATAAGTAGCATCCAGGGGCTGCTAATCAAATAATTTTAATTAACTGATCATCATCAGTGTGACCACTGCGATGAAAAAAGATGTTTTGGCAGTTTGCTGGTTTGGAGCATTAAGGTGTGTTTTGACATGATGCTGAGGAAGAGGGTAGAGGAAGAAGGACAGTACTCTGGAGTTCATTTTCAAATAATGTCAACTACCTGCATAGAAAAGGAGGGATATGAGTGTCCAAACAAATTTCCCCCAGAGTCAGAAACTACAAAAGCCCAGAAGCTACACCTCAGACTCTACAGGCCTCAATTAAAATCTTATATTTTCATGTTCATGACAATAATAATTAGGAAAAAGATACATCCACTTCTCTCTAAAATATACCAATGACAGCAGGTATGCTGTCCTCACTAAAGTTTGTTGCAGGCAACGTAATTTCAGCTATACAGCTAGCTTAACAATCTTTATTCCCAGCACTTCATCCTCCAAGAAACAGGCCGCTTGTTGTGTTTGGCAGGATTTAATGATGAAAATAAATTCTCTCTCTCTCTTTTTTTTGTAAAACTGTACAAAGAAAAGGAATACAAAATACACAATGAAGACATGTTCCATTACACTGGGAGAATAACATTGTTCTAGCGAAAAACACACGACCACAGATAAAGCATCTGCTGACAAAATACAAGCATCTACCTGCCTCCATATGATTTAACTCAAAACAGCGTCAAAACTTACTAATACACATTAAATGTATAGGAACTTACGGATGAAGCTGATATTGTGGACTTTAACACCAGGATTGCAGAGATTGCCATCAGATTACAAATGCTGTCACTGCAGCAGCTAAAGAGCACACAACTTCCTGTATATCACTTCCTCTACAAAAAAGACATTCTGCTTAGTTACCACTAGGTGGTAGTAACACTTCTTAAACAACTATAATATGTCCGTTCCATGACACTCCCCGCCTGGCATATTAAAGATATGCCACTTTATGCCACAGTCTCAATCCTCTAGCTTGCTGATGAGTCATTGTCCTGTGGTGAAAACAACAAGATTACTTGAGAAACTGGTCTAGAGAAGACCTTCGCTGTCTGGTTCCGTATCACCTTAACTTCAACTTTCCTAACAAGTCCATCTCTGCTGGGAACAACCTTGACAATAATTCCCATAGGCCACTGATTCCTCTTGGCTTGATCGTCCTTGAGCAGAACAATATCTCCTTCTTTGAGATTAGGTTTCTGAGATTGCCATTTGTGCCGACTCTGTAATGTGCTCAAATATTCACAGCGCCACCTAGCCCAGAAGGTATCTGCCAAGGCCTGAACTCTTTTCCACTGATTTTTGAGCAGATCCCCTCTTGAAAACTCACTTACAGTAGGAGAGGGAACACCCCCCTTCTGGGTCAGCAATATGGAAGGTGTTAGAATGAAAGGCGCCTCAGGATCAGTAGAAACTGGTATTAACGGCCTTGCATTGACAATGGCACTCACTTCAGCCATAAAAGTGGTTAAGACCTCACTGAGCAATATGACACAGACGTGCCACAGTCTTACTGAGTGTGGTCCAGGTAGAAAAACGCTGGAAGCGTTTTGAGCCAAGTTTGTCTCTACTAACTTGTGTGGCGAGCGAGATTACCTCAGGACGTACCTCAGCATCAGCATCTGGGTTCACAAGGTCAAATGTTGATCCTTTATCGCCACTGGCAGCTACCTTTGTTTGTTTCATTAGGAATGCTGGTCCTGTTAGCCACGTGGTGTCGGCAAGCTCGGCGGCTGGAACAGAACGTGACCCATGATCAGCCGGATTTAGTTCTGAAGGAATGTAGTTCCACTGATCAGGTCGTGTTGACTGCCGGATGCGCTGCACTCTATTGTTCACATACACATAGAACCTCCTAGTCTCGTTGTGTATGTATCCCAATACAACTCTGCTGTCAGTGTAGAATTTCACTGTCTTGAGATCTAGATCAAGCTCCCTCATTACTAGATCGGCTATCTCAACGGCCATGACAGCAGCACACAACTCCAGTCTTGGGATTGTGAGGCCTGGGTTGGGAGCGAGCTTGGATTTCCCGAAAACAAAGCCCACCTCTTGGAGACCTTGTTCATTCGTTGTCTTAAGATAAGCAACTGCAGATATTGCTTTGACAGAGGCATCACAGAAGACCAATAATTCAGCGTGCTGTGCTTTTGAAACAGAGAAAGAGGCATATGTTCGTGGAACATCCAGGTTTTTTAGTGCTGACAATGATTCATTCCATCTTCTCCAACTTTCTTTTTTAGCCTCAGGGAGTTCTACGTCCCAGTCTGCATTCTCGGTTGTTAGCTCTCTTAGAATCAGTCTCCCTGTCACTGCAACAGGAGCTATGAACCCCAAAGGATCAAACAGACTGTTTACTGTTGACAGGACACCACGGCGTGTAAATGGCTTTTCATTCTCAGGAATACTGAATCCAAAAGTGTCAGTCATTATGTTCCAGCTGACTCAAAGACTGCGTTGGACTGGTAAGTCATCCACAAAGAGGTTAAGGTCTTTTACATTGTCTGCTCTTTGATCTGCAGGAAATGCTTTCGATACTTCTGCTCGATTTGAAGCTATTTTGTGCAGAGTGATGTTAGATGCTGCCAACATCTGCTGTGTTCGACGCAGAACATCAATGGCCTCTGCTGTTGTAGCAAAAGACCGGAGGCCGTCATCTACATAAAAGTCTCTTTCTACGAAGTGCCTCGCATCACTGCCATATTCAACTTCTTGGTGCTCTGCTGCTTTCCTGAGGCCAAAGATTGCCACTGCAGGTGATGGACTGTTTCCGAAAACATGAACACGCATGCGATAATCCACCACATCCTTACTCAGATCGTTATCCTGATACCACAGGAACCTAAGGAAATCCCTGCAGTCCTCACGAACAACGAAACAGTAAAACATCTGCTGAATATCTGCAGTTATGGCTACAGGCTCTTTCCTGAATCTGAGGAGGACACCGATGAGAGTGTTGTTAAGATCTGGTCCAGACAGCAGCACCTCGTTTAGCGAGATTCCATCATACTGAGCACTGGAATCAAATACCACTCTAATCTTGCTTGGTTTTTTGGGATGGTAAACACCAAACGTGGGCAAATACCAGCATTCTGCCCCCTCCTGGAGTGGTGGTGCAAGTTCAGCATGTCCCTTGTCTAACATATTTTGCATGAAGTCTGTGAAATGCATTTTCATTTCGGGCTTCTTATCTAAAGTCTTCCGCAGTGACATCAGACGGTGATGAGCGTAACATCTGTTATTTGGCAGACGTTTACGTGGGTGCCGAAAAGGAAGAGGGGCAACCCAGCTTTTTGTCTCATCCTGGAAGAATTCCTCTTCCATGATCTGTAGGAAGACTGAATCCTCAATGGAGTGTGCTAGCTGGTTGTCATCTTCTGTGGCATTGAAGACTGTTTCCCCAAGATTAGTCACTGTCAATGCATTTTGAATGTCTCTATTGGGTGGGGTTCTCTTTTTCTCATCTTTGCCATTAGGATTTTCTTTCACCTTTATCTTATTCTCACACGTGGCAAAGTGACTTGGTCTGCCATTTTCCAGGATGCAGGTTTTCATAGCACTCACTGTAGTCGTGTTGTGTGCACCTCCTATGCACACCTCTCCAACTATGACCCACCCTAGGTCTAAGCGTTGTGCATATGGGGCGTTTAGTGGACCATTATACTGGTCTCGAACCTTATGCGCTCTTATAATGTCTCTTCCCAATAGAAGAAGAATGTCTGCTTCTGGGTCAAGTGGTGGAATCTTATCTGCCACTCTTTTAAGATGATGGTGGTGACATGCAGCTTCGGGTGTGGGTATCTCTGACCTGTTATTTGGGATATCATTGCACTCTATAAGTGCAGGCAAAGGCATGGTAACTTTCCCGTCCAACGATTCTATCATAAAACTGTGGGCTCTTCTCCCAGATGCTTCTATGACACCTGCACAGGTTTTCAGTGTGTATGGCATGGTTGCTCCCTTGAGACCAAACATGTCAAAAAACTCAGATCTGGCCAGTGAAACATTACTTTGGTCATCTAAAATGACATACATCTTCTGCCATTGCTCTTGGTGGCCATTTGGATACACATTCACCAGACAGATCTTTGAGCAGGATTTCTCTTGAAACCCATCCCCACATACCTGGGTACATCTGGATGTGACACTCTGTGCCTCTGTGTCCGACCTCTCCCCGCCATTCTCTGTCGAGGAAGTAGGAACTGCATCTGAGCGCGAAGCTGGTCCGGGGTGCAGAGCGGAAATGTGTTTATCACTGTCACATTCCTCGCATTTTACGGTGGCCTCACAAGATTTGGCTTGATGAGTCGTAGAGGCGCAGCAGCGAAAACATATATTGTTTTCTTTTAAGAACCTTTTCCTCTCTTCCAAGAGCAGTTTTCGAAAACCTCTGCATTTTTGAAGAGAATGAGGCTTGTGGTGCATGGGGCATAGCTTCTCTGGATTTCCTAATTTGGGCTCTGAAGCCATGCATATGTTCGTCTTGTGCACGGAGACAGGTCTCGCTTGATTTGACTTCTCTTTTCTGTAAGAATTAGTGAAAAGATCTGGATAGTTAAAACTGGGATCATTTCTCTCTTCAGCCTCTCTGCAGATGAATTCTTTGAAGTAGGAGAAAGGAGGAAAGGCAGCATGATGATCTCTTTTGTATTTGCACCCGTGTGACAGCCACTTGTCTTGGAGATAAAAAGGGAGCTTTTCCACAATTGGCTGCACACCTCTTGATGTATCAAGATAGGCTAGACCTGGCAGGTAACCCTCTCGTTTAGCAACATCGAGTTCAGTAAGCAAGTCAGCCAGTTCTTGTAGTTTTTGACTCTCTCTGTTGTGGATCTTGGGAAAACTCTCAAGTTTACAAAAGAGAGCTCTTTCTATCACCTCTGGAGCACCATATTTTTTATTTAGTCTTTCCCAGATCATTCTAAGTCCCACATTAGGCTGTCTGATATTCACAGACCGTATTCTGATTGCATGCCCACCAGATTCTTTACCCAGCCATTTGATAAGCAGATCCATTTCTTCACTTGCTGATAGACTCAGACTTTCGATTGTGTTGATGAACGTTTCTCTCCAGGCTTCATAGTGTTCGGGTAAGTCATCAAACTTTGTTAGGCCTGAGGAAACCAGCTGGGATTTAGCAAGGAACTTGGCAAGATCTGTAGATGAGTCATTATTGTGGGAGCTGTTTAGATGTGGTCGATTGTCGGGCAGTACCCTGTGCTGATAGCGCTCATCTTCTTGCTGTGGGAAGTTCATATGGAGTGGCTGAGCATTATTTGGAGGGAAGCTGGCTCCATTGTCGATGAGCTGGGGCTGTGCATTCTGATTGTAGCTTGGAAATGGAGTGGATGTTGGCGGTAAAGTCGAATCATTCTCTACTTTGGGTTCTTGTGGGAATTGATCTTTTGTGTGCTGTGTAACATAGTGATCAGTCCTTTTCAATGCACTCTCTGGCAAGGGCAGAAAGTCAAATTCTTTGTTGTTGGATTCATTCACGTCTCCTGCAGCTGCCTCCAACACCTCAGCTTCAGCTTGGGCAGCCTCAGCTTCTTTCTGTAGACTAATATAATCTATCTTGGCTTCTAGTCTGGCCTTTTCGACTCTCAGTTCGCCTTCCTTTTCCGTGAACGCTAGTCTGGTTTTCGCCGCTTCTGCTTTGGCTCGCGCCCTGGCTGCTTCATAGCTTACTCTGGAGCTTGTTGATGAGCGTGAAGAGCGTGACCTCTTTGAGCTGTGGCGTGAATAAATAGACCCCGATTCAACTTCATCTCGTGAGCCTTCAGCTCTATCTTCCTTTAAAGCTTGTGCTGAGGCGCTTGTGGCTTCCATTGCAGTGTGATGCAGACTGACAATCCTTCACTCTTCTTAACTTCCACGTTGAGTGGTCATCCTTTTACTATGCTGTCCTCACTAAAGTTTGTTGCAGGCAACGTAATTTCAGCTATACAGCTAGCTTAACAATCTTTATTCCCAGCACTTCATCCTCCAAGAAACAGGCCGCTTGTTGTGTTTGGCAGGATTTAATGATGAAAATAAATTCTCTCTCTCTCTCTTTTTTGTAAAACTGTACAAAGAAAAGGAATACAAAATACACAATGAAGACATGTTCCATTACACTGGGAGAATAACATTGTTCTAGCGAAAAACACACGACCACAGATAAAGCATCTGCTGACAAAATACAAGCATCTACCTGCCTCCATATGATTTAACTCAAAACAGCGTCAAAACTTACTAATACACATTAAATGTATAGGAACTTACGGATGAAGCCGATATTGTGGACTTTAACACCAGGATTGCAGAGATTGCCATCAGATTACAAATGCTGTCACTGCAGCAGCTAAAGAGCACACAACTTCCTGTATATCACTTCCTCTACAAAAAAGACATTCTGCTTAGTTACCACTAGGTGGTAGTAACACTTCTTAAACAACTATAATATGTCCGTTCCATGACAGCAGGGCTTAGGTTTTAAAAGTTGGATCTTAACAAACCAACTCCTGGAACTCCTGGAATGTCCTTTGAACAAATCACCAAAGTGGAGATGTGTGGCTATAATTCCCAACTCCACGTTTGGGGGAAAAAAAAACCAAACAAACAGCATATCAACAGTCAGCACAGTGTTGGACGTATCTTGAGTTGAGGTTGTCTTCAGCCACATGACCTGGGTAGCCTGCAGCCATTGACTCAACCATGAGCACGTCCAATTACAATAGTATTCTAGAGTCAAACATGAGGTCAGTTAAAGCCCGAGCCATGGGAGTACAATGATCCCAATCACAGCAGCTAATTACAACAGAATGACTGAAAAAGTGAAGAATGAAGGTGTTGCAATGTCCCAGTCAAACTCCAGACCTCTGTGGTGCAAGAGCTGTGACACAACATCTGTCCACAAATAAGAGTGGGCCAGAATTCTTTGACATCAAGGTGAGAGACTGAGAAAGACCTACAGAGAACAGTTACCTCAGGTTATTGCTGTTAATGGTGCATCTGCATGCTACTGAGTCATGAGGTGCACTTACTTTTTCTCATACTGCTTTTTTTTTTTAACCACTTCACACACAGTTAAATTAATAATGACATGGCGTAATCAGTCATGTGTTGGGGTTGTTTTTAAATAATCTCACAACCTGGTGTGAAATAGATTTTTTATTACGTTCTGATATTTAACACCTCAGAATTTTTGTAGCTGCCTGGCATTGTGCGTGACAGCTCACTGGCACATTGTCATTACTAGGACACCTGAATAGTCAACATTAGCAACACCTGCGCTTTTCTTATTATTACAAGTCAAAACAGCTGCTATCAAACCCATTCACAAAGAGGACCTTAACTAAGTGGTAGGTAGTAATGAACTAATTAAGTAAATAGGGAGTCATTTCTCTGAATAACAGTGTTCAAGAGACCTTAACGTCCATATTCCTTTTTTCTCGTGCAGATAATGAGGGACTGCACTTAATTAACACCTGTTAGTCTTACAGAGCATGACAGGTGTGAGCTGCTGTTAAAAACTGCTTTTCACTGGGTAGGAGATGCCCAATATGATTATATTCTATTAGATAATAAAAGTTAATATTTGTGTAATGTTTGTTAAACTAAATATCTTTCCGTCTGAAGCTTTCAGACTTGTCCTAAAACCAATTAAATGACCTAAAGTAGCTCTACATGCAGGCTTTTTTAAAATACTGCGACTGAGGTTTTATTACACTGTGACGTTGCACTGTTAAAATCTATGCA
This sequence comes from Astatotilapia calliptera, assembly GCF_964374335.1. Lineage (NCBI taxonomy): Eukaryota > Metazoa > Chordata > Actinopteri > Cichliformes > Cichlidae > Astatotilapia > Astatotilapia calliptera. The sequence goes on from NC_137427.1 coordinate 5,029,659, forward strand.
GGCACAGAAGCGGAGCTCACGATGGCCCTGTTGATTTTAATTAATGTGACACTTTTTTCAGCGTGAGAGGTATTTGGCAGCGAAGGGTGTTTCTGACTCTCGTGTGAGCGCATTCACACTTAAGAGCACTCACAGACAACTCCTGGCAGCAAATCTCTCTCACACACGGACACAGAGACGTGCACACACACACAATCTCATGATTTAGGGTAATTCCAAATAACAAGTCTTTTGCTCCAGCCTCTATCAATTAAACATCAAATATTCTCCCCCAACAGTTTTGCTGCCAAACACATTCCTCATTCCTTTAATCCCAAAAGCTGAAACTGAGGAAGAGAAAAGACAGAAAGGGAGGAGGGGGAATCAAAGCATGTTAATCGAGCCCCACAGTGCAGTGTGTGTTTATAGGGAGACAGTGCGTGAAAGAAAAATGGAGCTGGAGTAGATGTGCGTATAGTATATTTTCTTCTCCATCTCTTTCTTCCACGCTCTCCAGCTAAGGTTCCTCTCTCATCTCTGCGTCTCTCTCTCTCTCTTTCTCTCGCTCTCACATCACCGTCTGTAATGCACTCTGACAACACACAAATCACTGGAGTGGTTTCCCAGCAACAGGAGGGAGGGTTTGGGGTTTCTGGACCCTGATAGAGCCAAAAACGTCTTCCAGGAGAGGAAATTGATTCAGTGGAAGTCTTGGGGAAAAGAAAATCCTTCAGATCCAGTCAATAATCACCACCAGATAAAAAGGGGGGGAAGGAGGAGGGTATGGGGCGAGTTGGTTGGGATTGATTATGCTTGTTTGGTGTTGCTTGGTACATGCACTGGCAGTAAAAGCAGGAGCTGGGAAACAGCCAACACAACAGCATGACAGTTTGATGAAAGACAGTGTTGTAGGCTTGTTGTCAGCACCCCCTCCTCTCGCTCTTTCTTCCCCCCTTTTTTCTGCTCTTCCTTCTTATAGCAGGAACCATGTTTTCTATCTTCAACCACTCCCTCCAAGGTCACATTCGTGTCTCTTTGCCTCCCCCATCAGACCACTCATGGCAATGGCAGCATTTCTCACCTCTAAATAGCTCAAAGGGTAAGTGAAGTCAAACTGGTGTGCAGGTACGTCCATGTACCACAGGAGATTTTAAATCAAACAGTCAAGCTGTAATTTAATTGCAGGCTTTCAGTTTTAATTGAAGGAGTTTAACAAAAGAAAAAAATGCATTTACAGTTGAGGAATTACATTAAATTTTATACACAGTGCCTCACTTTGGGGGGCTCAAATTTAACTGGGTGTGATTCCATGTTTTCAATTCACATTTGACATCTCTTCACTGGAATTCTTAAAAAAGAATAATGCACCCAGGTCAGAAACACTTATGCACCAGAGAAGACAATTAAAGTGGTTCAATTCAATTTTATTTATACAGCGCCAAATCACCCCAAGGCGCTTTATATTGCAAGCTATACCCTACAATGGTACATACAGAGAAAAACCCAACAGTCATATGACCCCCTATGAGCAAGCACTTTGGTGACAGTGGGAAGGAAGAACTCCCTTTTAACAGGAAGAAACCTCCAGCAGAACCAGGCTGAGGGAGGGGCGGGGCCATATGCTGCGACCGGTTGGCGTGAGAGAACCATTATTATTATTATTATGTCTCCAAGCAAATGAAAATACAGAGGGCTTATAACAAGGTGTAGAGCACCTAGATGGTTACACTGAAGAACAAGAAGGCCAGATTAGACAAGAAAACAAAAGAACCTTAAAGATCCTGCACCGTTCTAGAAAAAGAAAAAACAGTCCATTTCAATATCATTTAAAAAATACTACACTGTTAATGTAAATGCTATGATTAATTAACTATGTTAATCTCTTAAATGTTAAATGGACAACAATAATAAACAGTCAATAAATACAGGATTCAAAGTAAAGGACCACTGTAAATACACACACACACACACACCCATATATATATACATATATATACATCGTTCATAATGGGTTGATTTTTATTTTTCCATATTAAGAAAATATTAGACACTAATCAAACCGTGTTTTAGTTAACAAATAAATGTGAAGTTTCGCGGTATTAAATTTCATTTACTTTAATAAAACCAGTGTCTGGCATGAAGTTCAGTTTGTGTTTGTCTCCATCTAGTGTTTAGTTATAATCCTTACAAAACTGTTTGACTAAACCATGTCGTCTTTTACTATTAAAAAAAGCTTTTAAAGCAATTCTCAACCCAAAAATTCTGTCTGTAGTCTCAAAACATATTTAGCCTTATATGTTTGTATGTTCCCTATTTGTAACTTTGTGTAACTTCTGTCGGTGCTGTGCTTTTTGGAAACCGAATTTCCCAGAGGAACCCACCCGAGGGATTAATAAAGTTTTATCTTATCTTATCTTATCTTATCTCTCTATTTCCTCCAAGACAAGTGACCCAATCTAGATGAAACTTTAACTAAACAATGCCTAGGCCACTGTGAGTGCCAACATTTATAAGTTATACGCAAATATTTTTATATAAATTCCTCAATCGTGTACCATTGACAGTTCAGCTAAGCACCAAAGACAATGTCATAGTATAGGATGGAATGTCAGATCACAATGGTGTCTCACAATGTATCATAATAGCATTGTAACTATGTATGTGTGTTTATAATGGTAAAATGGCCTGTATTTGTATAGCGCTTTTCTAGTCCCTAAGGACCCCAAAGCGCTTTACACAACCTGTCATCCACCCATTCACACACACATTCACACACTGGTGATGGCAAGCTACATTGTAGCCACAGTCACCCTGGGGCGCACTGACAGAGGCGAGGCTGCCGGACACTGGCGCCACCGGACCCTCTGACCACCACCAGTAGGCAACGGGTGAAGTGTCTTGTTTCTATATAAAAAAAAATTGGGGTAGTTCAAGACTTTTGCACAATACTGCTATAACTGTAAGATTATTATTTACTTTTTTAATTAACAACAAACAGAATAATTGTGAAAATGGTGAAAAAGCATGTTTGTGGCGCTGATTTGAAAAAACACACTTTTACACTTTTTTCATGGCATCTAAAACCATTTAGTCCACATCTACTGTAGGGATGGGTGTCATTCTATACCTATCATTTAACTTTTTATTGACAATATAGTATGTTCAAGTGAAAATTTTAATGACTTCATGCATTTCTGAACAAATAAAAATGTATAATTATTACATAAAAATATTCACAGGATTCCAGCGGGCCTTTCATTAAATACAGCAACTTTAATGACTGTTGATATTTATTTATATTTTTTTCTCTTCTGTCAAGCTTTCCAAACTAACTTAAATAGCGTCTTCCTCTAAATCATCAGCATGGCCAATTCCTACAAGACTGGTGAATTTGATCAGTTGATCCCTGTTACAGGCTACACACCACTACCTTTCTTTTACTTTGAAGGTCAGTTAGTTGTTTCAGCTAACTGCAGACCAAATTATTGTATTTTTTAAAATTCTTGAAGGAGTAGATCGCATGGATCTCCATGCCTGTCTTGTGTTTTGTTTTATTTTGATAGTCTCGTGTGCTGTGTTCAGTGTTTTGACTTTTGCTTCCCCCTTGTCTCATTATGTCAGATTAGTCCCAGTTGTGTTTCCCTCCCGTTCCCATTCCCTCGTTACTCCCATGTGTATTTAAGCCCTGTGTTTTCCACTGCCCCTTGTTGTGTTGTATGCCGTCGTTGCTCCCTGTCTCCACCATGCTCATGACAGTTCCTAGTTTCTTGTTTCAACTTCCTGGTTAGTTTTTGTTAGTGATGGCCAAATGAAGCTTTCTGAAGCATTGAAGCTTGTATTGAAAAATGGTTCATTACTCGAAGCTTTTCAACACAATCCTCTCTGGTGACATCTGGTGGGCAAAAATATGAAGAGCAGCTTGAATCCACAAAATAAAACCAACTGCAATGATTGCCCACTCTACAGAGTGGAATTCTGTCTGATATTGGGCTGCTGTTGTGTTGCTTTAAACGTGTATTTGTTGGGGTGACAAAAATGTTGTTTATTTCTTTAATAAATAATTTTGACCAGTAAACTTTCCTTGTTTAAACATGCACCATGGTGTGGTCTTTCTTTGCTTGTGACTTCTTGATGTTGGTAAATACAATAATGAAAAATACCACGTTACATATAATATACATATAATAATGTACAACACATTATGGAGTAGGCTTCTGCTGTGAGGTCCCGCCTCCATGTACTTATGCAGTTAATCGCTAGACGGGTATTTTTATAAATAATTTTACATTAGGGAAATTTTCCTATACATATTTTTGACCTGGGGGTAGAATTGATTGTGAACTAGAAAGGGAAAATGCTTATGAACTTGCAAATTAACGTGATGCATTTAAGGTAACCCTTTCCATTTGTATTTAAGAAGAAAATTAGTTCCACTGTGGAGATAATTTCTCCTGCCTTAAGGAAAATCCCTTCACATGGCACAGAAGAGGCTGGAGTGCACAGAAACTGGTAGAGATGCAGTTATACAGTCTAACTGGGCCCCACAAACTATCAGCTAAAGAGAATAAATAAATTAAATTGCTGCACATTTTGCAGACTAACAGCTTAAGATTATTTAAAACATAAAATATATATTTTATAACATTAAATATAAAGAGTCAAATAGAAGTCTTTCTAAAGTTATTTAATGATATTTATATTATGGAAAGCAGATTTTTTACATTTTAAGTTTTTCCTGTTGTCAGAAAAAATAAACACGCACAAAACAAAAGCAAACAACAAGAACACAAAGCTGGAAAACCCACCCGATTGACCAAAATCAACTCAAAATACTCCCACGCAACAGAAACTCCTCTATTCCTCGCTGGCTCCAAATCTCTCAGTAAAAATATCAGTGGTTTGCTATCTGTCGCCATCAAAACAGTCCACAAATCCCGCGAATGATTCGCTTCCTTTTAAACCATTGAATCAGATACTGAAGCAGTTAGGTTCTAAATGAAGCTTCGGGCGTCACTGATCACGTGACTGTGGCTAAACGAATCAAGCTTCGACACAGTGCTTCTGAAGCAGTGTGTTGATTTTTTTGACACACACACCGGAGCGTCAGCTTCAAGCGGGCCATCACTAGTTTTTGTATTCAATGTCTTAGTTTTCTCCAGCAAATAAAGCTGCCGTTTTGAGTTCAACCTTTTGTTTGAACCCTGCATTCAGGTCCTCGTCCTGCCTGCCACACACCCTCAATTGACATGATAATTTTATTTGAAGAGTTTTAGTCAGGGTTTAGGATTCATCATAACACTGAAACCTCACTAGTGAAGGTTATGCATAATTATCTTACAGTCTAACCAATATTATTAAAATGAATTCAAAGAAATGTGCTCTGCTAGTTTAAATCAACGATAGAATTCATTCCACAGAGTTCCATGTTGAGACCAGAGCTATTTTCATGCTTGTGTGAGACAATATTATTAGAAAACACTGCATACATTTTCACTGATGTGCAGATGATACCAAGTTTTATTTATTAATGAAGTCAAATGATGTAGAGCATTAGTCAGCATAAGTACAGACATGTCTTAATGACATAAAGACCTGGAATATTTTTCTTCTCCTAACTTCAAAGAAAACTAAACTTATTGTACTTCATTCTAAAAATCTTAGAAACATGGTGTCTAACCAGATATTTACTCTAGATTACTTTGGCCTCCAGCAATCCTGGAGTCATTTTTGACCAGGACCTGTCCTTCAACATGCTTATTGAACAAATATGTACGACTGAATTTTTCTTAATCTGGACATTGATGCTATACGATGTATGATTAAAGCCTATGTATTTTAGCATTTTCCCTATTTCCTCCCTGACAAGTCAACCAGCCTTGATGAAACATTAGGGCACTGTGAGCGCCAACATCCATACGCCCGAGGCAGCATCGGTCCGAGTGTCAGGTGAACTGAACTTCGGGTAAGAAGTTATGACCTGCAGTCTATCTGGGTCAGATATAAACAAAGTTTAGGTGGAGTTTATTTTCGTTGTGCTGACTTTTTACAGTCAGTTACAATAAGTCGTACTGCCTATAGCTAGCATGACAGTTTTCACCAGCACTGTATAGCGAACTTTATTTTATTCATAAGGTTAGTTAGTAGAGTTGCCAACCGTCCTGTAAAAAGAAGGAATCGTCAGAGAAAATATTCCGTATTTCATATTGAGCTGAAAAGGAACACAGTTTGTCCCGTACTTCAGCTAGAAAGGAAAAAGACACAAAGATGGATTTATTCTGTCATTACGCTGCACAGCTGCCTCTTCTTCTCACATTTTCTCCCCTCTCTCTCCTGTTGCTACTTCAATCATAAAACTGATCAATTGATCAGCTGATCGGCTTTTCTGGCGCAAGTCCCGTCTCTCTTGTTTGTTTATCGCCCACTTTGCACCAGAAAGAGGAAACCGCAGGATGTCGCTCTAAACAACAGCACCAATTAATTTCTAGTATCAGCTGATGTTTGCTGGAGCCACAGCTGTAAAAGCTGCTGGTCATGATATTGGTTTGGTTATCTGGTGAGAAGGAAACATGAAGATGAAACCAGGAGATGTCCTTACTGAATCATCAGAGCTGAACAGGTGATGAAGAAACAGGTTTATCTTTTAGGTGACATGAATGAGTTGAAGGGAAGTTGTGAACTGTTTCTGAGAGACAAATAACACCAGGATCCTTTTCTATGTAGCTGACACCTGGTAACTGTGCAGGGGCGGATCTAGCAAAGTTTTGCCAGGGGGCCAGGTAGGCATTAACAGGGAAAGGGGGGCACAAAGAAATACTTTCTTATTATCATTTAAAATGTCTGTCTGTTATTAAATAATTATCTGAAGCTTACAACCAAAGTTTTTATCTGACGTAAAATGTATAGAAATCATACATATACCAACAAGACTGTACATCACTGTCACAGCAGCGTTTGTTTTCATTCAAAGGCTTTATGGCTTTAATACCTGGTGGGCCGGTCTCTAGTCAAAATGGCCGGGCCGATTTTTTGTCCCAGTGCAGCCCTGGGCACGACACGCAGTGAATTAATCTGAGAAGGTGCATTAAAAAATAAATGGCCGCGCCAGCAGTGCCCCTCCAAATTAGCTCGCATAAACACATTAGTTGTGCTGCTTCTTAATGACGGTATCTTAACTAACAACCCCAACTACCATATTCAACTTGTAATTGGCTAAAAATAACTTAGCCTACTGGTAAGAGGGATGTTGTTAGATTTCCACATTCCGACACTTCAAAAGCTTCAGGAGCTGTCCGCTCAGCACAGCATCAGCACCACGGAAATACACGGATACATCTGTAGACTCGAGACACAATGCATTTTTTTTTGGGACTTTCAGGAGTATGGACCAATGTTTTATTTTCTGATCAAACCAGAAATCTTTAATGAGCAGCTAGATTTGTCTCGCATTAACTGGCTGAGTTAATGCCAGTTAATGCAACATTGAAGCAGCTGGAATTCACAGCGTGTGCATATTCATGGAGCTGCATTTTCACCTGCTGGACATCACTACTGACAAGTTTAACTGTCTTCAGAACATTGCAGAGGCCTTATTGACAGTATTTGGCTCTACATGTCTGTGTGAGCAGATTTTCTCTCACATGAGTCCTCGGGTAGCCTCTGAATGCTGGACACTCGGAGACCTGTGTCTCTGAGTGGGAGACCAGAGATCACATTAACATGTGTATCCCTGTATTAACAAACATGCCATATTGGCCCAGTTTATTTTACTTATCATTGTTGTGAGGAGACCATAAATAGCGTTTGTATTTTCTGTCGTACAGTTCATTTGCTGTTATGGAGTTCTTGTTATTGATAAAAAGTGTCCTTTTTTTGTTTCGAAATAGCTGATAACTATTCGCTGATAGCTGCCAACATCTGCGAACAAATATAATTCTATAAAGTGGTTCTATATAGTGTGTAACTATTAATACAGACCGTTTTTAAATTTATTGCTAATGCAATCATATGGCACACTGGCCTCTGAGGAAATTCTAAATGGCACTCGTCATCAGAAAGGTTGCCGACCCCTGGCCTAGGGCAATTTTAAACCAGGGCCTTTGCAAGTGACTCACGAGGTGTAAACCCTGCACACTTACAGTAAGTGACTTTGTGAGTCACTTGCTCAGCCAAGTGAGCTTAACCAGGTCTCTAGCTCATGCATTCATTACTTCTAGGCTGGGTCATTGTATTTCATTATTATTATTATTGTTATTATTATTATTAGGTTTTTTTTTTAAAGTTTACTAAAAGCTTCTAAATACTGTGCCAAACTGCAGCACAGAGCACCAAGTAGTTGGAGAGCTTTAAGGCCGGGGTAGTTCATGGACAGGGGTTATTAAATGGTAAAAATGGACTGGTTCTTATATAGCGCTTTTCTACTCTCCCAGTGTACTCAAAGCACTCTATACAGCATGCCACATTCACCCAATCACACCCATTCTCACAAGCACTTTCTCTATACATAGTGCTTTCTAAGTACATTTGCACTCCAATGGATGCATCAGAGAGCAACTTGGGGTTAGTATCTTGCCCAAGGATACTTGACATGCAGACTGGAGGAGCCAAGGATCGAACCACCAACCTTCCGATCAGTAGATGAGAGATTTTTTTCCCCTTCTTCTTCTTCTTCTTCTTTCTATTGCTATTGCTGGCTCTTGCACAAGCTCCACCCAGTGGCGGTGCCTCCCCAGTTCCCATTTCTCACCTGTCACACTTGCTTTCTGGTAAATATTTCTTTTACTTTTAAGCACCATTTGGAGTTACAACTTCCCAACAGATTGTTGTTGGTCAATGTGGTAATCAGGCCAGCTTAAGCTCCCTGTTTTTTTGTTGTTTTTTTGCCTTATGCTAGTATGTAATCTGTTTTCAAAGCCAAATTTACCCTTTGAGACACTTATCTTCCATGAGAACCAATGAAAACAATGCAGAGGTGCCTTAAACCTGTATAGTATGTGAAGACTGTGGGAAAACGGCAACAATTTTTCAGTCTTCTGTTGTCCATTTCTGGTGCAGTTTTCAGCTGGTGTGACGTTAAGGTTTAATGTTTTTTGCATTCATGCATGCTCTTCTGCAAACCTTGGTTATAATCAGAGGTGTAGTGCTATGTAGTAAAGCAACCATTACAAGAAAGCTGCAGCAAAATTAAAAAACAGAAAATCCGATGAGGCTCAACCAATCTTAAATCTTCAATACAATCAAAAGATGTGTATTTTCTTGCAAATTGCATTAAAAAAATATCAAAATCACAAGCTGCTGGCTATACATTTCAAATGCTACACAGTCATATACAAAGTGTTAAGGCCACCTGACACTGGGAAACAAAAAGTATCTGTGACTAGAGTCCAACTGATGGAAAAAATATTCTCTACAGTTTCAGCTGTACAGGTTTTGTAACAATGTAACAACATTATGAATCATTGCCCCCACCCCCCACACTCCAAATACACACAAAAGCCTTGAAACACCACTAATAGTTAACTGACCCATAATGAGTCACCATGTTCGTTTCTTATTGACAGCTTCAGAACTAAGCGCAAACAGCACCAACACTTGACTCAAAGATAGAGGAATGGAACAAAAAGTGCACTAGTTCAGCGGTCCCCAACCCCCGGGCCTCGGACCGGTACCGATCCGTGAGTCGTTTGGTACTGGGCCGCGAGAGCTGAGGCTCAGGTGTGAAATGTATGGTTTTCATGGTTTTTATCGGTTTTCAACGTTATTTTGTTATCGTTTTGATCGTTAACTTGGTTTTCCTGGGTCTTTTCAGGTGTGTTATGAATAAATCTTCTTTTTTTTCGATACCGGTACTAGTTTTATTTTGTTGTATTTATCCCTTCCTTCCCTCCCCATCTCCAGCTGCCTCCCTCTTCCCGCTCCACCACAACCACCCACACATGCAGGGCCTTGGAGTAGGGGTATGTCACCAGGGTGCAGAGGAGGCTACCCCCCCCCCCCCCCCCCCCTGTCCCCTTCTGGCTGCCTCTGCCTCAATTTTATCCCACAACTTAGACATTCACATTACTCACACTCTCATTACACATACATATAGGATCTTGGGGGTGGGCACGATACACGGAGTCCAAAGTACCATCAGGGTGTACACCCCACCCCTGGCATCGTTGCCCACCTCTCAATTTTAAATACACGTAGACATTGAGGGCTAGCAGGAGGGACCATGCGCTTACCTGCTGCTCTCTGGCAGGTAGCTCCAAGCCCTCCTGGGTTTTAAATGCACCTTAGAACACATATGCATCAACACTACAATGAGCGGGTGGAGGGAGGTTTGGAGTCTTCTCTCACCCCCGTTCTCTGCGACCTGCTGGAGCAGGGGGGCTAGGACTAGGAGGAGGAGTTGGCCGTCCGACTGCGGTCTGGAGTGTGGAGCCTTCCTGCTGCTGCGGAGTCGGGGCGGTCTGCCTCCCCCCACCGCAGGGAAAAGGGTAACACCACCTGGGTCTGGGTGCAGTTCCCCCCTCCAGGGGCGGGGGCACCTAGACCCGGTTTGTAGAGTACGCTTGGGGAGTGTGATCGTGTGTACAACGTCTCTTTATGTCTGTCTCCACGTTGGTTGAGTGTGGAGTAAGTGCATATGAGAGCATGAGGGTGGGAATGGATGTTTGTATCTGTGTGTGCCTGTATGTCTGTGTCTATATGTCAGGTTGGGTGTCAGGCGCCACCTCTCTGGGGACATCTCAGGCCCTCCAAGGTTTGGAGGCCTATCTCCCCCTACCACCACTTCCCCTGCCAGTGGCGGACCCCCTCAGACATCGGTGCGTTGGTGGTTCTTTGTGTCCGGGGATGGGCGTCCAGGTACACACCGGCTCACTCCTTGGCGGCCGCTTATCGGGGCCTGGAGCCTGGGGCTCGCTCGGGCCACTTCGGAGGTGGGGTGCCCCCGGCCTCTCGGCCTGGGGCTCGGTCACTCAGGCGCAGCTGGCTGCCGGCGGAGCTCACGGGCGCGTCACTGCAACTCCCCCTGGCTTCTGCTCCGCGGCTGCTGAGTGAGCCCTCATCTGGGACTCTCCTCAGCTCTTTCCGGGACAGTGGCGCAGCTGCCCCTCTGTTGGTCTTCCTTGGTCTCTTGTGTTCTGGGGGCCTCTGGATGTCTGGAGTTTTGATCTCCTCCACACCTGCTTCACGCCCTGGAGGACGGGGCTGTGGCCCCCCCACACCCTCTAGCAGATTATTACATGAAGGAACCTTTTAAAAAAACAAAAAACAAGCGCGTCCATACTCACAGGTGTACACACGGGTGATCACACCCACAAACTACACCCTTTTTGGCTCCTACCTCAAAGCACACTGTGTTCTGTTGATCTTATGTGCTGCACAATAATGTTTAACATTTAGTATTTACTGTCATATTCCCATATATCATTGTGATGTTGTTTATTCTATTACTCTTGTTCTCTTCTGCTTGCTTTCTTTTTTCTTTCTCAGCAGGTGATCCAGGTGATTGATATATGCATTTTTTTTCTCTGCCCTCTTCTCAGCTGTTTCTCTTTCCCTCTTTCTTTCTCCCCTTCTTTCCCCCAGTCAAGTCTGTCCCGTATTCAGTAAGTGAAAATAAAATAAACAATAAAAGGTGAATCAAATGGACCATTACGGCAAGGCTGGGATGGTCAGTTTGGTAAAGTAAATCCGTTGGGCATCTTTCTTTGCCTTTAGACAACAATTCTGATGGCAAAAGAGCCAAACGGGACAGGCCAAAAAAAAAAAAAAAAAAAAAAAAGAGGTGCCTTAAACCTGTATAGTATGTGAAGACTGTGGGAAAACGGCAACAATTTTTCAGTCTTCTGTTGTCCATTTCTGGTGCAGTTTTCAGCTGGTGTGACGTTAAGGTTTAATGTTTTTTGCATTCATGCATGCTCTTCTGCAAACCTTGGTTATAATCAGAGGTGTAGTGCTATGTAGTAAAGCAACCATTACAAGAAAGCTGCAGCAAAATTAAAAAACAGAAAATCCGATGAGGCTCAACCAATCTTAAATCTTCAATACAATCAAAAGATGTGTATTTTCTTGCAAATTGCATTAAAAAAATATCAAAATCACAAGCTGCTGGCTATACATTTCAAATGCTACACAGTCATATACAAAGTGTTAAGGCCACCTGACACTGGGAAACAAAAAGTATCTGTGACTAGAGTCCAACTGATGGAAAAAATATTCTCTACAGTTTCAGCTGTACAGGTTTTGTAACAATGTAACAACATTATGAATCATTGCCCCCACCCCCCACACTCCAAATACACACAAAAGCCTTGAAACACCACTAATAGTTAAATGACCCATAATGAGTCACCATGTTCGTTTCTTATTGACAGCTTCAGAACTAAGCGCAAACAGCACCAACACTTGACTCAAAGATAGAGGAATGGAACAAAAAGTGCACTAGTTCAGCGGTCCCCAACCCCCGGGCCTTGGACCGGTACCGATCCGTGAGTCGTTTGGTACTGGGCCGCGAGAGCTGAGGCTCAGGTGTGAAATGTATGGTTTTCAGGGTTTTTATCGGTTTTCAACGTTATTTTGTTATCGTTTTGATCGTTAACTCGGTTTTCCTGGGTCTTTTCAGGTGTGTTATGAATAAATCTTCTTTTTTTTCGATACCGGTACTAGTTTTATTTTGTTGTATTTATCCGCGACACATTAAAGGCCGGTCCGTGAAAATATTGTCGGGCATAAACCGGTCCGTGGCGCAAAAAAGGTTGGAGACCGCTGCACTAGTTTATTTGTAGCTTCAACATCTCACAGATTTAACAAAGAAGGACAACAAACGACTCAGGTACGGTGGAGGAAGCCAGCACTTGGGTTTGGAGCAGATGTCGTGGCAGATAAGAACATTCATGCTGATGGACATCATCCAAACTTCTATCATCCAGACTACTGGATTAACAGAAAATGCAAATCAAAGCTACTATCAAAATAATCAAGGGCAAAGCTAGCAACTGTTTAACAAATAATATCCACACCTCTTCTGATACCATCTAGATGCCACAAAAGATGTTTGGAGGAAGAGGTGTATTACACATCCTCATTATCAGAACTGCTGTCTGAACTCCTGTCATACCATCATCTTCATCAGAGGTTCGGCACAAGTCCCTGGAGTTTGGAAGATACTGAGGTACTCCTCTTTGATATTCTTCAAATTCTTCATTGTTATTTTCTTTGGTGACTCTGTGTTTGGCTGCACAGTACCTGCTGCTTGACTCTATATTTTAATGTATTGACCACAAAATAATGGTATTTTAATTGACCTGCCCCATCTTTCTGTCTTTGTTTAGTTTTCTTTTAATAAGATGAAGGGCCATTTTGTTGGGAGGCTAGGCACCTTTAGTGAGGTCCCCTCCCCCACACTTACAGATGTAAGTAAAACATCAAGAAACAGGTATAAAAGACACCGGTTTAGTTTGAATGAACTCTGCACTGAGGATTGCAGTGAAACACACTGCATTGCAGTGAGTAGTTAGTAGTGTAAATTGATTGTACAGTTTTGTTTTAGAATTCTTATAATACATTCATATCTTGAATATAATTCTGTGGGTTTTGTGTAGTATTAAACTTTTCTTCTTCTGTTGCATCGCCAGTCTTTTTTTTTTTTTTAAATTGATTTGGGAAATAAACTAGTAAAAGTAATCCGTCACTCTTATCCTTATTATTTAAGCCAGAATGGGATAATCAAAAATGATACACTGCCTCCATATGAAAGGAAAATCACAAGTTTTCTGATGCTGGGGGCTTAATGAGCCCATTACATTTCTGGTGCCTGAAAATATCATGGAAACTTTAATAATACAGATTCATCTGTGAAAGCAGCTAATGCATTCCCATAATTCATGAAGAAGTCAATAAACAGTCAATAGAACCCTGGTTATACTGATTATGTTATTATATTCATTATGTTATGTAAGTACGTAGCTAACAGTGTTTTTAGCCTGACCCTTCAACAACAAGTTAAGATATGTTATACTGACGGTAAATTGTGAAGGTGATTATTACACTGCTGTAAAATGCTTCTTGTGAAGCTTGCCTTACACATAAAACCTTGATGACAAAGATGATGAGCTAGATTAAAATTATCAAAGTAAATGTAAGGTTTGCATGTAATATTATCATTAATCAATTTTAGTTTGGTCAGAGAAAGCCTTGATAAAGGCAGTGAGTTACATTCAATAGCAGGAAGTGAAAATATGAGTGGACGCAAGTGTGAGAGGTATTTCATATTTAACTTTTATTAAAACCCTTATATTCATTTTAAGTTAAAATTCAGAAAAACTCACAGGGTGGCATATCAGTGATGAGCTTCTTGTAGTAGATCTTCAGGAAAATTTCACCACATCAACAGTATAATATATACCACACTGGCGGTGTAGCCCAGTGTGGTTATATTAAATATAAGAGAAAGAGAGAACTTTAAGAAATTAATATAGCCACTACAGTGACCATCAAAACGGTGAAAAAATATTGCCGTAAACAGCTTATTTTGCAACACCACGAAACAAACAATAGCGTAAAATGAAACGATAGACGTTTTTATATCGTCACCCGATATATATCGCTATATCGAACAGCCTTACTCATTAATTTAAAAAAATACTTGGAATATCATATGTTATATCCTTTGTTTGGCTGTACCCACCAAAATTACACAGGAAATGTTTGGAAATTACACCATAAGATGAGTGCTGACCTTTATTTTTCATAGCCACAGGGCATGTTAAAAAGTGTGAAATATGCATTAATAGCAGATTATATTTGAGTAAGGGCATTCTGAAAGAAAATGGGTTTTCTTGTTTTACCTGCAGTAAGATCCTAAGGCTGATTTTTATTTAAAACGAGCTCCAAATGAAGCAGGGAGAAAACCTGTCAACAGGCTGGACTGCATGTCCGTTAGATTCGTTTATAACTCATAATTAGACTGATACTGGAATCAGTGTATAAACGTGGTTTCCCGCCCTGTGTCCGTCTGTCTGGGATTAAAGCTGCATCTATAAACAGAGAGTAAAGCTCTCTGCCCATTAAACGCTGCTTATTGGGTGCAAGATGCATCATGGCCCCACAGAGTCTCATGTGTGGATTACCCAGAGGTTATGGGGTAAGCATTGTTTCTTTTCTTTTTCATGAGGGTCAGCGCTTAGAAACATGTTTTGTTGGATTTCTACTAAAATGAGTTAATTATTTGCCTCTGCATAGAAAACTGGACGTATATTTGTGTTTTATACAAGTATTTATGCTATTAAACCTCACACTGTGATAAATTTCTTGAATAATCGTGTTTTAATGGTCACATTTGGAGCGTTCTTGTCTGTGTAGTGCCATATGTCATTACGTAGATTATCGGGATTAATCTGGATTACAGCCACCACCCCTTGGTGATAACTGTTGCCCTGTCTGTAGTCTCTGCGCTTTGCAGAATGAGTTTAACTTGAGGAGAATATAAATGGACCATATACACCATGCAAATAAACTCACTGGGAAACATTAAGGTAAAAGTGTGTTCATCACAGTGTTATTGTAGTCAGTTTTATTTAACAAAAGTATGGAACTGTTTTAAGGAAAAGTGGAGTTATTGCTAATCTGGTTATTAATTAGTAAATATGTAAGAAAAATTGTGTATGTTTCTGTTCTGTGTCCTGTGTACTGTTTGTTTGTATATGTGTCTTTTTGGCTGCTGTTACAACCAAATTTCCCCTTGTGGGACAATTAAAGGATCATTCTATTCTATTCTATTCTATTCTATTCTATTCTAATGAGTTAAGATGAAATTGATTGTGGCTTTTTTGTGTGCAGCTACTATTTGTTTGTATGTAAAATCTTAACCTACGGGGTTCAAGTTAGTATAGATGCCACACTGTGGTTCCCTCTCATGTGGTGGTTCTGAACCTGCTGCGGCAGGTGGGGCATGGAGCACCAAGTAACAAATATGAAGTGAAACTAAGATGAATGTGTGGAAGGCTTTTAGGGAAAATAAAGCAAATGAGAGAGCCAGTGCTGCCGTGATTGTGTACATTGCAACATTTCACATTGCACAATGAATTTTGATGAACATTCAGTATTTCTATGAGAAAATGTTAACTTTATTTTTTATCATCTTTAGCCTTCAGTTCATATACTGCCCATGCTCACACAGATGTTGCTCCCTCTTGCGTTCGTGATCACTTCTTGAACAGTTTTTGCTGTATTTCAGGCATGTAAAACTGAAAAAGTATACCTGTTATTTTTTTATTCCATGGTTTAGGAACAGAGATCTGTCTAGAAGTTCTGTTTGACCTTTGTGTGAGCTGGAAAGACGAAGTGAAAAATGCAGGGAACTGTAGTTGGTTACAGCCTGCGCTACTGGCTGACCCTGATCACGGGGTTGCTGGAGTGTCTGTTATTTGCCGGCCTGGTGTTTGGCCATGCCTCCCTGGTGTTTGTGCTGAAGAAAGAGGAATACTTTGGTTGGCTGTGTGTCGACACTAACAGCACAACGGATAGTAAAGGTGAGCAACTCTGGAGTTTAGATTGGACAGGACACTCATCCAGGACACCACAGAAGCAGGTTTCAGATATATTTGTGTGTGTTTCTGTTTGTTTTTCTTCCAGACTGTAGTGGTCAGGATGAGCAGTTCTCGCTGGTTTTTACTGTGGCCTCCTTCCTCAACAACTTCCTGTCTCTATTAAATGGCTACATATTTGATCACTGTGGCACACTGCTGACCAGACTGCTGGCAATGTAAGTCAGTGCTGAAATACGTCTGGGCTGCAGACCCAAACACACAATTGTTAACTATTTCTTGCTGTTTGCCCAAAATGTTGTTAATCAACAATATTTTATAAGTAAACTATGATACCTTTGTAGGTCAGACCTCCAGCAGAATAAAAAAAAAACCTTGTCTGCCAATTAGTTTCAGCAAAGAAACACAAAAAGTCTGAGATTAGTTAAGATTAGTACATGGTAAAACAAGGCGCAGAGATTAGACTGAAACAGAACCCAAAATATATTTGACAGTTTCTAGTATCAGTACTAATACTTGGTAATGTTAATGGTTTAATCTGGTTCAGAGTCCGGATCAATAGGTAACACTTTATTTATTTTCTTTTTTAGTAAATGAACTTTTTCTCTGCACAGGTTACAAAAAAATGTCCAAAAAAACTCAGTTATGTTTATATACCACGAAATCACACAATCACATACTATAGCTGCCCCAAGGCGCGTACTATGAAATCATCTACCTCACAATATTCAAATAATCCATCTCCCATGAGAAAACATTTGTTATTCCAAACCTGTTATGTTAATCATTGCTGGAACACTTAGCAATGCAGATTTGCTTTAGAGCTTTGGTGTAACATGTTATCACTTAAGTTTCTTATTTATTGCAGTGATCAGGAGAGTATGAGATTATATTGTGAGATTTGGGTTAGAGAATCTCAGTAATTAATTTCAATGAGATTATTTATAGAAAATTTGGTAAAATATGCAGTTATTCAGTCAAATTCATCTTTTACTTCCTGTCAGATGATTTATACTCAAACATGTGGAGAGACGCAGAGAAAGTCTGTAACTTTGTAAAACATGCGCAACAAGAATTATTACACAATTTAGGAATTAATGAGTGTTGTTGAGTCACTACTTGATTTTTAAATAAAATAGGTAGTTAATTGTCAGTACCAGATTATATTGTTCTAATGTTAATGGAAATCGTGCCAGATTATTTCTTTAGTCAGTGTTCATTTGAAGAGCAATTTATTCAGATTACAAAATACAAGATTTGGTACAGACCAACAAGCCTTTTCAAGGTCAACTTTTGCTATATATACAAAAACTACTTACACAAAACTCAGTTGTTTTGTGTATTTATGCTGCTGTTTTTAACTATGCTGCCCCCTGATTGGTACTTGTTTTTCAGCATTAAGCTGCATCTAGACTTTTCTGTTAAGTTTTTCACTCTCTTCCACGTTTCATCGTCCTGTCGAGAGAGGCTACATGCATGAGCTTATGTGGTATCTGAGGGGAGAATGGACAGTTTGAGTGGATTCAGAAAACCTTGCCAGCTTATGTCTGTTAACGCTCAAGGCGACTTCGCTGCAGGCCAAAATCACCCTAAGGCCACCAACCAATGTCTCAATGCTCCCTCATAGGAACTCTGCTCCTCGTAGCTGATGTCTGATGGCAAAAACAGAAACTTTTATGTGTCCTTATGATACTTTTCCCTCTCCAGAGCCCTTTTTAGTGGCGGTACATTGCTGGTGGCCCTCTCTAGCCCAGGTAGGTGCACAGGTTACGATTATTAGAAAACACATATTTATGAGTCTTTTTTTTGTTTTTATTAGATTCACCTTTCACCTCTGTCTCATAATTTCCACCTTTTCCATAATCCCTTCCTTGTGGGAATTTCGTGTTCTGGTCACATTGTGTTGGGTTTATTTGAATACCTGAAAGCTTATTCTCTGTGCTGAAGTGTAGAAATTGAACACCCTAGCTATTGTGACAACACCATTTTAGCTAATTAGCAGTTAGTAGTATAACTTGCATGTGCTAGCCAGTGTTGGCCTCACATTTCATATTCTTGTGGACAAGCCTGTGAAAGAATCACCTTTGTTTTTTAAAAAAGAGCAGCTGTGTTGGCTTTCTCATCTTAAGCACAAAGCAGGTTTCATCTCCTCAGCTACTGCTCGGTCCATACCAAACACGAATGACAGAAAACAGGTAAAAGTTGTTTTCACTACATGCCTGATGACGTAGTCACTGTAACACCCCTTGTATATGATGAATCCCAGTAAAATAATCACAATCACTGTGAGAATTATGCACAACTGTGCATAATTCTGGTCATTAACATATTTAACGCGTGTTCTTTATTTTCCAGTATAGCCATTGGCATTTGATTTCAGTCTCATTTATATCGTATCACAACAGCAGTTATCTTAAGGCGCAATGTGAATACTCTACAATATTAGAGAGAAAGCTTAACAAATCAGGCTGTCGCCTGTTTACAGGCAAGTGTTCCCTTTTAATGGGAAAAGTCCTCCGGCAGAAACAGGCTCAGCCTCGATGTTTGTGGAATAGGGGGAAAAGAGAAGAGAGAGAGAATGAGGGCACAGAGAGACCACGAACAACAAAACGCCCCATCAGCCTGACCTATAGAAAGTTTAAAGGTTCAGGGTCACTGAATCCATCCCTGACTGTAACCCTTTACTGCTGCTGGGGAAAGCAAAAAGTTTGTTTTCAAACATGATTATGCAGCATTTTAACTGCTCGTCAGCACTTCTGCTGCTCTGCTGCTCTCTACACCGTGACTCTGGAGTTTTAACTCTAACTGCCTTTAATATTGTGCAACATCACATTCCTAATGTTTGTATTTCTGTGTCTTGTAGAATTTTCAAATCTGCTTTACCCCGCCCTGTCTCTCCTTGCTGTGGGTGGAGTCCTACTGCTCATAACTAACATGCAGGTAACTACACCTGTAGAAAGTTTCTGTTCCTAAACAGAAATACACTTGAGCCACTTCTAAACTTTCAAACATATTTTGTCCTGATGATCCGTGTATCTGTGTGACGGAAAGGTGGGCAACCTGTTCCCTGCTCATCGCTCCACCATCATCACCTTCTACAATGGTGCCTTTGACTCCTCCTCTGCTGTGCTTCTCATCGTTAAGGTGGGACTGATAATTGCTACACTCATATTTGTCACACACATTAGATGGATAAAACAACACTGTCCCCACACTAGTGCCACTACTACTTTACTGAAGTGCAGTTTTATTCTTATTTGGCAAAAAAAAAAGGTGGAAACAAGCTGCATCCCATAGCTGTACTGGTGCACCAACAAATATAACTGTGAATTTGTGCTGAATACTATATAAATAAAATATTAGAATTTACATCCCTTCATCCAGTCCTGAATGACCCACTTCTCCCTATCTCTAAAGGAGAGCCCAGGCTCCCTACTGAAGCAGCTCATCCTGTTTTGTCGGTCATTACTCTCAGCTTATGCCCAAGGTGAGGATGGGAACATAGAGCAGTCAGCATATTGAAAGTTTTTCCTTCACACCCAGCTCTCTTCACCATAAAAGACTAGCATGGTATCCAGTCACTGCGGACCTTTCACCAGTCTGTCTACCCTAAAGACAGACTGTTCAAAACCCTGAGATACTTGGTACAGCAATGTGCAATCCACCCATCTCCAACTATAGACCATGGCCTCAAACTTCCAGGTGCTAATTCTCACTCCTGCTTCAGCTGCCCCAGTAAGAGCTGGTGATCATCCAACAAACCAACAGAACCACATCCTCCTTAAACAGAAGAGATGGTATCTAGATAGCGCCGCCTACTAGAATTGCATTTATCAAAATTTAAGCAAAGGCCTCTTGGATTGGCTGTAAGACACAGCACGCCATTTCATTGGTCAGAGCCACACACATATCAGAGGCCTAGCATAGCGACTTAAATTAGTGGAGGTGGGAAGATAGCCACCTGTGTCAGCATCCACCTATATATATAGATATATAAGTGACCTTTTTTTCCCCTGCAGATTCTGTACGAACAGGGAATCTCTCTCCACTACTCTTTCATTTTCCTGACCATCTGCAGCAGCATTCACGTGGCGAGAACTTTCCTGCTGATGCCAAAAACCCACATCCCCTACACTCTGCCTGAAAACTACACCTACGGGTGAGAGCATGATAGGTTTTTGCCATTCAGGTCATAAAGACAGTGGGCGTCTTTGATACACACAAAATCTGTACTTAAACACATATTTCAAGCACAAATTCAGTATTATTAACATGTTTTTGTGTAATTTGTTCTTATTCTGTGAAAAACTACCTAAATAAGGAATCAAATACAAAATATTACTGACAAAGTTGAAGTCTTTTACCTTTTTAATTTAAAGTGGACGTAGCATTTGGATGGTGTAGTGATTGAATTCAGAAGTATATATTTTTCTAATTCTTGTTGTTGTTCGTGAAAATCAAAACCACCATTTTTTAAATCCCAGAACGAGGGAAATGGCTACAACAACAACGGTAGGTATATCATCACCAACCTCCACCTTTGTTGTAGTGTTCGTGTCGCATACGTCATAATTATGTCATGGGATGCTTGCCTACGTTGCTGTGAAGATGACCATACACATTAGATGGTATTGGATAGTAATGGAAAACCAGTCTGTAATATATGTTTGCACTGATTGCCGATCACGCTTCAACTGGGAGGCAGAGCCTTCAGTTTTCAGGCCCCTCTTCTGTGGAACCAGCTTTCAGTTTGGATTCGGGAGACAGACACTATGTCTACTTTGAAGATTAGGCTTAAAACTTTCCTTTTTGCTAAAGCATATAGTTAGGGCTGGACCAGGTGACCCTGAATCCTCCCTTAGTTATGCTGCAATAGACGTAGGCAGGTTTTTCCTTTCCAGTCACCTTTCTCACTCACTATGTGTTAATAGACCTCTCTGCACTGAATCATACCTGTTATTAACCTCTGTCTCTCTTCCACAACATGTCTTTATCCTGTTTTCCTTCTCTCACCCCAACCAGTCGCAGCAGATGGCCCCGCCCCTCCCTGAGCCTGGTTCTGCCAGTTTCTTCCTGTTAAAAGGGAGTTTTTCCTTCCCACTGTCGCCAAAGTGCTTGCTCATAGGGGGTCATGTGATTGTTGGGCTTTTCTCTGTATCTACTGTACAATATAAAGCACCTTGAGGCGACTTTTGTTGTGATTTGGCGCTATATGAATAAAATTGAATTGAATTGAACTGTGTCATCCTCGGTAAGAAGGAATGGTACTCCACAGTGATGTAGTTCAAACAAATTTAATGAAGGAGATGGCAGATGGCATAAACCAGATGAACAGCATTTGTGGGAATGTGATTGAATTACAATATATTTAAATGTAAAGGGGGTGTGAGTGCGTGTGTGGTCAGGTGGTAAGCACGCACATAGTATTAACTCACACAAGTAAATACGTTACTCCTCCAACACACCTGTGCAGAACCGCACTGAACACGTTCCCAAATGGAAGTACAATGCTGAGGTGCATCATGGGTAACGTGGTTTAAAGAAGGTGCCGTAAAGAAGTGGACTTTTAACGCAGTCCATCCAAGTGGAGCTGTGGCGACTAAATCCAAATAGGTACCAATGGAAAAGGTGCTTTATTGTACCTACAAGTTTCACTAGTACAAAAACCAAGCAAAAAAGAAGTTTTCCATGCTGGATGTCATTATTTAAACCCAATTTTCTTGGTTAATGAGTGAGTGAGCAGTGAGGTCCTGATCTTCAGGGAACAGATCAGGTGGTATATGTTCTCCACTTGCTTTCCGCTTTCCCTGTCACAACACTTTCTTTGTTTTCTTCATCTTTCACCACAGATGACGAGCATAAACCTTTTGATTTTTAATAATTCTGAGTCACTAACAAAAGAACAAAAGTGATCAGTGCAACGTTGATTTTGAATGTGCATTCATTTGTTAATCACACTTTTTTCTGACGTTCAGGATAAACTGTGGAAAGGGAAACACTGACACTGTGGAGGAGACTGAGATAAAGGAAGGTCCGCCGACACAGGAATCCCCTGAGACGGAGAACACGTCGCTGGCACCCGAGGGTAGGACAGAGGCTCAAAACACAGAAAAAGGTTCTTATAGCCACTTTACCATCCAAAACTGTTTGTGTCAAGTGTTTCTACTGTTTGGCCAACAAAGAAACCACTGCAGGCAAATACAAATACAAATACGTGTAACAAAGTAGCATGTATTTGTTGATGTTTTACACCCTGTTTTGTGTGTTCAGTGCAGTCGTTCGGCAGCTGTGTCAAGTCCAGGTTCTTCATATTTCACCTGGTGTGGTTGTC